>NW_024429188.1:1266297-1555331 GCF_017639785.1 Mesocricetus auratus
TGTGATTGATAGTATTGCTCGGTATAATAGTCTGGACTTGCACCTGTGAGGGCGCCTTAGAGCTTGTAGAACATTTATCCAAAGAACCTGGAAAAGGAAGGGCTAACATAATACTTTTAGATAGCAATTGCTTTTCTTAAGACAAACATCGCTGAAAAACAATGGATCCATTCTCTCCAGCAAAGGAAAGGTGTAAAATATAATAAGCTGAAGTTAGAAGTAGAATAAAGCATTATAAAAGGAGGATGGAGAGAGGAGAAAGATTTCTTTAAATTGGGGTAAATTAATAGAAATTAGTCTGAACAAAAGAGGTTAAAATGACTGAACATGAAAATAAATCTTTGGAAAACTGGAGGACCATAAAATAGAAAGAGAATGGAGCTTGAATGTATTTGAAAAAAGCAATTCCTGTCATTCCTCAAGTTTGAGAGAGGTCATAAGCCCCTGTATTCGATAATAATTCCATATGAAAATAAACCCAAAGGATTATAGTCAAGACATATCCTAGTCAAATATCTGAAAACTAGACAAAAATATGTTGAGATCACTGAGAAGGAAATAAAATGTGACCTATATGGAAAAGCTGGTTCAAGGAGAGCAGCTGTTTTCCACTAAAGACACAGAAGTAATAAAGAAATGCTGGACCATTTTCAAAGCTCAAGAGAAACACATTGCAAATTCATAAACCCATATCTCAGATCTAACACAAATTTTTTCAGAAAGGGAAGTATTAGATGAAAGAAAACTAAGAAAATTATTCACTGACACCTACACGCTAAAAAAATGGCCAATGGTCTGCAATGTGCCTCAATGAGTAGAAGCATTTGCCACTAAGCCTGAAGACCTGAGTTCAGGCACGTAGTTGAAAGGGATAATTGACTCCGGGAAATTTTGTCTGACCTCCACATATATGGAACAAGCACACACACACACGCGCGCGCGCGCGCGTTAAAAAATTTAAAGGCATGGTAGAAAGAAGTTTGTCACACACAAAAGAAGTGATAAAACAAGGAACAAAACAACACTCTTTAAAAAGGAAGGAAAGAAACTATGAGCACAATCAACAGAAACATGAATAAACCAACAGACTCCTCTTCTTGAATTATCTCTGTTGTGTTTAATAGTTGAAACAAAACTTACAATGCTAGCTGATGTTTTCCAGATGTGTGTAGAGGAAATATTGAGATGGTCAAGGAGAATACAGCAATGCAAAGGGTGTTTACGATTGATAAGCATTGATAAAATGATAAAAATGGTGCCAGAATCTTAGGATAAGCTATGCTATGTGGATATTATAATATCAATAAAATATATAAATAGGTACATCCAAAACCACTTGGCAAATCAAAATTGAATGATAAGAATATACACGAGGCCATTTTGTGGATTCAGGGGAAGTGAGAGTCTGAGGAAGCTGAACCCACAGGGAGAAGACAGCCCTATCAGGGTGTGTGGGTTTGAGTCTCCATGTTTATTTTTCCCCTTTTTATTAACTCATTTCCATGGCACGAACTAAGTACATATTTAACAGTTTGGGTTTATGCATACAGTACATTTACCAAGCTATGCAGAGTTAAGTTCCTATTAAGTCAAATGACAAAGCACGTGAAAAGGTGATTCAAATATATCCTGTGGGTAGCTTCATTCTTATCACCCACCTCAGCAGAGTGTGTTTGGAAGCTCGACTTTCCATTTATTTACATTATTGGGGGTTTTTCCTATGGATGGGACTTTTGTAGCCTCATCAGGGACTTGGAAAGTCACAGGAGCGGAAAGAAGGCCCTAGAGCAAACAGTCCTTTCAATCATTGCACCGAGTGCTTATTGCTGTTTCTTTCTCCCTGACAACTAAAAGGCAGGGGGCAGTGATGTCCCTGACAGGCACCAGATGCTCATGCCCTCTTTGCTATAAGCATTGACAAGAGTTTGCACTTGGCAGCTGGAGGCCTGATTAAATGGGGTCTGCATGGAAATTGCCACCTCTTATGCTAGGGAGAGATGAAGGTGGTACAAGCCCCCCCTCAGACCTCCCCATTTCCTGGCTCACTCTTATCTCTGGAAATGCACACATCAACACATGAAGCAGAAGCAGACAGTCAGCATTTTGTCTTCATAAGAGACTCTGACAAAGGTGGAGATGGGGATAAAAAACACTAAGGATGTTTGAATAAAACATAAGAATTGTGTTATTTTATGTCTGTTCATATAAGACCCAGGCAGTGAAATCATCAGTTGACATGCCAGTATGGAAGGAAAATCTTACAAGGCCCCATCCCTAGATGAAGAGCTATACACAACACTGCTGAAAAAGAAAGAATCAGTCTTCCCCAGGGATGAGCCTCTAACCAGTTATCCAACACCAAATGGCCAGCCTTAAAAATATATAAATACAAGCAGCACTAAATGGACTAAATGACTGTATTTATAAATTTTCATTTCTTAATTTTATTTTATGTGTTGTGAGTGTTTTGACTCAATGTATGTCTGTGCACCATGGATATGTCTGATGCCCGTGGAGGTCAGGAGATGATATTGGATCCTCTGGAACTGGAGCTACTGATTGTTGTGGGATATCTGTATGATATGTGAAGATATATTGCTGTGATGGGTGTAATAAAAAGCTGAACAGTCAATAGCTAGGCAGGAGATATAGGCAAGATTTCCAGGGAGAGGAAGAGGAGGGGAATCTAGGCACAGTGGAGATGCCAGGAGACACAGAGAGTAAACAGGAGGTACAAGACTGAAGAAAGGTAATGCCATGTGACAAAATGCAGATTAAGGAAAATATGGGTTAATTTATGTTACAAGAACTAGTTAAAAACAAGCCTAAGCTAAAAACCAAGCTTTCTTAATCAATAAGAAGTCTCTGTGCATTATTTAGGAACTGGCTGGTGGGACAGAGAAAGACATGTTACAACAAATGGTTGTAAGCAGTGATGCGAGTGTTGAGAATTGAACGTGGGTCCTCTAGATGAATAGCCTGTGCTCTTCTTACCCGCTAAGCAATTTCTGTAGCTCAAGGTTGTATTTTTTTATTTAGAAACAATCTCATTTTACTTATCAATCCCCCCTTCCCTCTCTCTCCCATTCTCCCGTGCCCCTTACCAACCCCCCCTACCCACCTCCAACCTGCTCCACAAGGATAGTGAGGCCTTTCATGGGGGATCATCAAAGTCTGTCACATCATTTGGGGGAGGGCCTAGCCCCAAGGTTGTATTTATCTAATGCTCTCTAGGACTTCTTCTTCCCCCTACCCCTTGGGACCTTAACTAGATTTCTTAATGACAGCCATTCTGAATGGGGTGAAGTATTATTGGAAAGTAGTTTTAATTTACATTTCCCTGATGGCTAGGGATACTGAACACTTTAAAATATTGGCCATTTGTGTTTTTTTTAACTGTGTATTCAACTCATTGCCTCATTTGCTGATTGGCAGTTTATATTATATATACAAGTAAGGATAATAAAGAATTTTAAGAGAAATAAAAAATAGAAAAGTGTAAATAAAATTAGACATAATAATTTAAAAGAGAAATCTGACAAAAATGCTGGAGAGACTGTAGGGAAAGATAAACCCATTATTCACTGCTAATGGTAGATCAAATTGAAAAAGTCATTATAGAATGAGTTTGGAGGCTCCTCCCAAAAACTTAAAATAGAATTACCATATGACCCAAATATTGCACTCCTGGTCATGATATTTTCACCTTTATGTTTATTGCTGATTGTTTCACTATAACAAAGAAATGAAACCAACTTAGTTGTCCATCAGCAGACAATAAACAATGAAAATCTGGCACATATATAAAATGGAATAGTATTCAGCTATAAATAAATTAAATGTAAAATTTTCAGGGAAATGAATGTATTTTAAATGTATAATATTAAGGTCACAAAATCTTCAAAAAAACCTGTATATTCTTCCTTATACGCAAATCATAGCTTATAGCATATATGTCTTATATATATATTACATATATGATATATAACATATTATATATTACATATATATGTATGTTTGTAAACAAATGTACATGTGGGTACAGTGTATATGAATGTAGAAAGGAGAACAAGAAAGGATAACTATTATGTGATGAGGAAGGACAGCATGCAGGTAAAGGACATAAGAGTTGTGAAACAGGATAGAAAGTTAATTGTATACAGTTTTAACTCTGTCACGGCTTTTTTTTATGGTGGCTGGATAAGTCCATAAAATGCTACTAATATTGGAAGTGTAATTGATAGCAAAATTCAACAACTTCAGAATTATAATTCCAGCCATATAAAAGTTCACGGAAATGTATAGATTTTGAGTCTGGCTAACCTTGCTGCACATTGGTGGCTCTATTTGTAGAGGTTTAGGAGGTGTGGCCTTGTTGGAAGAAGTATGTCACTGGGGATGGCCATTGAGAATTTAAAGCCTTGCCACACCTCCAATTCGTTCTCTTTGCCTCATGCTTTTGTTTTAGATGTGATTTCTCAGTTTCCTGATTCTGCTGCCATACCCTCATGGATTCTTATTCCCCCAGAACCACAAATAAAAATAAACTCTTTCTCCTATAGATCACTTTTTGTCGTGGTGTTTTATCACATAAAAATAAAAGTTACTGACAATTTATTTGTCCCCACTGCTCATCAGGCTGCAGTGGATAGCTCCAAACCCATGGTAACAAAGACAGCCCTGATTAAGTTCAGTGGAACAAAAACCCAACAAATATATATATTCTTGAATGTGTGAGAGTGATTTGTGGAGGATGGTTGACAGGTATGATGGGGAAGTAGGGAATGAGAATAGTCAGTCTGTATGCACGGTGTACATGTATAAAGTCATATAAGAAGAAATTTAATGAAAAATAAAGTAAAATGCACATCTACACTCCTATGTTTATTGCAGCTTTAGTTACTATAGCCAAAAGCCTAAGTGCCTATCAACTGATAAGGAATAATGAATGGACAATGAAATGTAGTACATATACACAAAAGAATAGTTTCCAGCATAAAAAGATGGCATTCCATAATTTGTGAGAACATGGATGAAATTGGAGACTATTATGTCAAGTACACCATACATAGAAAGGCAAATCATACATAATCAGACACATATGAGTAATAGTTAATGAGGCTACAAATTACACTATATAAGAAGGGAGGTTATGTGTTATTTAAGCCAAGTTGGAGTTATTCTGAGAACCACAAAGGAAGTAACTGAATAATATACACAAAGGAAATGAAAAGGGGCTCAAAGTAGCACACACATAAAACACAAACCCTAAAGAAAGCATTTATAGCAGAAATTATGAACAAAAGTGTATATGACACACAGGGGCCATCAAGGTGACTTATAACGTGAAGGGTCCAGATATCAAGCCCGTTAACCAGATTCTAATCGATAGAACCACATCAAAGGAGGGAACCAAACCATGAAAATTGTTCTCCGGCTTCCACAGTCATGCCATGGCACATATATGCCCCCCACGCTAAATAAAGGATAATTTTTAAAAAATTAAAGAAGCCACTTTGGGCAGGAGAGATAGCTCAGCAATTAAGAGCATTTACTATCCTTTCAGAGCACTGGAGTTCAGTTTCCAGTATCCATACAATCATTACTATCTGTATATAACTCCAGCCCCCCTGGATCCAATGATCTCCATGCACATACACACAGACATACACAGATACAATAAAAAATGAAAAACAAACTTTAAAAAAAGACACAAAGAAAAAGAGTTGAATCACCATGCTAATATCAGAGAAAATATTTAAGCTAAAGTAATTTACAGGAAACAAGAATTTCATGTGATAATAAAGTGATTAATTCATCAAGGAGATAAAACTATCAGAAACCTATATTCACCAATCAAAAAGTCCCTGAAAAGTAACTGACAGAATACATGAAAGAAATAGACAGTGATGCAATAAGTGCTTATGATTTAAGTACTCTGTTTTCAATAGTAGATATACACACAAACAGAAGACTTGAACAGAATTTTTTTTTGGTTTTGCGAGACAGGGTTTCTCTGTATTGTTTTGGAGGCTGTCGGTCCAGCCCGGCCTCGAACTCACAGAGATCTGCCTGCCTCTGCCTCCCGAGTGCTGGATTAAAGGCGTGCGCCACCACCGCCTGGCGACTTTAACAGAATTAAAAATCAAATTACACTTTAGATATATGAAACATTTTCTGGGATCACCTCTAGGTCATTAAATAAGCCTTAGTAAGTTTACAAATATTAGAACTGTATGTGGTATCTTTTCTAAGTATAGTAGAATGAAGCTGGATATCAATAATGAGAAGGAAACTGAAATTTTTGCCAATACATAGAATTTAAACTCTTAAATAGACAAGAGGTCAAAAATGGAAATCACAATAAAAATGAGAAATTATTTATGTGGTGGTTTGAATGAGAATGACTCCTATAGGTTCATCTATTTTTATACTTGGTCCTCAGCTGGTGAAATTGTTTGGGAAGGATTAGAAGATAGGACCTTGTTGGAGGAGGTGAATTCCTGGGGCGGGCTTTGAAGTTTTCAAAAGCTCCTGCAGTTCCCAGTTAGCATCCCCTGCATCCTGCTTGTGGATTAAGATGAACTCTCAGTCACTGCTCCAGAATCATGCTTGCCTGTATGCTTTCTTGTTCCCCACTATGATGGTCTTGGACTCTAACCCTCTGAAACTCTGAGCCCCAAATAAACTCTTCTCTAAGTTGCTTTGCTCATGGTGTGTTATCACAGCAATGGAAATTAACTTAGACAATTAGAGATGGATGAAATTGAAAATACAACATACTAAAATTCTAAGATGCAGTGGGGAAATATTAGTGGAAAGATTATAGCAGTATATGCCATTATTTAAAAGCAGGAAGATTTTCAAAACAGCCTAACAATGAACTTCAAGAAATTCTGAATATAAAATCAAACTAAAACGAAGGCTAGCAAGAAGAAGAAAATAATAAACATTAGAGTACTGTTAGATAAGATGGATAATAGTAAAACATCAGAAATAGTAAATGCCAAATGTATTTCTCTAAAGACTGAGAATATTGAGAAAAAAGTACCAAAATTAAAATTCAAGATATTATTACTGATATTACAGAAATAACATCGGTTAAAGGAGAGTCAGTACTACAATTCACTGTAGCCTGTACCCTCAATTTTAGATAACCTTTATTAATATTACTCATTTAAATGAGTAAGTTTCTGGAAATGCAGCAGCAGCAGAAGAAACCCAGCATCTAGATACACATATCTATATACATCTAGATATAAGGAGACTGAATCAGTAGTCAGAGACCCTGCAGCAAAGACAAACTGGGACCCAACTGGTTTCACTGTTGAAAATTTCAGATCTTATTTTGAGACAGGCCCTCTCTAGGTAGCCCAGGCTGGCTTGGGATTCAAGATCCTCTGCTACTTAAGTGCTGGAATTGCAGGTAAGCACAATTCTCCATGGCTGAATTTTACCAAGCTATCATCATGCTCACAAGTGGAAAACTAAAATCATTTACCTTAACATTAGGAACAAGGAAAAGACCAATGATGTCAACATTGTAATGGAAGTAGTGGCAGATCAATCAGAAAAAAATAGTGAATGTGATTCAAAATGGAAAGGAAAAAATAAATCTATGTATACTCATAGGGCACACAATCTTCTAAGCAAAAAAATCATAAATAATTGTGCAAAATTTATTGATAAGTGAATTTATAAACTTATAATAATGTAAACACTGATCTAAAGGTATAGGCTGAGACTGGATTCCTTACCAGTCAACTAGGTTATCATACTACTTACCATTTGCAGATACAGTATCCCATTGCAGTTAATTCCCCCAACTGAGATAAGATGGTGATGGACAGACATCACTTTAGCATTGTGCTAATTTTGTACAGTAAGAAATGCAATAAAGCAAGAGTTCTAACAACAACTTGGAATTATAAAGATATCCAAAAGACCCCTGCCAAAAAGTATATTTTCTGTTACATTCCCGGTTCAGTCCAAGAAGCTAAATAAGGTTTTACTATTGTAACCTCCCTATTAGGAGTGGATAGAGGGTATATCTAACAGAAAGACATTTGTGCATTTTCAGATAAAACAAAATTTTAAAGTATAAGCAAACTAACATTTTCCTTGAAAATTATATCTTATAAATTTTAAACATAATTAACCTTTAGGATATATCAAATACCTGTGGAAGTCAGGCAGTGGTGGCACATGCCTTTAATCCCAGAACTCGGGAGGAAGAGACAGGCAGATCTCTGTGAGTTAGAGACCAGCCTGCTCTACAAGAGCTAGTTCCAGGACAGCCTCCAAAGCCACAGAGAAACCCTGTCTCAAAAGAAACAAAAGCAAAAATAAACAAAAAAAACAAATACCGGTGGAAGATGATTAAAAATATGCATTAGTGAAAAAATTAAAAAATAGGATACAAAAATTTAAATCAAAAGTTAAAAAAACAGGGGCTTGAGATAAGACTCAGAGTTTAAGATCGATGGCTGCTCTTCCAAAGGTCCTGAGTTCAATTCCCAGCAATTCCTCACAATCATCTGTAATGAGATCTGCTGCCCTCTTCTGGCCTTCAGGTATACATGCAGACAGAATACTGTATACATAACAAATAAATGAATCTTTAAAAAAAGTTACAAAGCTTGCCTTCCTTCCTTCCTTCCTTCCTTCCTTCCTTCCTTCCTTCCTTCCTTCCTTCCTTCCTTCCTTCCTTCCCTCCCTCCCTCCCTCCCTCCCTCCTCTGGCTCCTCCAATCTTTCCAGTCTATCTTCCACAATGATTCAAGCCTTGGGGGGGGGGAATGTGATATACATTTATTTAGGCCTGCATTCTGCACCCCCCTTATGCTCAGCACCTTGATCAGTTGTGGGTCTCTATTGTAGGACCCAAAAGTGGGGATGGCTACAAAAAATAGTACTTTCTGGACATAGCAGGGTAGTTTCACATTTGAATTCAGATTGGTTACCCAATACCAAGTGGTCAGTCCTAAAATCATACACAAGTAAGGAATACTAAATGGGCCCAGCATGTAGTATTTATTTGTTTATTAATATATACATAATATTTTTTTGGTTTTTTTGAGACTGAGTTTCTCTGTGTAACCACCCTGGTTGTCCTGGAACTCACTCTGTAGACCAGGCTGGCCTCAAACTCACAGAGATCCACCTGCCTCTGCCTTCCAAGTGCTGGGATTAAAGGCATGCACCACCATGCCTGGCTTACACAATAATAATTAAAGAAAAAGAGGTTATGAATATTACAGGGAGTCTGGAAAATATGGGAGTCATAAAATATTTTAATTAAAAATGTGAGTGCTGAATAGACATAACATTCTTTGACAGTGGTTTTAAAAATTACTGGGAATTTGGAGGTTTTTTCTTAAATAAGGAAAAGTAGTAAAAGGAAAAAGTTTTATACAATCTGAAGAGTAACTAGAGTAGGAAATGAGCTACCTAGAGTAGAAATGTATTATAACTAAACAGCCATCTAGCAGCAACTCATAAGAGTTTGAGCAGCACTTGGTATTTACAGCACACACAAAGTTACTTCTTAAGATGCTTGCTATATTAGCTCTAAGTGGGATAGGATAATTTTATCACCAATATTACCATAAAAACCAAACAATCAATGAAGCACTTATATTGTCTGTCATATGGCAGACCATCCTTACAGCTGGTTATGTAAAGCCATAAAATCATGGTTCTTGCTGTTTGAACATTAAAAAAACAAGTTTTTAAAAAGTATAGCATAAACCTATGAGTGCTGATCACTATGAGTGAGGGGCTGTGTTGAAGAAAAGCCTGTCAAACACAAATGTGAAAAGTGCTTAAACAAGAAGAAACCAAGAGAGCTCATGCCTTCCGTACGTATATTGACAGAGCTCGCCTCTGCTGCCCTCAGTGCTGTATTCAATGATCTAGGAGGCCACCTTCTTGATTGGGAAGTAGGAGAGTGATATGAAGGCGTACATGAACTCAGACTAGAAGGCTCTAATCCAAGGGCATAGATGAGTCACCAAACCCTCCACAAGGCACAGGCAGTTAGGCTCATTGGCATCTAGTTCTATCCTGGTTACACAACATAATTTTTCCTGGTCACACAGCCAAGTAACATTTCCAAATTGGTTCTAGGAGAAATGCTGGGCCCATCTTCTGTCCAATGGCACATGGGCCTAAGTGACGTGCATTATCTGTAGCACAGCGTGAGACAGCCGTTGCTACTGTTTCTCTCTTCGCTGATCAAGTACACAGTTTTTAGTAGGGTCGAATGTAGTCATGGCATGGGTTGTCAGGAAACTGGGTATCTCAGTTTTCTGCTCTAAGGAGAGATGTTCAGAAAAGCCTGCTGACAGGGTGCATCCTTAGGAGTGTTTGTGGGAGTATAAAGCACACAGCATCCAGTCTTATTTACTCTGACTAATACATACTTCTGAGGGTCAAAATAAGAGTAGGAATGATGCAGCAGTCTATTTTTAATAATATATGGCACATTATTATAAAGGGTCAAATAAGGGTCACTATTATTCTTCAAGCAAAAAGCATGTCTCATCATGAATAATCCAATCACCTCCTGACTGAGTGGTATGTTTGAGGTTCTGCTGAGTAAATAGATAGCTCTGAAATCTCCCAGGATGGATATGAGCTCTTATCTCATTGTCAAGCAGGTGGGCAAACATGCAAACACATTAACTGAGCTAAAAACTGATGATGGCTGTGGCATAAAGCAAAGACAGGAGACTCCAGGAAAACGGACAGAAACAAAATGGAGACATTTACTAACACTCTGAAGGGTAAGGAAGATTATTAACTGTCCTGTGGTGACACCTACCTTTGAGTGCACCATGTAAGTGAAATATTACCAATATGGAGCCTGGAAAGAGCTGGGCTTTTCTGTTTTGTTTGGTTTGGTGTTTCTGCCACAACCTGGATGGAAACTGGCTTTGCTATTTACTGCTTTGCTACTTAGTTTCTTTCTTTCTTTCTTTCTTTCTTTCTTTCTTTCTTTCTTTCTTTCTTTCTTTCTTTCTTTCTTTCTTTCCTTCCTTCCTTCCTTTCTTTAGGATTAAAGGCAGGAGCCACCACTGCCTGATTGCCACTTAATTTCTTAAATTCTTTCCTTCAGTTCTTTATCTGGAAGAGAGGGATTTCAAGAACTACATTGAAAGTCTTAGGGAAATTATATGTGCAAAAGCCTGCTGCACAGATGACATTGTTTCTCTCATATGTGGAACCCAGATTTAAGTGTGTGTGTGTGTGTGTGTGTGTGTGTAAACTAAAAAGGGGACTGTGGTGTGGGAGGAAAATATCTTAAAGAAGGTGATAGAGGAGAAATGGAGAGGACAATGAAATACATATGACAAGAAAGCAGAAGGGGGCATTTATGGGGAGGGGGTCCAGGAAGAGTAGGGTAAATAGAAATTCATATCTCTATACCCATAGCTTAGTGTGGCTCTCAGACCTCACCAGAGAAATGTCTTTGCGTTGCTGACAGTGGTTAACACCGAAACTCATAACCGGCCAAAGTACAGAGAATAAATGTCTGTGTATTGCAGAGTCACATACTGGACATCTAATTACCACCCTGCTAAACGCTCAGACCACTGAGGAAGAAAATGGCAGAAAGAGGGTAAGAGTCAGAGGCTAGGCCTGGAATGACACAGTGTTTTCTGGATATGATAGGACCAGTGTACTCATGAACTCACAGCAGTTGTGGTTGTCTAAACAGAATCAAGCCAGTCAACATTCCAGCAGGGGATGGGGGTCAGGCTCCAGATGTCCAACCCCTAACTGGAGCACTTGACTGTTGATGCCTTTCAAGGGGAGGGAGATGCAGTTTTCTTTAAGGATGTAAGTTAACCACACTCATCTGATGGCCCCCACCTATGAGTATACATGAAGCAAAGCTTGAACTCAGTGGGTTATTATTTTTAAAAAGAGGACATGAAGTTGGGGAGTAGGCAGATGTGACTGGACATGTTAAGAGCCAGGAGGAGGGGTGGGGAGTGCGTATGGCTAAAATACATAGTATGAAGATGATGATAATTAAAATCCAGGTAGTGGTGGCACACACCTTTAATCCCAGAGCTCGGGAGGCAAAGGCAGGCAGATCTCTATGAATTCAAGGCCAGCCTGGTCTACAGAGAGAGTTGCAAGACAGGTTCCAAAGCTGCACAGAGAAATCATGTCTTGAAATACCACACCTCACACAAAACAACAGCAGCAGCAACAACAAAAAAACCCAAAATGCATTGTCTTAAAATCTTAAAGCATTAATAAAAATGTTTTTAAAAGAAGTAGGCAGGGAGAGAGATTGGGAAGTGGGAGACAGGGACAAATAGCAAAGTATAATGACATACACATATGAAAAAGTCCTAATGAAACCATTATGTTGCATATTAACTTGAAAGTTAATTTAAAATAAAAATAATGGACACCATCAAGATGTCTACCTATGTCCCCAGTGTGACACTCTAAAAAGTAAGAAGATTTCAATGTTGTCCCTATGATGGCCATTAGTCTTGCACAATTCCTGGCAACCAGTCAGTGTTAGTATTCATTAAAGCTTGTAGGGGAATTAGAAGCAAGCTCGAGCCTCTTCCATTTAACAGTTGAAAGCGTTGGACTTGGAGGTTCCTTGTCACAGTGATATTCACTATTTCTATAGAAACGGATTTATTTCTCTATCAATGGTCTTTATGCAGAAAGTTTCATTTTTTAGATTGTGACCATTACTGTGGTGTTTTTACATTCACCACCTTTCCTGTGTGTACATGCATGTACATATGTGGAAGTCAGCGGCCAACCTAGGGGAGTCAATCCTCTCCTTCCACTATGTGGGTCCTAGGGACCAAATTCAAGCCATCAGAATTGGCAGTAAGTGGCCTCATCTGCTGAGCCATAGCACCAACATAATTACCATATTTGTTAAGTGCATCTTTGAGCTGCATATACATAGGGATCAGGTAAATATGGTTGTTTACAGAAGATTAGATGACACAGAAAATACATATATCATTTTGTACCCAATAGACTTGACATGATATTAGAAAGTGTTGACTATCATAAATATAATTGAGTAACAAATGAAGGGTCATGTTTGTAAAAATAATTGAATGTTCTCAGAAAAGTTTTATATAGTTCTTGTTACAAAAAGCAAGACAGTGGACTATCACTCAGCAATAATGCACTACAGCCTGGAGCAATAGCTCCCTTAGTAAAGTACCGGTTGTGCAAGTGTGAGGATCTGAGTTTGAAACTCCAGAACCCAGCTAAAGCCAAGGGTTGTAGCTTACATCTGTAATCCCAAATGGGAAACAAAGACAGAAGACTTCCCAGAAGTTCCAGGGGCTGTAAGCCTCGTACATACAGTGGCAAAAAGACATTATCTCAAGCAAGGTTGAAGGTAAGGACCAATACCTAAGGCTGTCTGTTCTCTGACCTACACAAACATGCCACAGGACATGCATACCTACATTCATACACATGAACACATACACATATAGGCACATGACATTATCTAAGTGTTTACTTTTTATGTTTCTTTTTGAGGTTGCTTTTATTCCATTTAAAAAAAAATTTTTATTTCACTTTACATTCCAACCACAGTTCTCCCTCCCACCTCTCCTAAACACAGTACTAATGTACGAAATTTCATATATTAGTACTGTATTTACATTATTTACACCTCTCCTCCTTTTCTACTTCCTCTCAAATTAGTAATCTATTATTGTTATGCACACACATATATATCAACACATATGCAGAAGCCTACTGAACCCACATATTGTTGCTTATATGTATATGTGTTTACAGCTGACCATTTGGGATTGGCTAATCCATCAGAGGGGCTCATCCCTGGAGAAAACTGCATTTCCCTCTCTCAGAAGGTCATGATTGCCTGAAACTCTTCATTTACGTGTGGGGCCTTGTGAGATTTGTCTCATCTAATCTGACAAGTTGACTGGTGTGGTTGTTATGCTGGTCTTGTTTAAGCGATCATATTGTTGAGATTTCCTGGGTACACCTTCCCTGTCATGTCCAGAGGACAGTAGCTCATAGCAAATATCCTGCTTGTCTTTTACATTCTTTCTATCCTGCTTCCATGATTTTCCTTGAGCCTTAGGTGTAGAAACCATGTTGTAGATATCAGTTGGGTTTGGGCACTCTGTGGTCTGCTGTTCTCTGCATTTTGACTGGTTTTGGATCATTGCAATAGGCTCTGTTGCAAAAAGAAACTTCTTTGATGATGTGTAATGGCTATGCTTATCTGTGGCATAAATATTTAGAAATTATATTGGTTTGTGTAAATGGCAGGAATAGGTTCTATGACCACTCTAGCCAAGGGTAGTTGGCTACGTTTACAGTACCCACCTTTCTACTGAGTGGGCCTTAAATTCAACTAGTCTAAAAACCAACAACTGTTGGCTACCTACAAGATACTGATGCGCTATTTCCCTACTGGGGGTATCACATTGGTCATTGTTGTGGTTTGTAGCCTTCACAGCTAGGTAAAACTGATAATTTCTTTTCTCCCTTGGCAGCTTGAGAACTAGTCCCCAGGAAGGAGGCTTCTAGACCAATCCCTCCAGGCTCTGAAGATACATAATCTTTTTAGTGTGTGTGTGTGTGTGTGTGTGTGTGTGTGTGTGTGTGTGTGTGTATAAACATCATGTAGAGTGAGGACACACATACCGAGATGGACTTGGGGATGTGGTTAGAGGACAACCCTGTGAAGTCTGTTCTTTTCTAACTTCACATGGTTTCTGGAGATAGAATTCATGTTGTCAGGCTTATACAGCATGTGCCTCACCACTAAGCCATCTCAACAGCTCAAATGCATTTTTAAAAAACTGTTAATTTATGCACTAATGAAACTATGTATTGCATGCCTTTTGTTAAGTTACAAAGTTCTGAATATAGGAAAAATTCAGTGGGTGTCATATATCAGGTTGGGGGACATGGCAAAACCATGAAAGAATTGTATAAGGGAGTATTTTGGGATGTTGTAGCTACTCTATATCTTGATTGTAATGATAGTAACATAAATCTATATGTGTGTAAAAATCAGATTCAATCCTAAAAAAATGTCAACCTGACCTTAAAAACTTAAAAGTTCTTAACCACTAAGAGAGATATGCGTGGTACCTTGGAGAAGGAGAATGGGTCAGGATTGCCTGAGAGCATTGGGAGCATGGGGGGAGGGGAAAGGGAGCAGGGAGAAAGAGTAAGGGAGAAGAGGAGAGGAGAGGAGGACATGCAGGAGCAGGAAGGTTGAGTCAGGGGACAAATAGAGTCAGATGAGAGATACCATAATAGAGAGAGTCATTATAGGTTTGAAGAGAGATCTGGTACCAGTGAGATTTCCAGAGATCCACAAGGATGACACCAACTGACAATCTAAGCAATAGAGGAGAGGCTACCTTAAAAGTCCTTCCCCAATAATGAGATTGACGACTACCTTGTATGCCATCCTAGAGCCTTCATCCAGTGGATGGTAGAAGCAGAAGCAGACACCCACAGCTAAGCACTGAACTGAACTCCTGGAACCCTTTTGCAGAGAGGGAGGAGTGATGAGCAAAGGGGTCAAGACCAGGTTGGTGAAACCCACAGAAACAGCTGACCTGAACAAGGGGCAGCTCATGGACCCCAGACTGATGACTGAGAAGCCAGCATGGGACTTATCCAGTCCCCCTTAACTTGAGTGTCAGTAAGGAGGCCTTGGAAATCTATGGGGCCTCGGGTAATAGGTAAGTATTTATCCCTGGCATACAAATGGACTTTGGGAGCCCATTCCACATGGAGGGATGCTCTCTCATCCTGGACACATGGGGGAGGGCCTAGGCCCTGCCTGGGATGATATGACAGACTTTGGAGATCCTCCCCATGGAGGGCCTCACTCTCCCTGGGGAGTATAGTGGAGATTGGGTAGGGGTTGAGGGGTTGATGGGTGGCAGGGGGAGGGAGCTGGGATTGATATGTGAAGCATGCTTATTTCTAATTTAAATTTTAAAAAGCTAAAATAAATTTTGAGGATAACTGACCATTTTCTGCTTGGATTTGAGGTCTGCTTCACTGGAAGGAACTCATGTCTGATGGTGTAACCCTGGCTTAAAGCAGATGGCTATGGAGGTCACAGGCCACCAGGGAAAATCTAGTATTATTCATTTGCTAAATGAGTGTGTAGTCAAGCTACCTTCTAAATCCTTATATCTGTACCTATAGATTAGTGCTGCTGTGCCTTAGGTAGAGATGCTTCTTTTTACAGTGTGTGACGGTGAATGCTGACTCATAATTGGTCAAAATGGTGAGAATAAGTAACTGTTGAGTGCTCACCCTTAAAAGGGAAATCTATATAACTTCTTCCAAGGCCCAGGAAACATCATAGAGGACAAGGTGTAAAAGAGGTAAATGCTGGAAGATGGAAGGGAATGCTATGAAATGCTATTTTCTGGATATGGTATGGCTTTTGCAATCATGTACACAGTAGCTATGGTTACTTACACAAGGTGGAGCTCTTCAACATTCTATCATGGACAGGTGAAGGGCTTGTGATGGCCCCGCCCCTGACTGAGGAGCTACTGGGAGTTAATGGTTTCTAGAGAAGGGAGGGTAACTTTGTTTTGTGATATAGACACTAGAAAATTGTCCATGCTCCAGCAAATAACCTACCCATGCTAGATGAGCAGCCGTAACTGACCACACACGCGCACACACACACACACACACACACACACACACACACACACACACACACACACGGAAGAGTGATAAGAAGCAGGAGCAGGAGGGAAATAAGAGAAGGGGTTGTGAGAAGGGAAAAGATCCTTCTGGTTTGCTTTGTTTTGAGTCCTTCTCGGTTTTTAAATTTTCATTTTCACATTTATTTGTTTTGTTTTATGTGTGTCTGTGTGCACATGTGTGTAGGGGTGAGCCCAAAAAACTCTTCACTCCCATAAGGGCAGAGATAGGGAAATTTAGCACAGGTGAGGATAAAAGGAAGTGAAAGAAAAAAGGAAGCTCTCTTTTCCTCTGGAAGCCTTTCCCTACTGTTGGTATCACAGGATAATTTACACCTGTTAATGTTAGTTTTCAATTATTTTAGGGTTGGGATTGGAAAGAGGTGTTCAGATTTGGGCATACCTTTCAGACAAGTTTAGAATTTAGATGGGATAGATATGTTTAGCTTAGGATATAAGTAGATTATAACTTACTTATCACCCTCTATGTACATATGTTGTATATGTTTGAGTTTGTATCAAATTTAAATCTTCTATTTAGGCTAAAAGGGGAATTGTAGGGGTGAGCCCACAAAACTCTTCATGCCCATAAGGGCAGAGATAGGGAAACAGCACA
The DNA here is from genome assembly GCF_017639785.1 of Mesocricetus auratus. NCBI lineage: Eukaryota > Metazoa > Chordata > Mammalia > Rodentia > Cricetidae > Mesocricetus > Mesocricetus auratus. The sequence continues at coordinate 1,283,646 of NW_024429188.1, forward strand.
GGTGAGGATAAAAGGAAGTGAAAGGAAAAAGGAAGCTCTCTTTTCCTCTGGAAGCCTGCCACGCTTTCCGTCCCCGCAGCTTGTGTGTAAATAAATATATTTCATATTGCATTGGCCTCCCGTTTCACATGTGTATCTGCGTCAGTGCACATGTGAGTATAAAGGGCATCAAAGGATAACCTGCGGGAGTATGCTCTCTCCTTCCACCATGTGAATTCCAGAATGTCAGTTAGCCCTCTTCCTACTGAGACATCTCATGGGTGTTTGTTTTGTTTTTGAGGTTCTCATGAAGCCCAGGCTGGCCTCAAGTTCATGATCTTCCTGCCTTCCTCTCTCAAGGACTGGGATTACAGATATCTCACCACCACATTTGGCTGGAAGAAGATATTTTAAGGGAGGGATGAGGAAGGAGAAACAGAAGGTAACAGAACTTCATGACTTCAAAGCAACGGGTGGCAATTAAGAGGAAAGGAAGGGAACCAACCAGAGGGAAATGGTGGGCCTGGAAACGCATCGGGAGGGGATGTGGAGAAGAACAAGTAGGTGTGAAATTGCCATAATGAATCCATCATGCTGCACACTAACTGAAAATTTTACTTTCAAAAGGGTCAGAAAGATGGCCCGGTGATTAAAAACACTAGCTGTGAAAGTCTGACAACCCTAGTTGTCACATAAAGGTAGAAAGAGAGATCTGACTCCACAAAATTGTCCTCTGATCTCCACATGTGTGCCATGGTATGAGTGTGCCTACACAAATCATACACACAAACACACTAGTAATAATAAATATAAAATACATTAGTAATGGTCAATGAACAAAATGTATTAATAAAAATAGATTAAAAAGAAAAATATTTTCTATTTATTTAAAAGTAAAAACATGTTCTTGTCACTTGATTTTTTATAGACCCAAGCTGCAAATGGTTAAAAATACTCATCCATGCGTGACTGATTAAAAAAAGTATATCATGTCTATATATTGATGTGTCATTCATGAAAAAAAAAACAAAAGAAAAACGATGAGTGAAATCATTCATACAAGGAAAAGGAGAGTGATTATCAATCTGGGTGTGGGAGTTTATGCCTTTCATCTCAGCAGTTTGGAGTCTGAGACAGAAAGATCACCCCTCAAAGCCAGGACTATTAGCAAAATTACATCTTGTTTTGGTTTTTGTAAATCACTACGTACTGGCCAAAGGAAGAAACACATATGAGAATGTGAAAAAAGAGGAAGAAACACTGGCAGGAGTATAAAGTGGTGTAGACACTTTGCAAATCAGTATGCACATTCCTCAAGAGAATTAAAGTGGAATCACATATGAACCAGCTACAGCACTTGTGGCACTGACCTTAAGGACTCTACATCCTGACACAGAGATACTTGCCCTGTTTCTTGTTCATTGCAGTTTGATATGCACCAGGAGAGGAGCAGATAAAGAAAATTTGCTACACACACAATGGAATTCTACTCAGCAATAAAGAAGAATGAAATGATGATATTTTTCAAGAAAATGATTGAAACTGGAGATCATTAGGTTAAACAAAATAAGACAAAGAAAAATAAATGCCACTTTAGTTTTCTGTCATATGCAAAACCTAAATGTAAATGTGTATGTACATATATATGCATATATATGCAAATGAAAGCAGAGAAAGGATTATGAGAAGGAAGGTATCTAAAGGGAGGGATGAGTATGGAATAAGAGGAGACAATGTATGGCATGAAAGGAGGAAAAAGTGTTTCAGGAGGAAGAGGAAAGCAAGAGGGAGGGGAGGAGTGGGTAACAAAGTTGGGGGCGTGCAATAACAACTAATGAAAAAAAGAGGCCATGGATTTGAAGAAAAGCAAAGAGGGGGTATATGGGAGGGTGTGGAGGGAGGAAAGGGAAGGGAGAAATGTAATTATATTATAATCTCAAAAATTAAAAAAACAAAGACTGAGGGGCTAGAGAGATGACTCAGAGGTTAAGAGCACTGGCTGCTCTTCCAGAGGTCCTGAGTTCAATTCCCAGCAACCACATGGTGACTCACAACCATCTGTAATGAGATCTGGTGCCCTGCAGGATTATATGCAAACAGAACAATGTATACATAATAAATAAATCTGAAAAAACCAAAGATTGAAATATTAAAAGAAAAAAGAACAAAATATAATGGCACATATTTATGAAGCTGTGCCAACTAAACTATGAACCCCATTACTTTTTACGGTAATTGAAGACAATTTAAAAATTCTAAAAGCTAGGAAAGCACTTACTGTTTGAATTTATTTCTATAAATGACAGGAAATGTAATATAATTTCTTGTGATAGGAAGCTGATAACTGTGCCTAGGATGGAGGAGATGTGGAGAAAAGCAACAAGGGAAACAGCTACAACAGAGTTGGAAGAAATTTGAGCATGAATAATACAACGATTGGGCTGTTGAGATGGCTCAGTGGGTTGAGTAAAGATGCTTGCCTCCAAGCCTGAAAAACAGAATGCAGTACCCATGTACCACATAATGGAAGAAAAAAACTACTTCTGAGGGTTAATCTTTGGCCTCATTAGCATGCCACAGCATGTGTGCACCCCCAACTAAACAACTGTAATAAAAATATTCTAAAAGAAGGCAACAATTATCTTATTTCTAGTAACAGTTACACAATAAGTTAAAACGTATCAAACTGTACAATTTTAGTATGTGTACCTTATTTATGCTAATCACACATAAAAATAACAAAAAAGAAGCTGTGCTAGTTTACCCACCAGATTACTAACATATTATACGCTTAGGTTAGGGAAGATGAAGATGTGGTGGAAAACATACTCTCCATTCACTGCTGCTGATGCATACTAAGAAAAGATACAACTATTGAAGGAAAAAAGCCTGGGTACTTGCATCATGATTTACTTGTACAAAACCACTCAAAAACACTAATTCCGTACATGTACAAATAAGTTGATAAGTGCACAAACGTGTATGAAATGCTACTTTTAAAAGTTATCAAATATGTCTAGCAATGGAGATGTAGTACAATAAATTATGGCATGACTATACAGTGTATATAATATAAACTAAAAATTCTATGTATGCCTGCAGATTGTCGTGTCACACTGATAAAAAAATTAAAATCTGGCCCATAGAATAGTTTCCAATCACTGAATCCCCTATGGTCTGTTCATTTTGGCTTCCAGTTCCTCAAACATCTATTTGTACACAACCTTTTTCCTTTGCATAACTCCCATTAAGCATTAAAGTTGCAGCCCAATGTTGACTTATTTATTTAGATATACCCTTCCTGCTCACATTCAATTAAATCTGATAACTCCTACTTCATGCTTGGATGTCTCATCCATGGTTCTGCTAGTCAGAACCAGAATCTTTTACACTAGGCTTTTTTTAATGCTAAACTTTTAAACTGTTTTCACTAACAGACTTTGAACTCATTCTCAAAACTCCAATGAGTTTGGATCAATGGCTAACACATAATAGATGTTATATAAATATGGGTCTCACATAACTAAAAATTTTGACCCAGAGTTATTGTTGTCATTAATTAATTCTGGACTACTTTATAATAGCTAATTTAATCCTTCCCAAAGGAAACTACCTGACAAGTATAGTCTCCATGATTTCATAGATAGTTCAGCAATGTCCTAAGGATTTTAATCTCATATATGGTGGAATATGGAACTGAGCCCAAGAAATCTCTCTTTGGAGCCCATGACTTCAAACCTGTATATGACTGCTTTCCTCTAGATAAACAACCAGGAAGCCCTCTGGGAATCAGTTTTCATGGCTTTAGCAGAAAAGGCCTAAAGACTAAGCTCTATTCCCACGTACTTCTCAGGGAAAGCTAGATGGGAGTTGAGGCCCTATGTTGTACATTATTTATCTGCTCTATTGTGCTGTGCAGAGTTGCAATGTCCTTATGGAGTAAAACAATGATTCAATTAAGTAAAGACAAGGGGAAATGGTATCCTTCCCTCCATCCACTGGTGTGGCAGAAGGGAGTACAGCATTAAATATATCCCAAATTGCTTTACCAAGTAGGAAATATTAATGTATTTTGCCTATAAAAGGAAACATCAGTAAGAACGTGAATTTTGGAAATTACATTCTTGTATGTACTGTCAAAATTAGAAAGACAATATCCAAAGTTTTAGTAATCTACATATACTGAATTATAAATATGTTAAGGAATGAATAAATATATAATAAATCCGAAGTCAAAGGGACATTCTCTAATTGTTCAGGAAACAATGGCGAAAAAGAGGAATAAAGATTGTAAGAGCCAAAGGATCAGGGACTTTGCTGTGAGACTGTGTCTCCTAGTAATCTCAGAACCACCCCCATAAAGTTTTACCAACATGACAGCCCAGACACTGATCAAGGACGACACCAATTAACTTGGCAAAGTGGGGGGGGGGTTCCATTTCCATGAAGTTTCAACCCTATACAAAGAACGACAGTCAACTAAGAATAGCTGGGAGCAGAAGAAACAGTATTCCCCAGTGAATACTGTAGAAACTGACAGCAAGTTGGACAATGGCAGAGAGATCATCTTTTACTGCACAGAACAAGTCAGAGGACTAGGATACTGAATCAACTCATCAAGGGTTTGGAATTATTAAAAACTAGCCCACAATCATGTGCCCGGCTGATTTCAGTGACTGTTTCTCTCTAGCAGCCATCTCCTTTACACACACACACACACACACACACACACACACACACACACACACACACACACACACACACACACACACAGAGTCTGGGCCTCACTGGGTGAAGTTCTGCTGGCAATGCTGTTGCCAGTGACACACTGCCCCACCACAGAGTTCATTCATTGGATAAAGCCACATCCAATTCCACAAACTCCATCAAAAAGCTGGGAAAAGTCAAAGTCTGTGAGCCCCACAGGCTCATTTCCCCAGTAGGATTACAGACTGAGACTCTGTCAAGCACATGCTTCATCCCTTCTAAACACCACAAAGTATCCATTTGCCCTTTAAGAAATGAAAGCACGGGGGGGGCTGGAGCAATGGCTCAACAGTTAGGAGCACTTGCTGCTTGCTCTTCCAGAGGAACCAAGTTAGGTTGCCAGCACCCACAGCAGGCAGATCGCGACCACCTATAACTCAGTTCCAGGGGATCCCACACCCTCTGCTAGCCCCTCGGGTACAGCACACATGGCATGCACGTCTGCGTGCGTACGCGCACACACACAGATTAAAGCCCATCTCTTAAAAAACCACATGTAAAATCTTTTCCATCACATATTCCTGCAACATGCATTTATTAAATGCCACTCTCACCTGCTGCTGCTTGAAACACACTTAGAGGAAAGCCTGTGCTTGCTATGCACTAAAGGCTTTTCACTGAATTCACACAACTCTCTGTAGCCAGTACTTGAGTTACAGCCACTTTAAAGGGGTGGGGGTGGGGGTGGGGGTGGGGGTGGGGGAGGCAGGCTCTGAGCAAGTTCACGCTTCAAATGACACAAGAAAAGCAGAATGCCTAGCTATGGGGCCTCTCTTGGGGGAGCGAGGACTGACTCATTACTCTTTGGGGCAGGTCAAAATAAACTTCGGCGAGGAAGACGCCTGTGAGCACGCAGGTGGAACTTAGCGCAGAATGGAGGGAGGGCATTCCAGGCAGAGGCATCTGAGCGAGAAGAAGGGGTGGTCAAAGGTCAGAGTGTGCACCGGGGAAAACGAGGCAAGGCAGGTATGCTGGCTCGCTGGCCTAGAAACCTAAGATCCAACTGCACTGGACCATCTCTCTGCTCCCCATTCCCATCCATTGTCTGAAGCCTGCCAGTGGTCTCCCTTCAAATGCCTTTCTGTCTCTCAGTCCCCATGGCAACAGCCTTACAGCTCACTTTCATCCAGCTGCTTCTTATTCTAATTGCTTCCTCTGTGGCCTGCCAGGAAGTATTCAGCCCCTCCGTGAGACTGCGCACATCTAAGTCTGATCTTCTCAGCGCCCCGCTTAATTGCCCAGGCCAACACGCAGCACAGTACAGGCTCTGCACCTCTTGAGCCCCGCTAGAAGCCTTTGCACTCCCGTCTCCTCCCCTCACCCACCGCTTTGGTCATTAAGTCTATTATTCAGGTCCCTCAAGGGCCCGCGAATTAATTAGCCACACATAAACGCCTTCTGAAAAACCGGGCGGGAGAGTGAATGTGCTGCGTAAGCCAAGACAGCCAAGGAGGGCCGGGGTCAGCTGACCCCTTGCAAGACTATGCTCCGCCGCGCCCCTCCCCCACCCCTCTCAGCCCGCCTTTGGTGAGAATGGGGGGGCCTACTGCTTGCCAAACCCTAGGAACCAATGGGATAATGTGTGCACCTGCCTAAAGAATACCGAGATTCTGCTCTCCTGCGCGCAGGACAAATCCCCGTCAACCCTTAGCTGTCTTAACTACCCTTGCGGGACCCAAAATGCAACCCACTCCTTTTCCTTTCGGCTAGCGGAAGTTCCTGTGCGGGATCTTTCCACTTCCTCTTGGGTGTTCGGCGTGTGCGTGGCAAGGGAGGCGGGGCCGACGCTGCTCTGGTTTCTTGCGCGCTTGGCGCTGTGGCGAGTGCGGGCGGCGACTGTTTGCGCAAGTCTCCTTGCCAGGGACAGCGCTTTGTGGCTAAAAGCGATCGCTTCCTTGCTACAAAGACTCCGCTGACGTTAGGCGGCCGTCCCTGCCTAAGATAGCCACTTTACCCCGACGCTGCAGATAGCTTTCCCCAGAACTGCTGCAGGCTTTTTGCGTTTGGCAGGATCCATGCCTCGGGGACGGAAGAGTCGGCGCCGCCGGAACGCAAAGGCAGCAGAAGAGAATCGCAACAATCGCAAGACCCAGGCCTCAGAGGCCTCTAAGACCCCGATGGCGGCTTCTGTGGTCCCGAACACACCCGAAGACTACCTGAGCGGCCCTGAGGAAGACACAAGCACTCCGGAGAAGGCCTCCACTCCCCCTGCAGAGGCTTCGAGCACTACCCCAGTGCAAAAGCCTGTTACCCGGAGCAATTTTCAGGGCACCAAGAAAAGTCTCCTAATGTCCATATTAGCCCTCATCTTCATCATGGGCAACAGCGCCAAGGAGGCTCTGGTGTGGAAAGTGCTGGGGAAGTTAGGGATGCAGCCTGGGAGGCAGCACAGCATTTTTGGAGATCCGAAGAAGGTCGTTACAGAAGAGTTTGTTCGCAGAGGGTATCTCCTTTATAAGCCAGTGCCCCGCAGCAGTCCGGTGGAGTACGAGTTCTTCTGGGGCCCTCGAGCACACGTGGAATCGAGCAAGCTGAAAGTCATGCATTTTGTGGCAAGAGTTCGGAACCGATGCTCCAAAGACTGGCCATGTAACTATGACTGGGATTCAGATGATGATGCAGAGGTTGAGGCTATACTCAATTCAGGTGCTAGGGGTTATTCTACTCCATAGAGAGATCCCAGGCAGAGCCTTAGGAGTGGAAAGGAGAATCCAAAGTACTCAGTGGAGTAGATAGGCAGAGGCCTGAAATCAAAATAATGTGGAGGGTGGGGAGGGCACTGCATTTGGTATTTGTGATCAGTGCTAATTGTTAAACTGCGAAATAGTGTTTGCTATAGATATTGTAATCTTGTATTCATTTTGTAACACTGTTGATTAAGAATCACAATATGTTTAAATATATACTTGAGAAGATGTTTATGTTATTTTTCCTGCCATTGACATTTGCTACAACAGCTGTGCTAACCTTATTAAATGAAGACCTTCTGTCATGTTGTGGAATGTACAGGATTTGTATCACAGAAGGGCTGTTCTTTGAAAGTTTGGAATAACCAGTACAATGTGAGTGAGGGAAAATAACAGACTCGTTCTGTCTTACCTTTGTGTTTGATGTCTTGTAAAGAAACACATCTGTGAATATGCCCACTGCACAAATAGCATAAATAAAAGCATAGTAAATAGGATGTTTTCTTCATTTATTGTCCACCTGTTAAGTGAGGATCAAATTTAGATTCTAGGCACACTCCTTAGACAGCATGTAGCTTCCAAGAAACTTTTAGGCTGTGGGAGGGGGAAAATGGAAATGCAGTAAGGGTTGAAGGGAATGAGCATAGAGCAGTAAGGAGAAGGTAGACAAGCTGATGACATCAGCTGTGAGGAAAAAAAGCAGGAAAAGAGGGTATCATAGGAGGCCTGGAAAAACAAGGAACACTTGGAGAATATAGAAAGCATCATCATAACATCTTATTTGGTATAAGGTATTTCATTGGAATCTTAACACACCTTGAAAGAAAAGCCATTAGCATATATTTGAAAATGTGGTATAGAACTATAAAATAAGGACCACATGGGAATTAATGTTGAGAGGATAACTGGAAAATAGATTGCTGTGGGGACACACAAAGTGAAAAGGAGACAATGAGAAAATTTTGGAGGCTGTGTCGATCTGAGTTCTCAAGGTAATATTGGGGTGTGGGAGTAAATGTGGAGTCACTGACAGCAACATAGAAATTTAGGGAATAAGAAATTCCTCGATGAACTTTTCAGGTGCTGCTGGAGGGAAATAGAGAACAAAGAAGGAGATGAGTGGAAGAGAGGCAGTGCCTCACAGGCTGGCTGTCACAGCTTACGATAAGGCAGCGATAATAACATCATCAATAGCCAGGTGAGCCTGGGACGCTGGGGAGAAAGGCTCTGAAACATGTGGGAGGAGCCTGAGAGAAGATTCCACCTGGAACTTCACAGCAAGGACACTTACAAGTTGCTCAGGTGAGACTTTTGCACTGCACAGTGTTTAAAATGCTCACTCTGTGTGTGTGTGTGTGTGTGTGTGTGTGTGTGCACATGTTCAGGGTCAAGGTAATGTTGGGATTACACTTTCCCATTGAGGTCACGTGGTGACTGCAGATGTGGAGATACAGGAGAGTCTTCCCCATTCTCCTTAGCTGCCTGGCTGAGAACACAGAGGAGAACACTCCATCTCTAGAGGTGACCACATTTCCCACAAGGAAACTACTAAGAAAAGAGACTGCAGTCTCCTTCTAGGGAACATGAAGGGCAGGTGCTGGCCCAGGCACGCCACACAAACCACAGAGGCCAAGATGGGTTCTGCCCTGCTCCGCTACAATCTCACCTGCCTGGTAGCTGAGTACAAGGCCCAGTCACTGGGTGCAGGGTAGAGTGGCAAATGATTTTGTGTAAAGCCCAAACCCACAGCCAGCAGTCTGCAGGATAAGTAGGCTTCACCCAGAAGCAGAGCCCATGAAGCAAGCCTCAGCAGCTCCCAACACATATGATGAGAACCTTCTAATGCGCAGGAAGAGCCAGAGAAACAAGACCCTTGTCACTTGCCACTGTGGGTACATGTTGGTCAGTCTAGCTCAAGAGGTGGGCAGCCAGAGAATCCAGGAGAGGGCAGCAGGAAGCTTTCTGGGCCAGAGTGACTGAAGTGACAGACCTGAGACAAGGTCCTGGGTCTTTCCCCACACTCCCACAGTTCTGGACTCTCTCTGGGTCACCTGTCATCTGTGACGGCTTGCCAGTGCATGCTCACAGGGTCTCTGCCTTCTAAGGAAATGTGAAGGTTCAGCCGGCTGTCATCAATCCCATGGAAGGGGAGACACACGATCTCCTCCTCTCACAGAGGTTCCTCTTAGGAGTCACAGCACCCCAGGAAAGTCAGCTAGGAAGTAGGGGATCCGGTAGCAGTTTTCTTCGGTACTTCATGCTTGCCAGAGGAGTGTCACATTGTGTGCCTGCCAGGCCATGATGATCAATGGACCAGTTTTACTCAAGTGCCAGCTCACTCAAGGCAAGGCTAGATATGATTTATGTCCATCTAAAACCTGTCTGAGTCTGTGATGGCTCTCTTGGGCATAAAGATTCAATGGCCTAATGTGGTTATCTCTGTGTACAGGGCAAAAAGCATCATGAAGACCCCAGAGCAGGAGAATCCCGACACGGGAGAAATAACAGGCACAGGCATACAGCTGAGCTGTGCCAGAGATCACTGCTGGAATCCCAAAAGCTTCAGCAGGAGACTCTGCTCAGCTTGAATGTGGAAACTGGGGCTTGGGTGACCTGCTTTGCCCAGGGATGGAATCTTCAAGGTGCTAGGCTCATCTCCCTGCAGGTTCGGTCCTTCCAGCACACTTCGAAGTGACCCATTCGCTGGTGGAGTAAGAGCTGACAGGGGAGGAGGAGACAAGAACCCAGTCACTGTGAGATGAGTCACAGGACTGGGGAGAGTCAGGAAAGGGGACTCGTGGAAGAGGGTGAGCCAAAGAGCATGCTCATTGTGACATTGACCCAATTCTGAGGAGATGAGGCAGCAAAGTAAGAAGCCTTGCTTCAGTAAGCATGAAGGCTAGGTGGCCCCAGCCCTGCAGCCTTCCTATGAAATAAGTGGGAGAGCTGCAGTGTCAATTTGCAAGGATGAAGGAGAAGGAGCGAAGCCCTGGGTCCTGGGACACTCCAGAGAATTAGGGAACAAGGCCTTGTTAAGGGGAAAGAGGTAGAGAGAGGCAGGGATAGAGAGAGACTGGCGGGAGAGAGATGGAGGATCTCCAAGGCTAGCATGAGTATCAAGTTGTCCTTTACTGAGTACTTATTATGCCAGGCACTTCTTGGGCTGATTCCCTGCCTCCTCCCCAGTGTGTGTGCCTCTGTTTCGAGGTAGGGGGACTCCAGGCCAGGTTGGCAACAGCAGAAACTCAGATCACTCCCACAGGCCTCTGGGATCCCAACATTGGTCCATGGCAGGCTTGCATGGGAAAACAGACCCAGGCAAGAATGAAGTTGGCACAATTCATACAACAAGGATGTGTGTTCCACTATTTTCATAGCAGCATTATTTGTAATAGCCAGAACCTGCAAGCAACCTAGATATCCCTCAACTGAAGAGTGGATAGAGAAAATGTGGTACATTTACACAATCGAGTACTAATAAGCAGAAAAAAAACAATGGAATCCTGAGATTTGCAGGAAAATGGATGGCACTAGAAGAAACCATCCTGAGTGAGGTAACTGAGTCACAAAAAGAGAAACATGGCATGTACTCCCTCATATATGAATTTTAGACATAGATCTGAGGAGTGCCAGCCTACAATCCCATGGCCAGAGAGTCTGGGAAACAGAACCTTCATTCATTGGCTGATGTAAGAAGAGGCAGGCTCCCATGGCTAAGCACTGAGCTGAACTCAAGAAATCCAGTGACAGAGAGGGAGGACTGATGACCAAAGGGATTAAGACTGAGCTTGTTTAACCCCCAGAAACAGCTGACCTGACAAGGGTTAGCTCTTGAAACCCAGACTGATGCCTGGGAATCCAGCATGGGACTGATCAAGGCCCCCTGAAGGTGGGTGTCAGTGAGGAGGCTTAGGTAATCTATTGAACCTTGGGTAGTAGATCAGTATTTATCCCGGGTATACAAATGGACTTTGGGTGCCCATCCAACAATGTGAGATGCACTCTCAACCTGAAATCTTGAGGGAGGATCTAGGCCCTGCCCTGGATGAGATGACAGACTGTGGACACCCCAATGGAGGGCCCTCCCTGGGAAATGAGGGGATATCGGAGGGGTTGATGGGAGGGTGCAGGAGGAGGGGAAGGAAAGGGAGATGGACCTGGAATTGACATGTGAAGCAACCTTGTTTCTATTTTAAATTTAAATTTAAAAATAAAAAAAGAATGATGAGGGTACCCAATGCTGTAAAGACAAACTTCTTCCGTAGGACACAGAGTTTCCATTTAGGCTTGGAGGAGTTCTCTGGGGTCAAAAGCCTTCAAGCCCAGGGCCATTGAAAAGAAAATAGAAGGTCAATTCACTGTCCACTGTGTTATCTGGGGATGGACATGGCAAAAGTGGCAGAGGGCTCATACCCTCCTCCACACTACAGATGTTATCATGGAAGCTCCTGATTCCTTCACTGCTTGTCTGTCTTCCAAAATGAAGTGGGTTATGTCACTTTCCTGGCAGGATGCTCTAAAAATTCATGCTTTTACACACTGTGTATGTGTTAGCTGAGGTATGGGTCCACTCTAGCTGTGTGTTATATGTGTGAACAAATCACTAGGTCCCTACTTCTCACCGTCAAAGGTCCATGTGGTAACAAAGAAATGGCAAATAAGATGAGCATCTTCCCAACAAGGAGTCACAGGCATGTGATTGTTGCCTTGGCTACATGTGGTACTGGTGATGGGGGGGGGATCTCATCTTAGTGCTGGATGAGTCTGCACAGAATGACCGGAAGTGCTGACACAGGCCCTGAGGGTTCAATTCAACAGTTTAGGACAGGCAAGGTAGACTTGCCTGGGTGGGTGGCATTGTAGGAAAGAAAAGAAGAAGAGGAGGGGTTTACCTTGCTGATATGTCAGGTAAATATTGTTCTGAAATAAGGGACACTGCTTCAGTGCCAGAGGGTGTTTAGCGCACTTAGTTAATGGCAGAAAGGGCAACGGGTGTGAGCCCACTGAGCTGACAGTAAAAGAACAGGAGGAAAAATAGGGGAAGCAGCAACAGGACCCTGGCTTTCATTGAAAGGAACCTACCTCACATTGCAAGTGAAATGTGAGGGGGTTAGGTGGGAGGAACTGTGTATGTTAGGTGGTATGACCCAGCAAGCCTTGTAGGGGGAGCACTCGTGCAGACCAAATGCAGACAAGGCAATTTGGAGCCCAGAGAGCAGGCACGAAGCCAGGCCAGAGATAGTCACTGAGACCGCACTGACCACATTGCTTAGAAAAACAAAGGCAATTGAAAAGGGGAAGAAAACCAGCCATTGCCTCCAACAATGTAGAAGTCTCTGCAGACATTTACAGGAGCCACTTCATTGCAGAACTGGGTGACAAGCCTGATCTGGAGAGGTTTAAGAGACAATGCAAGTGGTGGAACCAAAGACGATATATGCATGTTAAGTGCAGTATCGCTGGAGTGGGGAGACAGAAAATGGCCAGAATGGTAATGAGGGATCAGGAGAAGGCTGCCATCCGGGGTAAAGAAGCATGTGCTGAAGGCACTGAGGAGGTGGGGAAATGATGGGCAGCAGGCAGAAGGGCATGGGTTGTGTGTGAATCAAGGCTCATACATTAAAAGGATCTGGACAGGGTAGAAGTCTGTCAGGCATTCAGGACCCAATCAACTCAGTTGCCTGTGCTCAACCTACAGACTGTGTGTTGTGCCAGGGTCGCTCGGGCATCACATGAGTTCCAAGCACACTGTAGGTATCCAAAGGATGTCCACTGCTTCAAAGGACACATTATATGGCTGACACCAAAATACAAATTTCTCAAGAGACTGAGCTGCTCACTAGGGTGGGAAGTGGACTGGCAAGAGAGGAAAGACAGGGGAGAGCGGATTGAAGGCCTGAGTTCAAAGTTCTGTCTGTCCAGGTCTTTTCCTAAGCGTAGCCACAGGCCTCCAGCAAAACCAAAAGGCAGGCTTCACACGCTGCCAGCCTCTTGCAGTAGGTTGGACACTCTAGTTTATGAACCGCATTGCTTTCAATGTTGTCACAGAAGCCACAGCCTGCAGGCCTGGCACCTGCCCTAGACAGCACTGTAACTGCAGTGTGTTGGCACTGTTGTGTGCCTGAGGCTGGGAGCCAAGCCAGTCAATGACTTTGCTTCCTTATCTCCGTCCCTACTTCTGAGGGCTTGATACTCAGACCAGCACCACAGCACAACACATGGAAATGTCCTCACACTGGCATTTCATTCAAACGATTATTGCCTGACCCAGGTAGCCAAAACATGATGATTTTTCTCCTTAGGGATTGTAATGTGTGCATAGTCACTGCCCTGGGGGTGTGTCTCCTTCACTTTGTCCCATTCCCACTCTAAATGTGTCAAGGAGTGATCCCACCTGACAGGACCCAAGAAACAATCTGTAGTAGAATCAGAGCGGCACCTGTGGGGAAAGCCTGGCATCAAATGGAGGTTGCACAGCCATGTCTCAGGAATGCAGTCCCATCCCTGGACAGACCAACAGCCAGTGTGCTTGTTTGAACTGGTAAGGGTGAGGTTAGAACACAAGTGGACGGAAGGGAATGGCCCATCATCATCGGACCATGAGAGGGGTGTGTGTGTGTGTGTGTGTGTGTGTGTGTGTGTGTGTTTGCAGATCAACTTTTGCAAGGCACAGAAACTACTGTCCCTGTAAGCTAGTCAATGTCTTGTCTCTTGAAGTGAGAGTCAATGTCTATGTGGACCCCCCTCCTCAGAGCACTTGGACATTAAATGTCTTGTCACACACAGGTCTTCCAGGTAACAGTCAGGATCGAACATGTCTCTCACTGGTTTCAGAGAAGGGCACTTCTAAGATCCTGCAGGATCTGTCCTAGCCTCTGGCCACATGTCTACAGAGCTAGCAGGAGCTGTCTTGGGCCTGTTTGATGCTGGGCACTGTAGAGCAGCTGCCATGCACAGTGATGGGTGCTTCAGAATTCTTGATGCTGGCAGTTAGTTGACGTTATGTGTGTTGAGAGAGGATGCTAGCATCGGAACCAAGGTGTCTACTCCACAGAGAGCTTGGAGACCTGATACAACTTAATTACCACATGCATCTTCAGCTGACATGCCCCAGTTCAAGAGGGAATGCTCCCTAGTTGTGAACATGTTGGGAGTAACACAGCTGCAGGAATTCAACAATTCACACCAGCGCTTCTCAGCCCTTGGCTCACAAACGCTTAGAGGTTCTATCACAGATCCTGCAAAGCAGATATTTACATTGCACCTAAGGACAGTAGCACAAATTCATTGATGGAGCAGAAAGGAATACAGCATTGTGGTTGAGGTCACCACCCCATGAGAAACTACTAAGGCCTGGAATATGAGAATGTTGGGAAGCACTGTCTCAGATTGAGGTTTCTCGCTCTGGCGAAATAAAATATTTCATCACATCAGTCACTGATAGATCAGGGCTTCTGCAGAACCAGTCAAAGGTTGGACTGCTAGATCAAAGAAACTGGGTAAGACATCCAAATCACAGGTATCTTTTTGCTTTTGCTGCTAGAAAGATTCCTTCTGGGTGACACAGGGCTTCCTAAAAGTACACTCCCCCTCAGTCCTGGGTATACATTGGGCAAGGAAGCAAGACATATTAGGTGCTTGTCTCCAAACTAGGCTCCACTGGCCTTTAATCTCGATCAAGGAAGGTCAGGCAGGATGTGCTTTTGGAGCCCATGGGGTTAAAATTTCACCACCAGGGTTGGACAAATGGCTCAGCAATTAAGAGCATTGGCTAGTCTTCCAGAGGAACTGGTTCAATTCCAAGCCCCTTTCCTTAGAAACTATCCAGTGTCTGCAACTCCAGCTCCAGGGTATCCAATGCCTTCACACCAATGCATAGAAAATAATGTTAAATGAATAAGATATTGAAAAGAGTTCATGATACAGAAGGCTACGAGCCGTGAAAACCATGGAGGTTTGAAATACTGCCCTATTCCTACAAACACAGCTTGCCTAGGCTAACATTGGTGATAGTCGTGTCAAGACTTTGATAGGAAGGTGGTAATAGTTGGAATTGAAACAGCTGCCACAGAAACACACACACACTCCTGATGTGCAAGCTCACATCATTTTACTGCCTGCTATGCGCATTCTGTGCGTAGAGGGAAGTCCCTCCAGGGTGACATATCATGCGATGAGAATTTCTGTGGTCTCTGATAGAGATTACTACACTTGTTTCTGGGAGCTTTCCAAAGAGTCACACATCTCACTAAGAATGTGTGTGTGTGTGTGTGTGTGTGTGTGTCTGTGTGTGTGTCTGTGTCTGTGTGTGTGCTGCCTATCCAACAAATCTCCAGAGAGATCCTTGAGAGAACCAGCTAAGGCCTCTAGTAGTGATGGCCCATCCTTACAAGTGTCAAGACCAGAGGCTAGGATCACCTGGCATCCTATGGACATAGTAGGGACGGTTCTGAGCACCGAATGGGACACTGAATTAACTCAGCCAAATCCACATCGTCCCCAGCTCAGGGAGGTTGATTACTCAGTGCCTTCATTTCCCATTCCCTATCTATGTCACAACTGTCCCTCAATACAACTAGAGTCACAGTTTGCACTCGATATAAAATTTATCACAGCCATATTAGCAGGACCTTTTGGAAGTTCCCTGTTAAGGTTTAGAAAAAGACACTCTAGGAGACTGTCTAACATCAGAGGATGGCTATGGGGCTCAGAAATCTGGCTATGTCACTTGCTG
Organism: Mesocricetus auratus; assembly: GCF_017639785.1. Taxonomy (NCBI): domain Eukaryota; kingdom Metazoa; phylum Chordata; class Mammalia; order Rodentia; family Cricetidae; genus Mesocricetus; species Mesocricetus auratus. The sequence continues at coordinate 1,299,813 of NW_024429188.1, forward strand.
TGGTTGAGATAAATGCTCGTGTAGGTTAGTTCCGCCTGCCCTCACTCCAAACTGGCTCTCACTTGCATGAACACACACACACACACACACACATTAACTTGTCATGCACACTCATACACACACACACCAAATGTGGCAGACATGAAGACCAAACAAGGATACACATGGTTGTTTTCTCCGAGAGACCCATATGAATGTGTGGCTGAGGAATAGCTGCCTGGCTGGACAGAGGACAGATATCAGAGCTGAGCCATCTGTCCTCACCTGGGGCCGCTGACCCATCTGTCCTCACCTGGGGCAGCTCCAGTACTGATTTCTGCACCTGGGCTTTGGAAACAATGGATTCCCTTCACAGATTCTGCAAGGGGGAAAGTACTGTTTGCCTCCAGGGACTGAACTGGAAGGCCAGAGATAAGTCAAATGATAGATAAGGCAAACGATTATCAAAATGAGATTCTCTGACCCTCGGCAGAGACAAGCTCATCTGTACAGAGTTCATCCCTGGAGCGAGTCATCACATCGCCAGGTGCTGGCTCCTGTCGCTGCCCCCCCACAGGACCTTCTCCCATCCTTGTGTGCCCATCACCAGGCTGAGGTACGAGGAAGGAGGAAGGTGGCCCACAGAGCAGCCAGGCAGGGGACCCTTTTCCTCCAAACTTGGATCCCTTTCTGCTCGGCGGCAGCAGCTGCTTTCTCACACGCATTCCCCCGCCTTTGGGCTGGAGCCCATCTCCTTGTTATCCATTACCTATGTCTGGCCTCTCACTGTGGGCCCGAGGCACTGACAGAAGCCAGGGAGCCAGCTGCATGTGTAGGACCTGCTTTGCTTTTCACCTGACATGGCTGCTCTTGGCTTGCTGCCCTGCACCCGGTCTCCCTACTCCCATTGGCCTGTGTCCTCTCCCTATCTTGGCTTTCCTGTCTCTCTTGATTCCACAAGAGGAGATCTTATCCTCACATCTTTGGCTGACTAGTACTCACAGGCATGTCCTGGGCCCCAAAGGGAGAGTAGAACACTGCTTTCCACCAAAAACTCATACCCCACTTTGCCTTTCAGGCCGTCCTTGGACCCATGAACTGTTCCTTGAAAACAGATGCATGTGTCCAGAGCCACAGGCAGCCACTTTACATGTTTCATGGTCCTCTACACTACAGAATCACCAGAGCACATTTCGTTATGGGTCTGTGTCTGGCCTGTGTCTGTGTCTATTTGTGTGTGTGTGTGTGCGTGTGTGCGTGTGTGTGTGTGTGTGTGTGTCTGTGTGTGTGTGTTTGTATGTGCATGTGTGTCTGTATCTGTGTGTTTGTGTGTGTGTGTTGTGTCTGTGTCTTTGTGTCTGTGTCTGTGTGTCCATCCAGGTGGTGGTTGTTTAGAATCTCAAGCTCCAGGTCACAGACATTCAGGAATGCTAGGTACTTCGGCCATCAAAATGTCAGTTGGCATGTACACGCACCATAGAAACATCCCACGTGGTCCAGTGTGCCCTCAAACACTTCTGTAAACTCACAGGTACTTTGGAGACACACATGGCAATCGCACATATGCAGACAGGAAGGACCGCAGACCTATAATATGCCCACAAAGAGATGTTAATGATTCATTGCAACACCAGTCCAGAAGCCAAGGAGGAGATCACACTGGATGTTAGTCCACATGACCCATGCACTTGCACATGGAAACATACAGGTACGCAGAAAGGAGTTAGTTGTGAATTAAAAAGGATTGCTCCTTGGAGGCAGACAGGAAGTACAACTGGGAATCTAACGCTGGGCTGCTTGTCTTTCTTGGGCCTGGAACACACAGTGAAGAGACACAAGGTCTGACAGGCATGGCCTGGCTCCTAAGAGACCTGGAATCGGGTTGCTAGGCTGTTGTCATGGTTTTGTGTCTGTGTCTGTTTCCCTTCCTGCCCCTGCTCTTTCTTCTGCTTATCACACCTGCCTCCCCCTCCCTGTCTCCTTTCTCAGCTCTTTCCCTTTCCTCTCACCTTGGCCATACCCTTTCTCTGAGAGGGAGGAGTTGTGAGAGGGACATCATAGTTCCCCTTAGTGAGTAGCAGGTACTCTGAGATGATGCACATACAACTGGCTTAGAACACTAGGACACCAAAGACCCCACCTCCTGGTACCCAAACTACACAGCTCCAGGGGGGAGAGACATGGCCACTGCCTCTCAGATCTCTCTCTAAACAGTCCCCTGCTCTGCATCCTCCAACTTCCTTGCATGGCCAGCTTGAAACTGGCCTGCCCAATGAAAGAAGACACTGTCATCTTGGAAAACAGGTCTCTGAATTCCCACCATAGAACAGGGCCTAGGTTTGTGCAGTGAGTTAAGGACCACCCTGGTCCTGCCACGACAAGGAAGAAGAGAGGGATACACAATATAGCGGTCATTTATCTGGGGTGCAGTGGAAGTGGACTGGGGACTGTGTACCCCATCCATTGTAACCCACTAGAGGGTTCAGCACATACTTTGTCTATGCAAGTGTGTGAGCTCTGCCTCAAGGGAGACCTGTAAACAGTGACAGTAAACGGCTTTGTTCACAGAGTGTGGTACTCGGGAAGGTGCAGGCGGGCCCAATATCCTGAGAAGAGTTGACACAACTACTATACCTGATATCAATTGGCAGGCCTTGTTAGACTTTTCCACAGCAGACTGTGTTCCCTCACACAAAGCTTATCATGAACTCAAGCATGTAGACATGTCAATCAGTTATACAAATCAGACTTTTATGGATAATAAACCATAAAGGTGCCACATTACAATACTTGCTGTCAGGCAAGGCACTTTGGGCCATGAGAGTCCAACAGAGCTTGCAGGATGTCAACAATTAGGGGTGATATTTGCTCAGAACTCTTGGATTCAGCAGGCACTGCAGGCCTGGTACAAAATACACTCGACTGTCAGGTCACAGCTTTGGCAAACACATGTCCTCAGAGGACAGCAGCAGCCCACACCACTCACACCTGGACATCCCACTTGACACATTTGATTCAGACCAACTATGCTCAACCTCTCTTCCTGACCGGGTTCAGGCATGAGGGCCTCAAAACCAACTAAGCACTCCGGGGACAATCTTGTGGAAATCTACCTTGCAGGAGATCTGGCTGATGGAATCCACTGTGACAGGCATAAGAGCAAGGCTTGCTGGTGCACCACACGTCTGGGAAACAGTCAGAGTGGCGAGTCCTCCCACAGTCTACATAGTAGTTTGCAGGGTGAGCTCAGAGTGTCTCAAAGGCTTCTTCAGGTTTCCCTCTGTGACCTTCCATTTCCTGCAAGATGAATCAATGCTGATACCTGGGACAAAGGACCACTATCACTTTTCCTACGCAACAATTGAAATTGAACAATTGTTAAAAAGGTAAGTCCTGTCATAACAAGCATTAGGAACTCAGTCGTGTTTTAAGGGATCGTCTTTTTTCCAGGGATCCCAGGCAATCCAGACAGGACATCATCCTACCCTATGCTCGTGTTTGTGCACATCCTTTCCTTTGCTCACCTACTCGCCTCTGTAGCTAAGCGTATTTGTTACTCACAGGAGGCTGAATGCACACAGAGAAATCTTGCATTTTGGATCTTAGTGAAGAGCAGAGCCTAGCCATATCAACCTGGGAGGACAGTTATCCATCAGGGGGGCAAGAAGGTGAGAGAAATGGGGGGTGCTGTATGCATCTTTGAGAACACTTGTGTCCTTAGAGAAGGTTTCTTCTCCAAGCATTAACAGTGTCTTCCTGGACCACCTTGTGAGAAAAGAAATGGAGACCTTGGTCACACAGATAATATGTAAGACTCCTTTCTTACATACAATACGGGTTTGCTACTGTTTTAATGATTCACTGAGTCTATGAACTGAATGGAATTTGTACTTAATCAGTGGTATAACATCTGTATTTCTAAAAAGCATATTTCCTGTCATGTATTAGAGCAGTAAAGTATATGTGCAAAGAGACAATATGCATGCCCACACTCATGTATAAGAGTTAGATTTTAAACAACAGCAGAGACATGTCAGTTCTTGTTTGGATGGATTCTGTCAGTCTTTAAAGTTAGACTACTTCGTGACAACACAGAGTATTGCCATTGATTTTGGTCGCCCCCAATAACCGGATGGTTATTTCCCGCTGCTGTAAGCACCACACCCTTTGTTTGCAGGATACAGAGAAATTAACCTTGAACTGAAAAGGAATCTCTCCCTGCTCGATAGCTCACACAGGACCAGGAGGCACTGTGCAGGCTGGCTTAGGAGTCTGGGGGTGGGAATAGGGGACATCAGTATTCTTCCCAAGACTGCACCCTGCATGGAACCACAGTGACCTGCCAAGGCAGAGGGTCCTACTGATTCAACAGTGGTAACATTGATTATGGGGTAACCAAACCCCCTCTTGATTGGATTGAAGGTCTGCTACCCAGGAGGGAATGCATAGGTGGGCTTGGCATGAACTAAATCCAGACCATGGCTAGGAAAGCTATATGCCTTAAGGGAGAACTTGTATTTATTGTTTTCCAAATCATTGTTATCTCCCTATCCACTAATCGTTCATGGGCATATCCCCACGTTTGTGCTGCACTCAACACTATCACAATGGTACACATTCCACTTCAAAGTGTTGAGAAGAAGAGACTGTGAGCACTTAGTCAGCGACAGAGGGGACACCTACATAAATACTGCTCCCCACCCCACCTGACCAAACCCCAAGGCTCAGGAAGCCATCGCATAAGAGGGTAAAGACAGGATATCCTTGCCAGAGAATAGGGAGCAGTGCTTTCAAAGGCTGTCCTCTGGACATGACATGGCATGGGTTTTCTCCACCTACATGGAACCAGCACAAGATCAAGCCAGTTAAGAATTCCAGCAAGGAGCAGCCAGAGGCTCCATCCCTAGCCCAGCAGCTATTGGCAGTTGGTTGCTGCTGGGTGGAGGGAGAGTCAGTTTTCTCTGCAATGTGGCCTTTGTAAGTTTGTCAGTACCCCAATGGATGACCCGAAGCCTCTGAACATATGGGCACCATAAACTGCACTCAACGGAGAAATGAATGAATGAATGAATGATTAAATGAGGAAATGTGCATTAAGTCACAAAGCAGCTCATGAAGTTACAGTGCAGATGGGACAGCATAGGTTTCCTTATGACAAAAGTTGCTCTTCACTTTTATACATTGTTACAGATTACTGTCCCCTCTGTTCCCTGGTGGGTCTCAATGATCAACTCGTGTGGGCCAGTGTTTACTTGAACTCTCCAACTAATAGCGTGTTATGGACACTACAACTTCAGCAAAAGTTGGCACACAGAAGGGGTGGAAGCCCAAAGCTCAATAGCGTCTTTGCATTGCACAAGTAAGAAGACAGATATTCAAGCTGTAACTTCACTCTTGCCTTTCAGGTGTACACTACAGTGGGAATGAGAGGGGACTGGTTACAGGCATAAAGGATCTTCAGTCCGTTCCACTTTGGCCACTAAATCTGAAGTAACTGTGCCAATTCTCCAGTCTATTTACATTCTATTAGCCCTCTGTAGAAATGACATCAGCAGCCTGGAGGACGGGAGCCACAGTCAGTAGGGAATTTCAGTACCCGAATCAGCTGAGTGCTAGCCTTCGGGTACTGAGGACATGTCTGTGCATCATATGTATTGCTTCCTTCTTGGACTGCTCAATTTCTTAAAATGTGGCTGGCTACCCCAAGACAGTGAGTGTAGCATTGAATCAAGGAGATCTCCAATGTGAGTGCCTATTGTGAAATTCATTGTAACAATGGGCTCCAATCAATGTCATCAAAAGTTGTCTGTGGGATGAGAGGTACTGCACCCTCAAATGTTGTATTTCCAATGTCTAAGCATTCATAGCTGTCATTAGGCAAGATAAAGCAGTACTGCATTGGGGCAGACCCCAAAGCCCAGTGATTGACTTCCTTATTTAAATCACGGAGGGCACACAGTGACAGTGATACGAAGCCGTGGAATACTTTGTGAAAGCACAAACTGATGTCAGGGAGAAGCATCTTCCAGTGTTGGGGTAGGAAGAGTGGATGCAGGAGCAGAGGAAGGTGTCTGTTTAGAGGCCGAGAACTTCCTATTAGACGGCGCCATCTAGAACAGTGACAGGACACATATCTAGTGTTTTTCTTCACTAACTCCATCTGTGAGCAACTATTAGAACACTAGGGGGAATTGAAAACACATCAGTAAGAGGGTATGTGGAAGCTTGACTATTGCTTTTGTGTTCTTATGAGATTACACACCGTATACCTAGGACACTGTACTCATGTAATTGCCATCATGAAGCACTTTCACAGGCACACACACACAGGCTCTTCGAGTAGATATTATATCAGTAAGGTATAGAGTTTCTACTATTTCAGTTCCTTCAGCCCATGGCTTTCTCCTGAACTCCCTGTGTGTTTGTCCAAACCATTTGTAGCCTCAACTCCTCCCCATTCCCTTCCAATTAGTCAGGGTGACTGAGATGTGTTCACCAATCTCTCAGATGACCCAGCAACCCCGTTATAGGTATACTAACAATTAGGAAAATGCCTTTTTACTTGTTGTGGTGGTAGTGGTGTTTTTGGACCAGGTGATGGGAGTGGCATGCTTCAAGAAGTTTTGATTGGCCTTGAAGTCACTATGCAGCCCAAATACTGTTCTTCCTGATTCTTCTTCCGCAGATCTGACATTATATGCATGTGCTACCATGCCAAATTTACAATGTGCTAGAAGAGGTCTTGTACAACTGAACTACATCCCGAGCTCCTGTGAGACAGTCTTAAGTTCTTCCAACAGCACACAATGGCAGTTGAGTGGGGTTTGGGATTTCAGGGATGAGTCTATGTGGCATCTCTTCAGCTAGAATGCAGTAAATTATCATCTCCCGGCATTAACTGAGGCCTCAATATTGGGGGTCTAGTCCCACTGCAACCCACCTTCCCACACATCCACTTATAACATTTCATGAAAACAGGATGAGTTTGCTCAGATGTAACCACATTTCTCTCTGTGTGTCTCTGTCTCTGGTCCTGCGTCCCTGCCTCCAACTCTGCAAAGCCACCTCTATTCTGTCTCTATTCCTTCATCTTGCAGCCCTCCTTCCTTCCCTCGCTTCCTGTTCCTCAAGCCTTCCCTCCTATGTGAATCATGTTATACTTCCTATGGCAGGACAGAATTTTGCCTGACCCTGTAACTCTTGGGGTTGATTCTCTTCACCATGCCCTTCTCCCTGATCTCACTATGCCCTATCTCCTCAAGGGAACAAACACACTGTTCACCCCCAGGGCTGTTGCAAAACCAAAGATGCATTGCAGAAAAATAGCAAACTGTGTTTCTTATATAAACATAGTGTCCCCATCATCCAGCTCTTGCTTATGGACGCTGCCCTACTCTGGCAGCCACATTTTTGGGGACCATCGTCATCTCTTCTTCCTTCATGACATCACAGAGACAGAGTCAGTGAGCTCGAGAGTCCAAGTGGTTTCCTGGTATCCCACTGGTCAAGCTTTTCTGCAATTCCCCTGAGAATATAAATCTTGTAGAGCATGGGGCCATATGCAGTAGATCTATGGATTTTTAAGGTGAGTTTTATGTACTTCCCCACCCATCTCCTCCTGCCCACACCCCGTTTTGAATATTTACCCCTAGTTCAGGGACAAGCCAATTTTCCTAGTCATTCTGCAGGGGTTTATCACAGCCCTTGCACACCGAGGGTCAGAAGGGAAGCCATCAAGAGTTGTTGGAGCTGGTGTGTGCTTTCCAGAGAAATGTGTTCTGACAGAGGCACATTCACTGAGGAGGCCTGAACCATGCCACATGGCAGTAAATGGCACATGTTCCTACCAAGGCCTTTTGTTTCTGTGTGCTCTCCTACTAAAAGCAGGCTGACTAAGGCAGCATAGTAAAATCACACTTTAGAGTAAATAGGAGGAGAGGCATTGTCTTTCAGAAATGCTCAGGGTCAACCACAAGTCTCAAGAGACAGGGAGTCCTTACCTCCCCTTTTCCCCCACATGTCCTTCTAACCTGAGAGCCTATGGGATTTCCTTCAGCCCTCACAACAGGCTGTCTTTCCCTCTACAAAGGAGTGCATTTGATTGTGGACATGACAGACATCGCAACCTTAGGAATAGGCATAGACCTGCACATCCCCTGCAAACCTCCCCAGGGACACCTGGGTTCCAGACAGAGGAGTGGACTGCGAGTGGGTGCTGTTGACTCCCTCCTGCTCTTTTTCTTGACTGTGCTCTTGTCCGCAGGGTATGTTTTAAAATGTCCTTATCTGTTTATTCCTGGAGCAAAGGATTTGATGTGTGTACTTGGCTCCTCAGCATGGCCCAGGAGGCGGGCATGATGATGGAGGAAAGATGAAACAAGGATTGAAAAAGTTAATGATTGTTGAAGCTGATGACTCCTGAGCTTAATGGGTACATGGAGTGCACTGATTACATTGTAACACACTCTCTGCTTTCATGTGTTTGAAAATTTCCTTAATAGACTATCCAAAATTTTAAAATACTCAAATTCCTGGACTACTGAGGCACCAGGTGTGGGCTGGGACCAGGAATCGGGACAGGAAAAGAGCAAAATTGCCCTGTCGTGGGAACAACAGCACATGAAACACAGAAATGGCGTGAGGACAGGGACAGGTCTCTAGGCCTCCTTCCTAGATGGATGCCAGCACCCTCCACAAGTGAGAAGCCACAAACAGGGAAGGAAGGCGATGTCTTCCTGATCTTTAAATGGGAGCCTTGTAATTAAACCGGCTCCACTTTTTCTTACAGCCTTTGAAGAACAGACTATGTATAGGATAATGTGCATGGTGGGGTAAGATGATTGTCTGTACATACACACACACACACACACACACACACACACACACGTACACATACACACACACACATACAAGCACACCAGGGGCAGACAGGAGTGATTTATAGAGTTTCCAAAGACAGTCTATTTTTCCCATGAAGACATTTTGTATTTTCTATTACTTCATAAGAATGATTACTTGGAATTTCAGATGATCATAGTTATATGAGAATTACATATTATGAGAATACTTACATGTATGAGAAAGCTGACTAGGGGCTAAATCATTGTATCTAGGTATAAAGGAGGGGAAATCTTAGACAGAGGCTAGAATCCTGGAAAAGTCTGACACTGTAGTAGGAGTTCCCAGAAGTGTGAATTCCAGTTGATAAAATTGTTTCTTCAGTCCTGATCTGGGCAGTCAGAGGCTACAATCTCCTCTTTGGGATCATAGCCTGAGGCTATTCAGATAATTGCAGGAGAACAGACTCAGGCTGGGAGACTGAACAGCCTTAGGTTTCAATAGGGAAGATATTTCACTGATGAAATTGTTAGATAAATACTTAGCTCTGGGCAGGATTCGTTTCACCTGCAAAAAGACCATTCACCTGCAGGTTCCTTAGTGAAATCATTGGAATCAGATATCTCCACGAGCCCTAAACCATCCAGTCTCCCAAACCTTTTTGTGTAATTTTGTAAATCTTGTGCAATATGCCTGTCTGTGGTTTTCGTATATGGATCCATAAAAATGACATTTGTCTTCTGGTGATATATTATGGGCCAAATTAAACATTTCTTATTTCAAACTCTTGCTTCCCATCATTTTAAAAGCAATGTCGCAATCACACGTTCTACATGTTGAGTAATGGATTACAATTGATCCTTCAACCATCAGGAGATTGTCAGTATGTATTTTATATTAACAGTTTGTTCAGCATATTTGTATGGTATTTATTCTTATATCATATTCTCCATTTTTGAGACCAAATATAAAACAAAATCAACGAGAAAAATGGAAAAAATATGGTCCTTCTCTACTTATTACCTGACATTAACCTTTATGCTATTTTCCTGTGTGTTTCTTGATGCCCTCTCATCAAGTCCCGTGACCAGTCTCCTTTGCAGATAGGGATTTTGTTTTGAATTTTCAGTCCCTGGCATAGTAAAGTGCATTTTCTCTATGTATTGGATAAATAACGAGGTGGGGGGTGGCTAGTGTCTTAGTTAGGGTTTCTATTTCTGTGATAAAATACCATACTAAAACCAACTTAGGGTTGAAGGGTTTGTGTCTGCTTACATCTCAAGGATCACTCTCTGTTCCCGAGAGAATTCAGGGCAGGAACTCAAGGCATAAGGTAGAAAAATGCAGTGAAGCTGAGACCATAAAGAAATGTCATAACTCTCTGTGCCCCTCACCTTGCTCTGTTTACTTTCTTCTATACCCCAGGACCATCTGTTCAGGAATGTCATGGTCTGCAGAGAGTTGGGCTCTCCTACATCAGTCATTAATCATGAAAGCATTCCTGTTGTTCTGATTGTACTTATAAAGCATGTAGTGCCTGCTTGAGTTTGCATGAAAGCTATAAAGCAGTGGCTGGTGAGAAGGTTCAATCTAGACATCCTTTTTTCTACAGGACCTGAATTCAAATCCCAGTACCGTCAACAAGCAGCTCACCACCATCTGTACCTCCAACTCCATGGGGAATCTGACATTTCTGGTCTCTGCAGAACCTGTACTCAAATGTGTAAACACACACACACACAGAGAGAGAGAGAGAGAGAGAGAGAGAGAGAGAGAGAGAGAGAGAGAGAGAGAGAGAGAAGAGAGAGAGAGAGAGGGAGGATAATAAAAAGAAATCTCATTTTAGAAGGATGCAACTTAGGCCCTCAAGAGGGAGGATCCCAGCTCTAGATTGCACAACTAGCCCTTTTCCTTCTATATTTGCTAACTCAGAAATGAAATATGCACTTACTAGCTGTGGCTAAGGAAAAATTCTTACATTGAATAGAAAAAAGCACATTTCCCTTCAGAATTTATTCTATAATTAGAATTACTCTCCCTTCAGGAACTCCTGTGTGACTGGGATTTAGAGGTCTCCTGTGATTGCCCTCCTTCTTTGTAGGTAGTTCTATGCAAATTTTCCTGTGCTGTCAAAGGCTGCTCAGAGAGAAATGAGGAGAGAGTCCAATCTCAGGCAGGATCCATGGATGTTGTCTAGACCAGGCTACTGTGAATGGCTTCCAATGGATGCAGAATCTGTTTCCTCTCTCTGTTGCACTGTCTCTGGGCTCTACTGTTGATGATAAAAATCATCAACGACTGACTCATACTAGTACATATGGCTAGTAACTGGGTAATTTTCAATTGAGGTGACACCACTGGAACTTCCAGGACCACGGGGATGTCTTTATATCTCTCAAATTTTCTGCTAATAAAGTAAAACTGAACACAAGGAGTAGTTTCAAGGGAAGATAAGAGGAACTGCCTCCCAGGCCACCAATGACCTACACAAACCTCTTTGCCATCCACCCACACTCAACAATCAATTGCAAGACAATTCTCTCTCTCTGTCTCTGTCTCTGTCTCTGTCTCTCTCTCCATCTCTCCTTTCCCATCTCCCTGTATATCCCCCATCTCTTGTCCCTCTCCAGAATCCTCCTGGGCCCCTAGCAGTAACTCCACTCCCCCCTCTACTTATCTTTTTCTTCAGCTTTGGATGTGTGCTCCTATACTTCCTGATACAAGTTCCAAACCTAAGGTCTAAACTCCTCACATGCTCAAAGATCTAATTCCTAAGTCGCAAAGTATGGGGCTTCTACCCTGTCATTAATCCTTTTCAAAAAAATAAATTTTAGTGAAGACTAGGGCAGCGGTTCTCAACCATCCTAATGCTGTGACCCTTTAACAGTTCCTCATGTTGTGCTGACCCTCAACTAAACAATTATTTTTGCTGCTACTTCATAATTGAAGTTTTGCTACTGTTGTGAATCGTAATGTAAATATATGATATGCAGGATATCTGATATGGGACCCCTTGTGAAAGGGTCATTCAACCTCCAAAGTCATAATCCATAGGTTGAGAACTGCTGCTCTAGGAGAAAACAAACTAATATTAACAAGTGACTACAATTCAAGAGATCACAGCATGGCTTGGTGCTCCTTCCCAATGCTTCTGTAACTAGACCTTTGTCTGTGTTCACAGAAATTAAAAATGCTCATTTGAAACCAGTAAGCCTTCCACTTCTGCTGTGGGTTGTGGCAGTTAGAACCATGTGATCACCAATGGCCTTTCTAGACACTTGCACGGACACCATGTAGTTTGAGGACTGCTATAGTCTGAATCTCAGAAATGTATACATAGAAAAGTATTAAGGAACATGGCCCCTTGGAGAATAAGCCAAAATACTCAGGCTCAGTCATTGTATGTGAATTAGTACTCTTATAAAAAGGCTGAGTGGGCCCTGCTAGGTCCTCCCTCATTGCCTTTCTTACCCTGTCCACCAATTGAGAACAGGATGTTCTCGTCTCTGGAAAAGGTTACCAAGATGCCATCAGGGTAAAAAGCACAGCCCTCACCCAGACACCAACCCTAATGACACTTTGTTCTTGGATTTTCCAGCCTCTAAGTACAGTAAGAACCAAGTTATGTTCTTTAAAATTGCTCAGGCTTAGATACTACTAGGAACTAAACAACTTTGCTCCTGTATAAGTGGTGTGGGAGGACTGAAAGCTAACACATAGCCTATATTGAATGATGGGCCAGCTATGCACAGGGAGAGACAAGGCAAAGTGATTTATACCTTCATCTAGACCATAAAAGTGGAAGAACAAAAGTGTTAAACAAATAAAGCCACCGGATGTCACTTTTCTGCTGCCCAGTCATGACACAGAGTATCACTGCGGTGGAGGGTGCCTCATTGGGGACTTAATTATAGTATAATTACAGACACCAGGAAAAGCTGAGGGAAACTGTGATGGGGTGGTTGTCATATACATACCAGATAGTTCAGCTTCTCTTGCAGCTGCTGGTCCCCACTGTCCATCCAGTCTTCCACGGCTGTGTGCTGTTCCCTCTATTTATTATTCCTGGTTCCCCCTCCATACTCCTTTCTATTTCCCTAGTGACTATAACCTTATTTAAGCTATTCCCCAAGAACTAAGAAGCATTTCATATATCGTCTCTGGGGGAAGATACAACCTTCATCATATTGTATTACCGCACTGGGCATTTAATGAGAGTTTGGTGAATGAATCAATGTGTGTAATGTAACAAATAAACCTTTCCTGAAAATCAGAGTGCAGAGCTAAGCCACTAGTTAGTCACACAGCCAGTTAAGAACTAAGTCACTAGTTAGACACACACACACACACACACACACAAACACACAATAGTGTAATCTCAATTAAAGGCTGCTTTTCCTCCTCACCCCCCACCTCCGCAATTCCACACATCCTCTTTGGGACCTGAACACACACACACACACACACACACACACACACACACACACACACACACACACACACACACACACACAGTTACTAGTTAGCCATAGAGGACAGGCAGTGGTGGCGTACCTTTAATCCCAGCACTCTGGAGACGGAGGCAGATGGACCTCCAAGAGTTCAAGGCCACTCTGTGCTACATAGGAGTAAATCAGTCTAAAAGACAAAACGAGCTAACACGTTTGATCCCAGCACTTGGAATGACACACCTTTAATCCTAGCACTAGAGAGGAATATAAGGCAGGAGCTCAGTGCAGTCTCAGGGCATTCTGAAGTTTTTGGTGGAGAGCATTGCAGTCTGCAGTCACTCTGAGGACAGGATTACCCCACTTTGGTCTGAGCCTTGGTAGAGTTAAGAACTCCCTAGTGGCTGGCTGCTTTGCTTTTCTGATCTTCAGCTTGAACCCCAATATCTGTCTCTGGGTTTTTATTATTCATGCTACATGTGTGAAAATATATTCCTAACAGGGTAAACAGAAAACAATGAAACTCACTTTTGCATTCAACAAATATTTATTAACACAAAAGTGAATAAGGCTTGCCCCTCTGCTCTCAGGACCGGGTGCAGAGAGGCAGACATTCACGATGCTACAGTAGAATCACAGTTGAATAAGTACTATTCATCGAGGTATAGACAAAGTACTTTGGAGGCACAATAGGAGAGATGGGGGGTAATTATCTACTTTATGCCTGCACAGGGGATCCAGGGAAGGCTCCAGAGAAGTCATCTGTGAGTTGGTCTTAGAGGAATGAAGTCACCAAGTATATAATTAAGAAAGGATCCTTGCAGGCTGGGGTTATATAGATCTAGGTAAGGCTAGGCAAATGAGGGACTCAGGGTATCAGGAATGGGGATGGGATGAGCATGAAGAGGGATAGGAGTTAGCAGGACTGTTAAAACACAAAGCCAGAGTTCTACTGTAGAAATTAAAGATCTTGTTTCCCCATGAGGCAAAAGACTGAAAGCAGGGAGGGTAGGAGTTTCTCAGACACGGGTCTCCCTGCCACTTTCTCAGTCAGATCAAGGGGCTTAAACACCAAAAGCCAGAACTTCACAGTTAGGATCTAATTTCTCTAAGTCACAAAACTACTAAAAGCTCCCTTTCAGAAGCTAAGGATGTGTATGAATAATGAGTTCTAAATGGGAAAAATCTTAATGTTATCACTTTTTTCCAATATAGTTAACTCTGCATTGACATAAAACTAAAAAAATACATATGTTCACAAACCATTTTTATCTTATCATTACTCTCTCTTTCATTTATAACTTTTATATCCATCTATATTTCAATATACTTAAGTACAAAATAAAAATTTCAACTTTCAAGTATGTTCTTATTTACATGTTTTTTCAGTTGTCAATTTGTCAATATTCTTTTGAAACTTAAAATTTGTTATTGTACTGAAATCTTTGAAGTTGAATTTACGTAAGGTTCTCTCGTAATATTTTAAAAATTTGTTTTTCTTTTTGAAATCTTTAAAACCAATTGTTTCCTTAAATTGCCTTAAACTTTGTTCTTTTAAACCACTTTTTTCTGATTTTGACTTAAAATTTCATTTCATTCTACATTTTGAAAAATTTAAACCTATTACAAGCATACTTCTGTAAATTTTGGTTTTCAATGCATATATTTTATGTTTTAAAATTTTAGAGTCTATGCATTTCACTTTAAACACTAGCTTCTAAAGGATTTTCTTTTACTATTTTTAAATTAAAGTGTTTCAATAACTACCATATAAATCTTCATATTTCATCTTAAATTGTAAGAATTTCTAAATATTCTATTTTCATATAACTAACAATTTGGAATCATTTTAAATTAAAACATTTAAAAATATTTCTTCTAAAATACTTAACTTAAAATTTTGACATTTAAAATGTTCTCTTAAAACGTTCAAAAGTGTTTTTTTTAACAATTTTTCTTTTAAAGCTTTAAAGTTATTCTTTTAAAATATTTGGTTGTTTTTCAGACTATTTGTGCACTCATAACTGGAACTACACAATCAATTAAAAACCCCTTTCCTAAAAGATAACCCCCCCCACTTAACAATATATTTAAAGAAATAAAAAGCACATAGCAATGTGTATTTTTTACACCTCCCTCCACTTTGAGAATTCATTTAACTTTTTGCGACCCTTTTCGACCTCTCCTCCCCTCTCCCAAGTTCTTAAGGCTAAAAATGGTCACTGATAGTTCAACATCTTCTTCTCGTAGACCTATGGAACAGATTAAAATAGTTCCTTTATGCCAAAGTGTCACTTATTATATAGGTGTTAAGGTCACTGTTCACTCCAGGTAGATTTTTGGGTTATTTTAAGAGGTGGTGTTGTTGTGATGGCATTGCAATTGTCCATTCCAGGTAGGCTTGTATATCACTTCAGGATCCTTGCTCTTTGTTTTTCTGGAAAGCATTCTGGGTAAGATTATTCTTTCTCTATATCCTGCCTGTGATAGAACAGTAAATACCCTTCACTATAAAGTAACTCTTCCATTGTAGCCTTGGTGACGATGGCATCATCACAGTTGAACCACTGGTCCTTTTGTTGACGTATGAAGCTGGTGTAATGGCCGCTTTCCAAAGTTCCGTGGTGGTTAATCACTGCAAACAAAGAATACTTATTCTCACTGGGCACACAGTCCGTTAATGGCTGGCCTTTCATTATGCTTTCTTTAGTAGAAGCCAGAAAGGGTGTCATGTCCAGCTCCAAAGGAAATGAGATAAAAGTGTTAATCTTGCGTCTCTGTTTGCCTAAATGTTCAAACCGTTTAAGATGAAAGCAGGCTACAATTGGCAATTTCTTCATTGTGAGCTGTTTGGTAGATTCCTGGTAGCTTTGGCATCGACTGCATTTGATTTTGGCACTGCTTCCCAGGTCCTCTGGCCTTGTAAACCACTGTAGGCAATCTGTGAGTGAGAGACCTCCTGCTTTGCTGCCATCTCTGCTCACTGTGCCACTAGCTCTCTCTGTGGTGTGAGAGCCAGGCAAATCCAAACTGATGTCCCAGCATGGGTCTATGGTGGTAGAGACACCATGACAGACTTGACATGTCAAATCTGACTGCAAACCACCTGTAAAAATTTGGTCTATGATGCAGTTACAGCAGTTGGGGTTCCCTTCTTGCTCGCTGCTATCATCTCTGCTGTGTCGGTGCAGCACATCTAATATCGCAATAAGAAACTCATGCGCATCCTGCTGTCTGTACCCAGCTAGGTGTTCTGCATGAATCCATATCAGATGCAGTAATTTATAAGGAATATGAGGACTTTGGTTCCCCGAGTACATCGCTTGAAAAAGTGAGCACATTTCACAGACCAAACACAAACTGGGGCTTGTCATTGTACATTTGTGCTTGTCAGAAAGGAAGAACTCTTTCAGTAGCGGAATATGGGTAAGTGCCTGGACAATACAATTCATAAAGCAAGTGTTGCCAAGATTAATTAGCCCTCTGAGGCCTACAGTATAATACACAGTCTTTTTCCTTCTCTTTTTCTTGGGTTTTACCAGGGTGGCCTCCTGTTCTTTTGACTCACAAGTTGACTGATTTTCTTCAGCCTCCAATGCCATACACTGCTGATAAGAAACATCTATTGCAGTGGAAGTTAATAGTCCCAGAATTTTCTCTTTTGTTTCTTTGGCAATCTGTTCTATATCTTTGTCATATACATAATCCTTACACATGAAGCAATATATAACTCCATGATAGAGGTCAACTGCTAAATGATGCTCTTTTGTTTCTGCATGTACATGGATGTGCTTTTCAGTAAAGCATCCAAAATACACGCAGGAGAGACAGGAGTGGAGTCTGTTCTTATGAGTATTACATACATGACAGATGCAGGACTTTGCCTTACGTTTTCTAGTTTCCGGTGTCCCACTCCAAATGAACCGCTGATAGATCATCCGCAGGTTCTTCCGCCAGTTTTTAGCTACTTTAAAGCTCTCTACATGAGAGCAGCCTGTGGGACCCTTATCAGACCCAACCTCCAGTAACCTGCTCTCTGCGACATCTGGATCCCCAGAGTAGCCTTGGTCACTAGAGCAGCTTTTTCGTGTTTGGGGTCTGGGTACAGGCCTGGATCTACGCCTGGATTTGCGCCAGGCTACCGACCGCAGCGGGGGCGGGGGTGGAGGTGGAGGTGGCGGCGCAGGCGGGGGAGGCGGAGGTTTGGCGGGAGGCGGGGGTGGGGCCTTGAGCCCACGCCCTCCCCTGGAGCGGGACCTGGGCTGGGGCCGAGGGCGGGGCTTGCGGCGCGGGCAAACCGAGCTGGAGCTAGAGTGACAAGCAGCCTGGCTGGAAGGGAGCACCTTATCCTCGCTGCCACTGCCCCTCCTTGTTAAGTTCTCCGACGTGGGCTTGGGCTCCGGCCACGGCTCCGGCTTCATCTCCTGGGCTCCCTGTGTACCCCGCATCGTCTGCTCCATTCTCGCTGCTTTCTCAGCCGCCTGCTCCAAACAGGCTCCTCGACCGCCTCCCGAACTCCAACTGGCGACGGAGCGGGAGGACCGGGACGCTTCTCGAACGTGGGCCATCGGCTCACTCCCAAGCCTGGGAAGAAACGCGTCTGGAAATGAGCTCTGACTGTGGGTGGAGGGAGACAGGAACTCGTGTGGACGGCCAGCCCGGCGTCATGGCCGCGGCGCCGTTAGCATCAGCCCCTCCCCCTGCCGCGAGCCCCGCGCGCGGCCGCGGCTCCGCCCCTGCACCGGGGCTCGCGTGGCGTGCGGAGCCCGCGGCTACCTGCTCCAAAGGCCGCCAGAACTGCGGGTACGGGGGAGGGGGAAGGGAGACTGGCCTGAGCTTTAGGGTGAAAAGAATGGCAACTCTTTATAAAAGGCACAACCCTCTGTCTTTTTCGGCGCTCTGTGAAGCCTCGCTTTGGTGGACCTTTCTCTACGTTCTTTCCTTACATCTTTAAAACCCTTGAGTCAACAATGTATGTTAAATATGGCTGAAAGGAGGTTATCTTTGGAAAAACTGACTCAGTAGAAGAAAGTATCCCCTGGCTCCTTTCTTACCTATGCTTCAGCCTCTACTCCTAAGCGCACTTGCTGTATGCCACGCTCTAGCGCCCTCTCTTGCTCTTTCGCGCCTGTGCCCTCACACCCCGTTTCTAGCTCCTGCCCTCTTATTTCCTAGGGTTTCCCCTAGAATTCAGACTCCCTTCACGCATGACCACCCCCATCCACAGTGCGCGACCCCCAAACTGCCTGCTTCCTCTCCCGATCCCGGCCCCGTCAGCTTCCCCAGCCCGCCGATTAGTAAAAAGGTCTGGGTTGTTACCTGGGGCCCCAAGGCGCTTGATCTAGAAAGTCAGCTGCAGCTGTTGTCCAGGCGCTCCTCAGCCAGTCTTCTCTATGACCTCTCCTCAGGGCTGGTCACAAGGGGGCCGCCCCTGGCCCCTCCCATCTCCACGTATGGGCCCCCAGCCCCGGATTCAGGCCTCCAGCAGTGATGAATGGCACCGCTGTCCCCCTAGGCAGAAAAACCCCTTCCTGAAAGGGATTCTACCAGAGGTAACAACAGCTACAGATTTTAGAGAAAGATCTTGCTTGGAAAAAGCTCAGGCTTCACCTGGCTATGGCAATCTCTACAGGAAAAAAAAAAACCAACTAAAACATCATCATCAACAACAACCAAAAACTAATCAAGGTGGGGATAGGGATTTACCAAGATGGCAAATTCTACAGTATTCCTTCCGGAACCTTTGAGAGTCAGATCTCAAGAGTAAAGTGGAGAGGTTATTATTCCTGAGAGTGGGGGAGAGAAAAAAAATAAGCACATGATTCAGGCTGAAATAGACCTCAGCTCAGTAACTTGCTGCTTCTACAGGGGAAAAAAAACCCATAAACACTTTGAGCCTTAGTTCATCGATCAAAGACAGAATAATCCTAATGTGTTTACACAGAGTGGCAGCATATACGTTCTTCTTGTCGTTTTTAACATTTGTAACCCTAGTATTTGGCATTCAGGTTAAAACCAGTAGAAAACACATCGCCTGGCAGCAGCACACTTAAAACACTGCAGTGGGTGAATGTGTTAAGAAGCCCCTGAATAGGGTGCTCTGCTTGTTCCGTATTCAGAGTGCCTTCCTGCAGAGCTGAACCCAGAAACATTTTATCAAGTTATCTCCATTGTGTTTCCACATTCAGTGGCGCAACAAGTATCTTAGATGTATGCTGATAAAGGAAACATTGGAATCAGGAAAATGTCTGTCTCCCTATTTGCTACATTGTCTCAGAATCTGTAAAATACCTTCCCTATTGAAACCCAAGGTGGTTCAGTCTCCCAGCTTGGGCCTGTTCTCCTGCAATTATCTCAGTAGCCCCAGGCTACCATCCTGAAGGGGAGATTGCAGCCTCTGCCCGCCCAAACCAGGACTGTGGGGACAGCATTATCAACTGGAATCCACACGTTTGGGGACTCCTACTACAGTCTCAGGCTTTTCCAGGATTCTGGCCTCTGTCTAATTTCCCTTCCTTTATACCTAGATACAATGATTTAGCCTCTAGTCAGCTTTCTCATAACAAGTAAGTCAGGAGAGAGGGGCCCTCCTCTAGTCAGCTTTCTTGTAACATGTAAGTCAGGAGATAGAGGCTCTCTTAGAAGACAGAGAGGACACATCAAACCCCTTTCAAAATTGCAACCAGGGCTGCTGGGAAAATATTTATACAGCCTCTTCCTAAGATTACATGTCTATGCCAACCAGATATATCCAGGAGTCCACTTAAAGCAAACGCTTTCTGCTCTTGCTTGCTAGGTTGAGAAGGATGGAACAGCAGCCATGGCCCTGTCTGGCCTTTCTGTGGCTGGCACTTGCTGTGTCAATGAGGACTTTGCATCAATTAATCGTTGGTATTTGCTGTCCATGGGTCAAATGCTCATACCATTTAAAGCTGCATACAGAACATTGTACATCATAATGTGTGAAGTCAACCTTTCTAAGGGAAAGGGGTTTTTGAAGATTCTGGGTAATTTCAACTTGTAAAATAAAAGTTGGGGTACATAGAATTTATGTTCTTGCTATAGGAGTGGAGACTATTTCGTCTCACTTGGCTGCTTTGGGGAGGTGATTTTTCATCCTTGAGGTTTGAAGCTGTCTGATTTGAAGACATGAGTTATTTTTGCCACATGGGTATTTGTTGCCATTGTATACATAATGTGGGTACGTGAGGTATAGTACAGGGCTCTGTGTGGCCTCTTCAGACATCCTCAGCTGTTTTAGGAGAAACAGCATAGAAATGTGGGATTTACTGTCATCTTCCTGTGTGTTCTGACTGTTAGTACTTCCAAACAGTAAAGCCATACCTCTGGTCCCACATTCAAAACATCGCTGCTCGGGTAGGCTGGTATTTCAGTATCTTGTATGTGGACAGCAACAATGGCTGCCACCACTTAGCCCCATGTCCCAGTACTAACCTGGTGCCTACATGGTATGATGAAAACAAGAGATGGCCATGTTCTTTCGCTGTGTGGGTCTCAGAATCACAGTTAAGTACATTACAGTCCTTTTCACAAGTGCAGAGGGTACAAGGTGGGCATCCTATTACCGGCTCAGATCTTCCTATGCTCTGTAATGGAGAGTTGCACAATGAATGGAAACAGGCAGTTTTCCACCGGCCCTGTCTTTTCAGTGTACATATGGATGGGAAAAGAATCCTTTCTCTTTCTTCTTTCTTTGAGGCAGATACCATTCTATGTGTCCTAGGCTGCACTTGAACCCATAGTCCTCCTGTCTCTCTCTCTCCATGTGTTGGGGTGATAGGTGTGCAGGCTCATGCCTAGCAATCCTTTCCTTCCTGTGTTCCTGGTTTCGTTAAAGTATTTAGAGGAATAGAAAATGCTGCCTTTCAAGATGAATGGCCTAAGCTAGGGGACAATGTTGGTGTGTTTCAATTGAACTGATGTATATTGCAGGTGCAGGGTGTTCTGGGAAACACCACTCACTAGAGCTGGCACACAAACCTGTACCTTAGAGATTTGAATCATGGCCTGTAACCACATATTCTGTTTTTAATCTTCTGATTCAGGAAGTTGTAGAAAAACAACAACCTAGTGTGACAAGTCTATGATAGCTCAGAGGCCTCTATTTTCAGTGGGACTATGGTGTCTCATAAGGGGAGATTAGTAACCCTCATCCCCAGTACCAGGCCTGATACAAAATTTTTGCTTTTCTTATCTGTGAGCAGGATGGGGAAGTGGTCTTGGAAATCGGGATGGGTTCTCTCTACCTCTCAGTATTCTTCATTAGAATTGATTGGATTACCGAGCATGTATGTTTTTCCCACATTCCTCTTTTTGGGTGTGTATGCGAATTCTGCATTGAGCCACTGTGCATGAGCTAGGTGCTAGAAGGAGCAAGAGGCCGGTGTGTCAGGTCGCAGTCCTGTACCACATGCTCTTGACCTGCTTTGTGGTGGCACCACCCACCTCACAGTGTTCTAGTGGCTGGAGATTTGAGACCCTTCCTTCTGCTGTTAGCATCCATCAGGCCTGTGTAGGCAGGATGCTGTGGAGTTCAAGGGCCCATTAGGAATACTTGTGCATGTGTGTTTAAGCAAACCATAATGTTTTCAATGTTTCTGCAACTAGTAGGATTCACTCCTATGCCTGCTTTTACAAGTGAGGAATGTAAAGTAGGGAAACCCACACACAAAACTCTTTTGAGGTCATTTTAGCCATTTATAATATATATCCAATGTGTAAAAGGGAGTGCATATGTTTCCATGTGCTTGCTGCTTTCTTTTTCCATGGGCATATATGTGTGTATGTATAATCTTCATACTTGTGCACTCATGGCTAGAAAGTGGTTTTCTTGAATGCAGGAATGTGCATACTGACCTACATTAAAGATCAACAAAGAGGATCAAACTCTCTGATTACTGTTGTATATACTCTGTATTGCAAAGTAGTTGATATGGAGTAAATCTGCTTCTAAATCTTCCTTTCGCACAAAGGAAAGTTTTTGATCCCTGTTTGTTAAAATTGGACTTTACACATGCATTCACACGTAGACATGCACCCACACACATACCAACATTTACTCAATCACTTCTGTATGCCTCCTACATATGCAGACTTTGGGAACTTGACTCAGATTGTACCTCATTTCACCCCTAGGAATAGTATGTGATGCTATACTCTGAGAAGATTGTCACTCTCATCACCTCTGGGAAGGAAGTGGGTCTTTGTAGACATAGAGTCTGTCAGCCAGAAGAACCTTCAAACTGCAAGGATCCTGTACTAAGTTGCTGTTGCACTGAAAATGGTCCTGACATTGTAGAACAAGGGTACTTTCCTTCTGAAACTGAAAAAACCTAAATGCATCTTAATGGTTTCTCTGCCGAACTCACAAGAAATTGTAGCGATCTGGCCTTTTCTTTCTGCAGGTGATTCTTAGTGTGTGTGTGTGTATGTGTGTGTGTATGTACAGACAATCATCTTACCCCACCATGCACATTATCCTATACATAGTCTGTTCTTCAAAGGCTGTGAGAAAAAGTGGAGCCGGTTTAATTACAAGGCTCCCATTTAAAGATCAGGAAGACATCGCCTTCCTTCCCTGTTTGTGGCTTCTCACTTGTGGAGGGTGCTGGCATCCATCTAGGAAGGAGGCCTAGAGACCTGTCCCTGTCCTCACGCCATTTCTGTGTTTCATGTGCTGTTGTTCCCACGACAGGGCAATTTTGCTCTTTTCCTGTCCCGATTCCTGGTCCCAGCCCACACCTGGTGCCTCAGTAGTCCAGGAATTTGAGTATTTTAAAATTTTGGATAGTCTATTAAGGAAATTTTCAAACACATGAAAGCAGAGAGTGTGTTACAATGTAATCAGTGCACTCCATGTACCCATTAAGCTCAGGAGTCATCAGCTTCAACAATCATTAACTTTTTCAATCCTTGTTTCATCTTTCCTCCATCATCATGCCCGCCTCCTGGGCCATGCTGAGGAGCCAAGTACACACATCAAATCCTTTGCTCCAGGAATAAACAGATAAGGACATTTTAAAACATACCCTGCGGACAAGAGCACAGTCAAGAAAAAGAGCAGGAGGGAGTCAACAGCACCCACTCGCAGTCCACTCCTCTGTCTGGAACCCAGGTGTCCCTGGGGAGGTTTGCAGGGGATGTGCAGGTCTATGCCTATTCCTAAGGTTGCGATGTCTGTCATGTCCACAATCAAATGCATTCCTTTGTAGAGGGAAAGACAGCCTGTTGTGAGGGCTGAAGGAAATCCCATAGGCTCTCAGGTTAGAAGGACATGTGGGGGAAAAGGGGAGGTAAGGACTCCCTGTCTCTTGAGACTTGTGGTTGACCCTGAGCATTTCTGAAAGACAATGCCTCTCCTCCTATTTACTCTAAAGTGTGATTTTACTATGCTGCCTTAGTCAGCCTGCTTTTAGTAGGAGAGCACACAGAAACAAAAGGCCTTGGTAGGAACATGTGCCATTTACTGCCATGTGGCATGGTTCAGGCCTCCTCAGTGAATGTGCCTCTGTCAGAACACATTTCTCTGGAAAGCACACACCAGCTCCAACAACTCTTGATGGCTTCCCTTCTGACCCTCGGTGTGCAAGGGCTGTGATAAACCCCTGCAGAATGACTAGGAAAATTGGCTTGTCCCTGAACTAGGGGTAAATATTCAAAACGGGGTGTGGGCAGGAGGAGATGGGTGGGGAAGTACATAAAACTCACCTTAAAAATCCATAGATCTACTGCATATGGCCCCATGCTCTACAAGATTTATATTCTCGGGGGAATTGCAGAAAAGCTTGACCAGTGGGATACCAGGAAACCACTTGGACTCTCGAGCTCACTGACTCTGTCTCTGTGATGTCATGAAGGAAGAAGAGATGACGATGGTCCCCAAAAATGTGGCTGCCAGAGTAGGGCAGCGTCCATAAGCAAGAGCTGGATGATGGGGACACTATGTTTATATAAGAAACACAGTTTGCTATTTTTCTGCAATGCATCTTTGGTTTTGCAACAGCCCTGGGGGTGAACAGTGTGTTTGTTCCCTTGAGGAGATAGGGCATAGTGAGATCAGGGAGAAGGGCATGGTGAAGAGAATCAACCCCAAGAGTTACAGGGTCAGGCAAAATTCTGTCCTGCCATAGGAAGTATAACATGATTCACATAAAGAGGGAAGGCTTGAGGAACAGGAAGCGAGGGAAGGAAGGAGGGCTGCAAGATGAAGGAATAGAGACAGAATAGAGGTGGCTTTGCAGAGTTGGAGGCAGGGACGCAGGACCAGAGACAGAGACACACAGAGAGAAATGTGGTTACATCTGAGCAAACTCATCCTGTTTTCATGAAATGTTATAAGTGGATGTGTGGGAAGGTGGGTTGCAGTGGGACTAGACCCCCAATATTGAGGCCTCAGTTAATGCCGGGAGATGATAATTTACTGCATTCTAGCTGAAGAGATGCCACATAGACTCATCCCTGAAATCCCAAACCCCACTCAACTGCCATTGTGTGCTGTTGGAAGAACTTAAGACTGTCTCACAGGAGCTCGGGATGTAGTTCAGTTGTACAAGACCTCTTCTAGCACATTGTAAATTTGGCATGGTAGCACATGCATATAATGTCAGATCTGCGGAAGAAGAATCAGGAAGAACAGTATTTGGGCTGCATAGTGACTTCAAGGCCAATCAAAACTTCTTGAAGCATGCCACTCCCATCACCTGGTCCAAAAACACCACTACCACCACAACAAGTAAAAAGGCATTTTCCTAATTGTTAGTATACCTATAACGGGGTTGCTGGGTCATCTGAGAGATTGGTGAACACATCTCAGTCACCCTGACTAATTGGAAGGGAATGGGGAGGAGTTGAGGCTACAAATGGTTTGGACAAACACACAGGGAGTTCAGGAGAAAGCCATGGGCTGAAGGAACTGAAATAGTAGAAACTCTATACCTTACTGATATAATATCTACTCGAAGAGCCTGTGTGTGCGTGCCTGTGAAAGTGCTTCATGATGGCAATTACATGAGTACAGTGTCCTAGGTATACGGTGTGTAATCTCATAAGAACACAAAAGCAATAGTCAAGCTTCCACATACCCTCTTACTGATGTGTTTTCAATTCCCCCTAGTGTTCTAATAGTTGCTCACAGATGGAGTTAGTGAAGAAAAACACTAGATATGTGTCCTGTCACTATTCTAGACGGCGTAGTCTAATAGGAAATTCTTGGCAGGACTGTGGTTCCTCCAATGCCTCTAAACAGACACCTTCCTCTGCTCCTGCATCCACTCTTCCTACCCCAACACTGGAAGATGCTTCTCCCTGACATCAGTTTGTGCTTTCACAAAGTATTCCACGGCTTCGTATCTCTGTCACTGTGTGCCCTCCGTGATTTAAATAAGGAAGTCAATCACTGGGCTTTGGGGTCTGCCCCAATGCAGTACTGCTTTATCTTGCCTAATGATAGCTATGAATGCTTAGACTTTGGAAATACAACATTTGAGGGTGCAGTACCTCTCATCCCACAGACAACTTTTGATGACATTGATTAGAGCCCATTGTTACAATGAATTTCACAATAGGCACTCACATTGGAGATCTCCTTGATTCAATGCTACACTCACTGTCTTGGGGTAGCCAGCCACATTTTAAGAAATTGAGCAGTCCAAGAAGGAAGCAATACATATGATGCACAGACATGTCCTCAGTACCCGAAGGCTAGCACTCAGCTGATTCGGGTACTGAAATTCCCTACTGACTGTGGCTCCCGTCCTCCAGGCTGCTGATGTCATTTCTACAGAGGACTAATAGAATGTAAATAGACTGGAGAATTGGCACAGTTACTTCAGATTTAGTGGCCAAAGTGGAACGGACTGAAGATCCTTTACGCCTGTAACCAGTCCCCTCTCATTCCCACTGTAGTGTACACCTGAAAGGCAAGAGTGAAGTTACAGCTTGAATATCTGTCTTCTTACTTGTGCAATGCAAAGACGCTATTGAGCTTTGGGCTTCCACCCCTTCTGTGTGCCAACTTTTGCTGAAGTTGTAGTGTCCATAACACGCTATTAGTTGGAGAGTTCAAGTAAACACTGGCCCACACGAGTTGATCATTGAGACCCACCAGGGAACAGAGGGGACAGTAATCTGTAACAATGTATAAAAGTGAAGAGCAACTTTTGTCATAAGGAAACCTATGCTGTCCCATCTGCACTGTAACTTCATGAGCTGCTTTGTGACTTAATGCACATTTCCTCATTTAATCATTCATTCATTCATTCATTTCTCCGTTGAGTGCAGTTTATGGTGCCCATATGTTCAGAGGCTTCGGGTCATCCATTGGGGTACTGACAAACTTACAAAGGCCACATTGCAGAGAAAACTGACTCTCCCTCCACCCAGCAGCAACCAACTGCCAATAGCTGCTGGGCTAGGGATGGAGCCTCTGGCTGCTCCTTGCTGGAATTCTTAACTGGCTTGATCTTGTGCTGGTTCCATGTAGGTGGAGAAAACCCATGCCATGTCATGTCCAGAAGACAGCCTTTGAAAGCACTGCTCCCTATTCTCTGGCAAGGATATCCTGTCTGGGCCCTCTTATGCGATGGCTTCCTGAGCCTTGGGGTTTGGTCAGGTGGGGTGGGGAGCAGTATTTATGTAGGTGTCCCCTCTGTCGCTGACTAAGTGCTCACAGTCTCTTCTTCTCAACACTTTGAAGTGGAATGTGTACCATTGTGATAGTGTTGAGTGCAGCACAAACGTGGGGATATGCCCATGAACGATTAGTGGATAGGGAGATAACAATGATTTGGAAAACAATAAATACAAGTTCTCCCTTAAGGCATATAGCTTTCCTGGCCATGGTCTGGATTTAGTTCATGCCAAGCCCACCTATGCATTCCCTCCTGGGTAGCAGACCTTCAATCCAATCAAGAGGGGGTTTGGTTACCCCATAATCAATGTTACCACTGTTGAATCAGTAGGACCCTCTGCCTTGGCAGGTCACTGTGGTTCCATGCAGGGTGCAGTCTTGGGAAGAATACTGATGTCCCCTATTCCCACCCCCAGACTCCTAAGCCAGCCTGCACAGTGCCTCCTGGTCCTGTGTGAGCTATCGAGCAGGGAGAGATTCCTTTTCAGTTCAAGGTTAATTTCTCTGTATCCTGCAAACAAAGGGTGTGGTGCTTACAGCAGCGGGAAATAACCATCCGGTTATTGGGGGCGACCAAAATCAATGGCAATACTCTGTGTTGTCACGAAGTAGTCTAACTTTAAAGACTGACAGAATCCATCCAAACAAGAACTGACATGTCTCTGCTGTTGTTTAAAATCTAACTCTTATACATGAGTGTGGGCATGCATATTGTCTCTTTGCACATATACTTTACTGCTCTAATACATGACAGGAAATATGCTTTTTAGAAATACAGATGTTATACCACTGATTAAGTACAAATTCCATTCAGTTCATAGACTCAGTGAATCATTAAAACAGTAGCAAACCCGTATTGTATGTAAGAAAGGAGTCTTACATATTATCTGTGTGACCATGGTCTCCATTCCTTTTCCCACAAGGAGGTCCAGGAAGACACTGGTAATGCTTGGGGAAGAAACCTTATCTAAGGACACAGGTGTTCCCAAAGATGCATACAGCACCCCCCATTTTTCTCACCTTCCTTGCCCCCCAGATGGATGACTGTCCTCCCAGGTTCATATGGCTAGGCTCTGCTCTTCACTAAGATCCAAAGTGCAAGAAATCTCTGTTTGCATTCAGCCTCCTGTGAGTAACAAATACGCTTAGCTACAGAGGTGAGCAGGTGAACAAAGGAAAGGATGTGCACAAACACGAGCATAGGGTAGGATGATGTCCTGTCTGGATTGCCTGGGATCCCTGGAGAAAAGACGATCCCTTAAAACATGACTGAGTTCCTAATGCTTGTTATGACAGGACTTACCTTTTTAACAATTGTCCAATTTCAATTGTTGCGTAGGAAAAGTGATAGCGGTCCTGTGTCCCAGGTATCAGCATTGAATCATCTTGCAGGAAATGGAAGGTCACAGAGGGAAACCTGAAGAAGCCTTTGAGACACTCTGAGCTCACCCTGCAAACTACTATGTAGACTGTGGGAGGACTTGCCACTCTGACTGTTTCCCAGACGTGTGGTATAGTAGTTGTGTCAACTGTTCTCAGGATATCGGGCCCGTCTGCACTTTCCCGAGTACCACACTCTGTGAACAAAGCCGTTTACTGTCACTGTTCACAGGTCTCCCTTGAGGCAGAGCTCACACACTTGCATAGACAAAGTATGTGCTGAACCCTCTAGCGGGTTACAATGGATGGGGTACACAGTCCCCAGTCCACTTCCACTGCACCCCAGATAAATGACCGCTATATTGTGTATCCCTCTCTTCTTCCTTGTCGTGGCAGGACCAGGGTGGTCCTTAACTCACTGCACAAACCTAGGCCCTGTTCTATGGTGGGAATTCAGAGACCTGTTTTCCAAGATGACAGTGTCTTCTTTCATTGGGCAGGCCAGTTTCAAGCTGGCCATGCAAGGAAGTTGGAGGATGCAGAGCAGGGGACTGTTTAGAGAGAGATCTGAGAGGCAGTGGCCATGTCTCTCCCCCCTGGAGCTGTGTAGTTTGGGTACCAGGAGGTGGGGTCTTTGGTGTCCTAGTGTTCTAAGCCAGTTGTATGTGCATCATCTCAGAGTACCTGCTACTCACTAAGGGGAACTATGATGTCCCTCTCACAACTCCTCCCTCTCAGAGAAAGGGTATGGCCAAGGTGAGAGGAAAGGGAAAGAGCTGAGAAAGGAGACAGGGAGGGGGAGGCAGGTGTGATAAGCTGAAGAAAGAGCAGGGGCAGGAAGGGAAACAGACACAGACACAAAACCATGACAACAGCCTAGCAACCCGATTCCAGGTCTCTTAGGAGCCAGGCCATGCCTCTCAGACCTTGTGTCTCTTCACTGTGTGTTCCAGGCCCAAGAAAGACAAGCAGCCCAGCGTTAGATTCCCAGTTGTACTTCCTGTCTGCCTCCAAGGAGCAATCCTTTTTAATTCACAACTAACTCCTTTCTGCGTACCTGTATGTTTCCATGTGCAAGTGCATGGGTCATGTGGACTAACATCCAGTGTGATCTCCTCCTTGGCTTCTGGACTGGTGTTGCAATGAATCATTAACATCTCTTTGTGGGCATATTATAGGTCTGCGGTCCTTCCTGTCTGCATATGTGCGATTGCCATGTGTGCCTCCAAGGTACCTGTGAGTTTACAGAAGTGTTTGAGGGCACACTGGACCACGTGGGATGTTTCTATGGTGCGTGTACATGCCAACTGACATTTTGATGGCCGAAGTACCTAGCATTCCTGAATGTCTGTGACCTGGAGCTTGAGATTCTAAACAACCACCACCTGGATGGACACACAGACACAGACACAAAGACACAGACACAACACACACACACAAACACACAGATACAGACACACATGCACATACAAACACACACACACAGACACACACACACACACACACACACACGCACGCACACACACACACACACAAACAGACACAGACACAGGCCAGACCCATAACGAAATGTGCTCTGGTGATTCTGTTGTGTAGAGGACCATGAAACATGTAAAGTGGCTGCCTGTGGCTCTGGACACATGCATCTGTTTTCAAGGAACAGTTCATGGGTCCAAGGACGGCCTGAAAGGCAAAGTGGGGTATGAGTTTTTGGTGGAAAGCAGTGTTCTACTCTCCCTTTGGGGCCCAGGACATGCCTGTGAGTACTAGTCAGCCAAAGATGTGAGGATAAGATCTCCTCTTGTGGAATCAAGAGAGACAGGAAAGCCAAGATAGGGAGAGGACACAGGCCAATGGGAGTAGGGAGACCGGGTGCAGGGCAGCAAGCCAAGAGCAGCCATGTCAGGTGAAAAGCAAAGCAGGTCCTACACATGCAGCTGGCTCCCTGGCTTCTGTCAGTGCCTCGGGCCCACAGTGAGAGGCCAGACATAGGTAATGGATAACAAGGAGATGGGCTCCAGCCCAAAGGCGGGGGAATGCGTGTGAGAAAGCAGCTGCTGCCGCCGAGCAGAAAGGGATCCAAGTTTGGAGGAAAAGGGTCCCCTGCCTGGCTGCTCTGTGGGCCACCTTCCTCCTTCCTCGTACCTCAGCCTGGTGATGGGCACACAAGGATGGGAGAAGGTCCTGTGGGGGGGCAGCGACAGGAGCCAGCACCTGGCGATGTGATGACTCGCTCCAGGGATGAACTCTGTACAGATGAGCTTGTCTCTGCCGAGGGTCAGAGAATCTCATTTTGATAATCGTTTGCCTTATCTATCATTTGACTTATCTCTGGCCTTCCAGTTCAGTCCCTGGAGGCAAACAGTACTTTCCCCCTTGCAGAATCTGTGAAGGGAATCCATTGTTTCCAAAGCCCAGGTGCAGAAATCAGTACTGGAGCTGCCCCAGGTGAGGACAGATGGGTCAGCGGCCCCAGGTGAGGACAGATGGCTCAGCTCTGATATCTGTCCTCTGTCCAGCCAGGCAGCTATTCCTCAGCCACACATTCATATGGGTCTCTCGGAGAAAACAACCATGTGTATCCTTGTTTGGTCTTCATGTCTGCCACATTTGGTGTGTGTGTGTATGAGTGTGCATGACAAGTTAATGTGTGTGTGTGTGTGTGTGTGTTCATGCAAGTGAGAGCCAGTTTGGAGTGAGGGCAGGCGGAACTAACCTACACGAGCATTTATCTCAACCACAGCAAGTGACATAGCCAGATTTCTGAGCCCCATAGCCATCCTCTGATGTTAGACAGTCTCCTAGAGTGTCTTTTTCTAAACCTTAACAGGGAACTTCCAAAAGGTCCTGCTAATATGGCTGTGATAAATTTTATATCGAGTGCAAACTGTGACTCTAGTTGTATTGAGGGACAGTTGTGACATAGATAGGGAATGGGAAATGAAGGCACTGAGTAATCAACCTCCCTGAGCTGGGGACGATGTGGATTTGGCTGCATTAATTCAATGCTCTGTGAGCAACAGAACCGTCCCTACTATGTCCATAGGATGCCAGGTGATCCTAGCCTCTGGTCTTGACACTTGTAAGGATGGGCCATCACTACTAGAGGCCTTAGCTGGTTCTCTCAAGGATCTCTCTGGAGATTTGTTGGATAGGCAGCACACACACAGACACACACACACACACACACACACACACACACACACACACATTCTTAGTGAGATGTGTGACTCTTTGGAAAGCTCCCAGAAACAAGTGTAGTAATCTCTATCAGCGACCACAGAAATTCTCATCGCATGATATGTCACCCTGGAGGGACTTCCCTCTACGCACAGAATGCGCATAGCAGGCAGTAAAATGATGTGAGCTTGCACATCAGGAGTGTGTGTGTGTTTCTGTGGCAGCTGTTTCAATTCCAACTATTACCACCTTCCTATCAAAGTCTTGACACGACTATCACCAATGTTAGCCTAGGCAAGCTGTGTTTGTAGGAATAGGGCAGTATTTCAAACCTCCATGGTTTTCACGGCTCGTAGCCTTCTGTATCATGAACTCTTTTCAATATCTTATTCATTTAACATTATTTTCTATGCATTGGTGTGAAGGCATTGGATACCCTGGAGCTGGAGTTGCAGACACTGGATAGTTTCTAAGGAAAGGGGCTTGGAATTGAACCAGTTCCTCTGGAAGACTAGCCAATGCTCTTAATTGCTGAGCCATTTGTCCAACCCTGGTGGTGAAATTTTAACCCCATGGGCTCCAAAAGCACATCCTGCCTGACCTTCCTTGATCGAGATTAAAGGCCAGTGGAGCCTAGTTTGGAGACAAGCACCTAATATGTCTTGCTTCCTTGCCCAATGTATACCCAGGACTGAGGGGAGTGTACTTTTAGGAAGCCCTGTGTCACCCAGAAGGAATCTTTCTAACAGCAAAAGCAAAAAGATACCTGTGATTTGGATGTCTTACCCAGTTTCTTTGATCTAGCAGTCCAACCTTTGACTGGTTCTGCAGAAGCCCTGATCTATCAGTGACTGATGTGATGAAATATTTTATTTCGCCAGAGCGAGAAACCTCAATCTGAGACAGTGCTTCCCAACATTCTCATATTCCAGGCCTTAGTAGTTTCTCATGGGGTGGTGACCTCAACCACAATGCTGTATTCCTTTCTGCTCCATCAATGAATTTGTGCTACTGTCCTTAGGTGCAATGTAAATATCTGCTTTGCAGGATCTGTGATAGAACCTCTAAGCGTTTGTGAGCCAAGGGCTGAGAAGCGCTGGTGTGAATTGTTGAATTCCTGCAGCTGTGTTACTCCCAACATGTTCACAACTAGGGAGCATTCCCTCTTGAACTGGGGCATGTAAGCTGAAGATGCATGTGGTAATTAAGTTGTATCAGGTCTCCAAGCTCTCTGTGGAGTAGACACCTTGGTTCCGATGCTAGCATCCTCTCTCAACACACATAACGTCAACTAACTGCCAGCATCAAGAATTCTGAAGCACCCATCACTGTGCATGGCAGCTGCTCTACAGTGCCCAGCATCAAACAGGCCCAAGACAGCTCCTGCTAGCTCTGTAGACATGTGGCCAGAGGCTAGGACAGATCCTGCAGGATGTTAGAAGTGCCCTTCTCTGAAACCAGTGAGAGACATGTTCGATCCTGACTGTTACCTGGAAGACCTGTGTGTGACAAGACATTTAATGTCCAAGTGCTCTGAGGAGGGGGGTCCACATAGACCTTGACTCTCACTTCAAGAGACAAGACATTGACTAGCTTACAGGGACAGTAGTTTCTGTGCCTTGCAAAAGGTGATCTGCAAACACACACACACACACACACACACACACACACACACACACACACACACACACACCCCTCTCATGGTCCGATGATGATGGGCCATTCCCTTCCGTCCACTTGTGTTCTAACCTCACCCTTACCAGTTCAAACAAGCACACTGGCTGTTGGTCTGTCCAGGGATGGGACTGCATTCCTGAGACATGGCTGTGCAACCTCCATTTGATGCCAGGCTTTCCCCACAGGTGCCGCTCTGATTCTACTACAGATTGTTTCTTGGGTCCTGTCAGGTGGGATCACTCCTTGACACATTTAGAGTGGGAATGGGACAAAGTGAAGGAGACACACCCCCAGGGCAGTGACTATGCACACATTACAATCCCTAAGGAGAAAAATCATCATGTTTTGGCTACCTGGGTCAGGCAATAATCGTTTGAATGAAATGTCAGTGTGAGGACATTTCCATGTGTTGTGCTGTGGTGCTGGTCTGAGTATCAAGCCCTCAGAAGTAGGGACGGAAATAAGGAAGCAAAGTCATTGACTGGCTTGGCTCCCAGCCTCAGGCACACAACAGTGCCAACACACTGCAGTTACAGTGCTGTCTAGGGCAGGTGCCAGGCCTGCAGGCTGTGGCTTCTGTGACAACATTGAAAGCAATGCGGTTCATAAACTAGAGTGTCCAACCTACTGCAAGAGGCTGGCAGCGTGTGAAGCCTGCCTTTTGGTTTTGCTGGAGGCCTGTGGCTACGCTTAGGAAAAGACCTGGACAGACAGAACTTTGAACTCAGGCCTTCAATCCGCTCTCCCCTGTCTTTCCTCTCTTGCCAGTCCACTTCCCACCCTAGTGAGCAGCTCAGTCTCTTGAGAAATTTGTATTTTGGTGTCAGCCATATAATGTGTCCTTTGAAGCAGTGGACATCCTTTGGATACCTACAGTGTGCTTGGAACTCATGTGACGCCCGAGTGACCCTGGCACAACACACAGTCTGTGGGTTGAGCACAGGCAACTGAGTTGATTGGGTCCTGAATGCCTGACAGACTTCTACCCTGTCCATATCCTTTTAATGTATGAGCCTTGATTCACACACAACCCATGCCCTTCTGCCTGCTGCTACCATTTCCCCACCTCCTCAGTGCCTTCAGCACATGCTTCTTTACCCCGGATGGCAGCCTTCTCCTGATCCCTCATTACCATTCTGGCCATTTTCTGTCTCCCCACTCCAGCGATACTGCACTTAACATGCATATATCGTCTTTGGTTCCACCACTTGCATTGTCTCTTAAACCTCTCCAGATCAGGCTTGTCACCCAGTTCTGCAATGAAGTGGCTCCTGTAAATGTCTGCAGAGACTTCTGCATTGTTGGAGGCAATGGCTGGTTTTCTTCCCCTTTTCAATTGCCTTTGTTCTTCTAAGCGATGTGGTCTTTGTGGTCCTCTTGAGAGCTTCCTTTTTGGGGTTCAGAGGGGATGCTTGGTTTTTACCCTTCGTGTCTGTGTTCACTTCTCCAGATCCTGGGCAAGTGTCCTTTCTTTTCCTTGATAGTGTTATGCTCAGGGCTCTGTTTCATATCTTATCTCCTTCTCCATGTACAGCGGTCTGCAACTACAGCCTAGCTCAGGCAAATTTGGGCCTCCATATGCTGCCCATATATCTGCCCCACAGACCCATTTGTCTTCCTAGTTGTGTGTCCACTTGGTACAAGCTGTTGTCATCTGAGAAGAGGGAACTTCAATTTGGAAAATGCCTCCATGATATCAGAATGAAGGGAAGCCTGTAGGCCATTTTCTTAATTAGGGATTGATGTGTGAGGACCCAGTACATTGTGCATGATGTCACCATGTTCTGGTTGTGTAAAAAAGCAGGCTGAGAAAGCCCTGGAGAGGAAGCCACTGAGCAGAAGCCATTCATGGTGTCTGCATCAGTTCCTGCCTCCTCTTTGGGGCCCCATGTGTGTTCTGGTCCTGACATTCTCCCGTGAGGCACTGGTGTGTGGAAGTGTGAGCCCAACGAACCCAACTTCTTCCCCAAGACTTTGTATTTCATCATATCAGTAATAAATATAACAGTGATAGCATTCCCAGAAAGTCCAGAGATACTTTTGCAAGTACTTTCTCAGTTCATAAGGGTACCAAGGAGCAGTGTTTTCAATTCCTATCTCCCCTCCAACTGTGACACCCATTCTCCATTGCAGCACTCCCTATGTGTGGCCATACTGACCACATGTTGGTACCTTCCAGAAGGAGAAGTGAGGGAGTGGAGGAACAGCCCGAGCTCAGGGTTGCTCCTCCCAGGCATGTCACATGCAGTCCCTCAGGAAATCTGTGGAGGTATTCCTTGACATACAGAGACAGCCTGAGTTGATGTCACCAAACCTCCCTGTGAAATGTTCCCAGGAAGGTTTCAGCGCCCACCTCTGACCTGGCTTCCTGTTTGCTCTCTGGGCTCCAAAAATGGCCTTGTCTGCATTTGGTCTGCACTGAAGAAATTGAGTCACGATTGCTGGATCACACCATCTAATGCACACAGTGCCTTCCACCTAACCCCTCACATTTCACTTGCAATGTGAGGTAGGTTCCTCCCAATGCCTTGCTTCTTTCAATGGAAGCCAGGGTCCTGTTGCTGCTTCCCCTATTTTTCCTCCTGTTCTTTTACTGTCAGCTCAGTGGGCTCACACCCGTTGCCCTTTCTGCCATTAACTAAGTGTGCTAAACACCCTCTGGCACTGAAGCAGTGTCCCTTATTTCAGAACAATATTTACCTGACATATCAGCAAGGTAAACCCCTCCTCTTCTTCTGTTCTTTCCTACAATGCCACCCACCCAGGCAAGTCTACCTTGCCTGTCCTAAACTGTTGAATTGAACCCTCAGGGGCTGTGTCAGCACTTCCGGTCATTCTGTGCAGACTCATCCAGCACTAAGATGAGATCCCTCCCCATCACCAGTACCACATGTAGCCAAGGCAACAATCACATGCCTGTGACTCCTTGTTGGGAAGATGCTCATCTTATTTGCCATTTCTTTGTTACCACATGGACCTTTGACGGTGAGAAGTAGGGACCTAGTGATTTGTTCACACATATAACACACAGCTAGAGTGGACCCATACCTCAGCTAACACATACACAGTGTGTAAAAGCATGAATTTTTAGAGCATCCTGCCAGGAAAGTGACATAACCCACTTCATTTTGGAAGACAGACAAGCAGTGAAGGAATCAGGAGCTTCCATGATAACATCTGTAGTGTGGAGGAGGGTATGAGCCCTCTGCCACTTCTGCCATGTCCATCCCCAGATAACACAGTGGACAGTGAATTGATCTTCTATTTTCTTTTCAATGGCCCTGGGCTTGAAGGCTTTTGACCCCAGAGGACTCCTCCAAGCCTAAATGGAACCCCTGTGTCCTACGGAAGAAGTTTGTCTTTGCAGTGTTGGGTGCCAACTTCATTCTTGCCTGGGTCTGTTTTCCCATGCAAGCCTGCCATGGACCAATGTTGGGATCCCAGAGGCCTGTGGGAGTGATCTGAGTTTCTGCTGTTGCCAACCTGGCCTGGAGTCCCCCTACTTCGAAACAGAGGCACACACACTGGGGAGGAGGCAGGGAATCAGCCCAAGAAGTGCCTGGCATAATAAGTACTCAGTAAAGGACAACTTGATACTCATGCTAGCCTTGGAGATCCTCCATCTCTCTCCCGCCAGTCTCTCTATCCCTGCCTCTCTCTACCTCTTTCCCCTTAACAAGGCCTTGTTCCCTAATTCTCTGGAGTGTCCCAGGACCCAGGGCTTCGCTCCTTCCCCTTCATCCTTGCAAATTGACACTGCAGCTCTCCCACTTATTTCATAGGAAGGCTGCAGGGCTGGGGCCACCTAGCCTTCACGCTTACTGAAGCAAGGCTTCTTACTTTGCTGCCTCATCTCCTCAGAATTGGGTCAATGTCACAATGAGCATGCTCTTTGGCTCACCCTCTTCCACGAGTCCCCTTTCCTGACTCTCCCCAGTCCTGTGACTCATCTCACAGCGACTGGGTTCTTATCTCCTCCTCCCATGTCAGCTGTTACTCCACCAGCGAATGGGTCACTTTGAAGTGTGCTGGAAGGACCAAACCTGCAGGGAGATGAGCCTAGCACCTTGAAGATTCCATCCCTGGGCAAAGCAGGTCACCCAAGCCCCAGTTTCCACATTCAAGCTGAGCAGAGTCTCCTGCTGAAGCTTTTGGGATTCCAGCAGTGATCTCTGGCACAGCTCAGCTGTATGCCTGTGCCTGTTATTTCTCCCGTGTCGGGATTCTCCTGCTCTGGGGTCTTCATGATGCTTTTTGCCCTGTACACAGAGATAACCACATTAGGCCATTGAATCTTTATGCCCAAGAGAGCCATCACAGACTCAGACAGGTTTTAGATGGACATAAATCATATCTAGCCTTGCCTTGAGTGAGCTGGCACTTGAGTAAAACTGGTCCATTGATCATCATGGCCTGGCAGGCACACAATGTGACACTCCTCTGGCAAGCATGAAGTACCGAAGAAAACTGCTACCGGATCCCCTACTTCCTAGCTGACTTTCCTGGGGTGCTGTGACTCCTAAGAGGAACCTCTGTGAGAGGAGGAGATCGTGTGTCTCCCCCTTCCATGGGATTGATGACAGCCGGCTGAACCTTCACATTTCCTTAGAAGGCAGAGACCCTGTGAGCATGCACTGGCAAGCCGTCACAGATGACAGGTGACCCAGAGAGAGTCCAGAACTGTGGGAGTGTGGGGAAAGACCCAGGACCTTGTCTCAGGTCTGTCACTTCAGTCACTCTGGCCCAGAAAGCTTCCTGCTGCCCTCTCCTGGATTCTCTGGCTGCCCACCTCTTGAGCTAGACTGACCAACATGTACCCACAGTGGCAAGTGACAAGGGTCTTGTTTCTCTGGCTCTTCCTGCGCATTAGAAGGTTCTCATCATATGTGTTGGGAGCTGCTGAGGCTTGCTTCATGGGCTCTGCTTCTGGGTGAAGCCTACTTATCCTGCAGACTGCTGGCTGTGGGTTTGGGCTTTACACAAAATCATTTGCCACTCTACCCTGCACCCAGTGACTGGGCCTTGTACTCAGCTACCAGGCAGGTGAGATTGTAGCGGAGCAGGGCAGAACCCATCTTGGCCTCTGTGGTTTGTGTGGCGTGCCTGGGCCAGCACCTGCCCTTCATGTTCCCTAGAAGGAGACTGCAGTCTCTTTTCTTAGTAGTTTCCTTGTGGGAAATGTGGTCACCTCTAGAGATGGAGTGTTCTCCTCTGTGTTCTCAGCCAGGCAGCTAAGGAGAATGGGGAAGACTCTCCTGTATCTCCACATCTGCAGTCACCACGTGACCTCAATGGGAAAGTGTAATCCCAACATTACCTTGACCCTGAACATGTGCACACACACACACACACACACACACACACACAGAGTGAGCATTTTAAACACTGTGCAGTGCAAAAGTCTCACCTGAGCAACTTGTAAGTGTCCTTGCTGTGAAGTTCCAGGTGGAATCTTCTCTCAGGCTCCTCCCACATGTTTCAGAGCCTTTCTCCCCAGCGTCCCAGGCTCACCTGGCTATTGATGATGTTATTATCGCTGCCTTATCGTAAGCTGTGACAGCCAGCCTGTGAGGCACTGCCTCTCTTCCACTCATCTCCTTCTTTGTTCTCTATTTCCCTCCAGCAGCACCTGAAAAGTTCATCGAGGAATTTCTTATTCCCTAAATTTCTACGTTGCCGACAGTGACTCCAGATTTACTCCCACACCCCAACCTTACCTTCAGAACTCAGATCGACATTGCCTTGCGAATTCTCAACGCCTCCTCATTTTTCACTTTGTGTGTCTCCACAGCAAGCTATTTTTTCGACACAATCTTCTTCAAACAATGGCAATCTAGAAACCTATTCAGAGTGAATAAGTGATTCCAATTAGGAATTAATGAAAACAGGCATTTTTATTTATACCCCTTCTCAATCGTCCAACGAGTATGTGATTCCAATTAGGAATTAATGAGAACAGGCAATTTTTGTTTTTTCTCCATATGCAACCTTACCATAATCAGATCAACACACCAAAACCCTCTCCTATAGTCAGAACCATAGATAGTTTTTACCATCAGCCGAGGTTTGCTGCTGGAAGTAGAGCAATATCAGCTACACCAGGGTGCTTTCCCCTGGAAAACTGGCATTAAAGACTCATACGGGGTCATCTACAGATGTGGTGTTAGTAGGGATTCCACAGAAGGCATATTCAGAAACCACTCTCTGCCCCACCATCATTGGTCCAACAGAGAAATGTGAATCTCCACGAACACTTTCAGCTTTGTGCATAACACACTCACCACCTTCTCCTGTAGGAAGGTAGCAATTACTGTTAGGTGGAGTTGATTCAGTCATCTACAGCCCAGGGAGCATAGTCCAGAATGCTCCACCTCCAAGGGAAGCTGGTAGCCACCAATCAAGAACTGGACTATTAAAAACGAACATGGAGTAGAGCCCTAACCAAGACCGCGGAGACAAAGCAGTCCACCAGCCAAGGAGATGATATCAACATTCAGACCAGTGATCTCATTTTCTTCCATTTCCATTTGATTCTTCCTCCACACTACAGCTGTTCTTTTTCTGCCAATGATTCCGTTATCTTATTTCTCCAGCCAACATTCCTCCTTCCCCTATATGTATTTATCTATATAGTACAGGAGACCATTGTAGCAGGCCAACACTGTCCCCTACTGTTCATACCTTTTACTGTTTTATCTCTCATTTTCTATTTTCTTTTTTCATTTGTCTTCATTTCTGTTTTCCTGTACTCATTCCTCTTATTTTTACATCACCCAAAGCCCACAGGCTTACTTGGTTTATGATTTGTGGGTACATATGTTTACCTCCTCTGTTTAGTCTACCACTAACCACAACTCCCATATATTCATCCCATTTGTTCCTTTGCTTCAATTATCCCCATTCCCATGTACATCCTTCAATTATCCATATCACAACCTAATATTGATCATGTGACAGTCTTACCATGATTGCTTAACCTGATTTTCTTTTCATTTCCTTTGAATTCAACGGGTCCCTTTTCTCCCTAAACTATTCAGTAACTCACAAGTATCTGCTTTGTAGTAGTAACCTGCAACTATGTTATTAGAACTACTTCTGATCATATTTAACTCCTAGGCACAGACTCGAGATAGATCCTGGTGTCTGAACCTTGGTCTAACAGGTGAAATCACCCCCACAACTGTATTGCTACTTGGATCCCCCAACCCGACACTGAAAGAAGAAAGGCAACCTCAGTTAAGGAACAAAAACAACAAATCTTAACCAACAATTTAACCCTATTGGGGTGGTTTGAATGACCTGTCCCTTGCAATCTCCAGCATTTGAATACTTGGCCATTTTGGTGGTGCTGTTTGGTGAAGGTTAGGAGGTGTGGCGTTGCTGTAGGAATTATGTCACTGGGGATGGGCTTCAAGAGCTTAAGGCCTTTCCCTTTTCCACTTTTCTTTGACTGCTTCTTTCTTTCAGTTCAAGATGTGAGCTCTCAGCTTCCTGTTCTTGTCAACATACCTACTGCCTGCTGCCATGCCTTATTGCCATGATGGACTCTTATCTCTATGGAACTGTAAGCCCAAATAAATAATTTCCTATATAAGTTGCTTTGGATATCATGTTATATCACAGCAACAGAAAAGTAACAAATACACCCTAGATGGGAACATCCCACTACAAAAGCACAAGTAACATGAAAAAAACATGACAACATGTCTCCTCCAAAAATTACCAACCCCATACTAGTGATCCTTTATCACAATGATTTAGATGAAATTCCAGGTGCATACTTCAAAAGAACAATTATAAATATAGTTAAAAACCATTCAAAGAAAACTATAGTATTTTTCAAAAGGATATAAGCAAATGCCTGAAAGACATGAAAATAGAATTTAATAAAGAGCAACAAATACTGGAGAAAACTCCAACTGAAGTGATTATGGAAGTGAAAAGCACAATAGGTCATATAAAAGAGTTCAGTGGAAAGCTTCATCAACAGGATGTGTCATGTGGAAGACAGAATATCAGGGTATGAAGACAAAATAAAGGCATCTAACCATTAAGTCAAAAGTTAATAATCATTTTTTAATGTATGGATGAAACATACATTAAAACTTACACCATGAAAGGTGAAGTGTATATATTATAGACTTTAGAGAATGAGAATATCATGCAAATGGCATAGAAAATATTTTTAATAGCCAGGCACTGGTGGCACACACCTTTAATCCCAGCACTCGGGAGGCAGAGGCGGGCAAATCTCTGTGAGTTAGAGACTAGCCTGGTCTACAAGAGCGAGTTCCAGGCCAGCCTCCAAAACCACAGAGAAACCTTGTCTTGAAAAACCAAAAAAAAAACAATATTGTGGAAGAAATTTCCCCAGATCTACTGAAAGAGAAACCATCCATATATAAGAGCCACACAGAACACCAAATAGACCATATAAGAAAACAAACTTCTCTCAACATATAGTTAAAACACTAAATGTACAGAACATAGAAGGCATATTGAAAACTGAAAAGGAGAAGGACCAGATCACAGAGAAAGGCATCAGGACAACTGCTGACTTTTCATTTCAAACCATGAAAGCAAGAAGGGATACTATTGATGCCTTTGAAACCACGAAAGGTCACACTCGCCATCTCAGTCTAATATACCTAGCAAAACTGTCGGTCATAATTGTCATAAAAAGGGCCTAATAAGACAAAAGCAGGCTAAAGGAATTTATGACCACTGAGGCAGCTCTACATATGGCACTGGAAGGAATATTTCATTCAGTATCAAGAGTAAGATAAGCACTCTACAATAGGAAAAAATGATGCTACAAACCTCATTAAACAAAAGATTAAGAAAGTCTCAATTGCTGGGTGGTGGTGGTGCACACCTTTAATCCCAGCAATTGGGAGGCAGAGGCAGGTGGATCTCTGTGAGTTCATGGCCAGCCTGTTTTACAGAGCCAGTCCCAGGACAGGTTCCAAAGCCACACAGAGAAACCCTGTTTCAAAAACCAAAAACCAAAACAAAACAACTTCCCTCCCCCCCAAAAAAGAAAGAGATTCTCAAACACTACAAAAATCAACAAAGTAACAGAAGTAATGATTACTTTTCAATAACAATTATATCAATAGTTTTAATTCACTTGTCAAAAGACACCGGGTAGCAGATTGCATCAGAAACTAGAATCCTTTCATCTGCCTCTAAAAAACATACAGTTCCACCAAAGATAAGTACTATTGTAGGATAAAGGGGTGGAAAAGAATACTCTAAACAAATGGAACAAGGAAAAATGCAGGAACTGTTATTCTAATTTTTGACAAAATAGACTTCAAACTAATTCTTATCAGAAGAAATTAATAGGGTTACTTCAAATTGGTGAAGAGATGACTCTCTCAAGAGGAAATTATGATTCTAAATCTACATGCACTAAATGTATCTTCATTAAAATTTATGAGTAAACAAAATATATTTAAAATCACAGAGAAACTCCAACATAGAAATAGTGGGTTACTTCAATATACCACTTTTATTATTGGACAGGTCAATTATGAATAAATACTGGAACTAAATAACGTCAAAAGGTCAAATGGATCCAAGAGAAACCTACAGAACATTTCTCTCAAAAACCAAAGACTACACATCCTTCTTGGCACCAAATGGGATATTCTCTAAAATAGAGAGCATATTAGTGTACAAAGCATGCCACAACAAATGTTTGAAAATTGAAATAACATCCTGTATTCTATCTGACCGCAATGGGATAAAACTAGACATCAACAGTGAGAGCAACTACAGAAAATATACAAAATCATGAAGATTAAACACACCACTGAATGATGAATGCATCATTGCAAAAATCAAAGAAACAGAAAGTTCTTAGAATTAAATGATAATGAAAACACAACATATCCAAATCTATGGGATACAATGAAAGCAGCTCAAAGAAGGAAGTTTATAACATTAAGTGCCTTTACATTGCACCAGAGACATTTACTTAGCCATGTTCATTGCTGTTCTATTCATAATATCCAGAAATTTGAAACAACCTAGATGTCTGTCAGTGAATGAATGGATAAAGAAAATTAGGTACATTTATACAAGTGTAATATTATTCATATTAAATGCTAAAATGTTTAAAAATGAAATAATTAAATACATAATTAATTTGATGCAGTTAGAAAAAAATCACCCTGAGTGAAGTAAC
The DNA here is from genome assembly GCF_017639785.1 of Mesocricetus auratus. Classification (NCBI taxonomy): domain Eukaryota; kingdom Metazoa; phylum Chordata; class Mammalia; order Rodentia; family Cricetidae; genus Mesocricetus; species Mesocricetus auratus. The sequence goes on from NW_024429188.1 coordinate 1,343,155, forward strand.
CCAGATCCCCAAAAGTATATGTGGGTACTAGCTATTAAGTCTTCTATAAGCAGGCTACAATCCACTTAACCATAGAGGTTAGGTATAGAGTAAGGGACTAGGAGAGATGGTTGAATCAGCCTAGGAAAATAGAATAGATAATTATAGATGGGTGGATGGGAATACTGGAATGGAGTGATAAAATGGGGAGAGAAAAGGGGAATAAGGGAGACAATACTAGGAGGGACAAGTAAAACTAAGGGACATTTAAGGGGTCAAATGGAAACCTAATATTGTAGAAGCTTCCTAAAATATATACATATATGAAGGTGTTCTAAATGGAATCACCAAATAACTGGGAAGACAGAGCTCCACTTGGACACCAAATGAAAGCTTCCAGTTTTGGGAATAGGCTACATCAAATTGAGCTGTTGGCCAAAGGAGCCCCATGAACATTTCCAAACAACTCCAGTTATTGCCAAGGCTATTGGATGCTCTGCACAAACTGGTGGTAAGGCCCTATTGCTGAGGACAACACCTACACAACTCATTGAACATGGAGAGATCAAGCTGGTGCCTACAGAGAAACTTCACTTCTATTGACTATTGTTCATATTACTTGAAGGTATTTTGTGTGCTACCAGAGGAGATAGGTAAACACCAACCCAGATACAAACTTTTGATCTATGATGGTGACCTGCATGCAAGATATGCTGATTCAATGGTGGCACCTTGTGGAAGTAACCAACCAATATCTAATTGAATAATTGTATTTAAGGTACACTCATTGAGATGCAACCCATACCCAACTCTGCTCAGGTAGTCAAAAACCTTAGACTAGATAGGCTAGGAACCTGGGGAAATCCAAATATTCCTTTTTTGCTAAAGGAACTTAGCAATAAAATGACTCCTAATGACATTATGCTGTTCCCATAGATCAGTTCCTTGCTCATCAGATGGGAAAAAATAGCAACCCATAAGGGACAAAGAGTCCAGAGAGTGAGAAACCTTGGAACACTCTGTCATAAATGGGGTGTTTCACCAACCCCTTCCCCTCAGGGTTCAGTGATCTATGCAGAAGAGGCGGGAGAAAGACTATAAGAGTCAAAAGTGCTGGAAGACTCCAAGGAAACACTGTCTTCCAGACACACAAGACTGACACACATATGAGCTAACAGAGACTGTGACAGTGTACACAGGACCTGCATAGGTAGAAGCTAAATGGGTTCCAGTGCTGAGAGAAGTGGACAGGAGCTTCTATCCCTAACCCAGAAGCTATCTCCAAGAGTCAATCACTTGTAAAGGAAAAATTAGTTTTTACCAACAGAGTCTCATGGGCATACAAACTCACAGTTATGGGTAGGCTCCATGCCCAGCAGTAGATGGCCCCCACAAAACAAACTCAACACTAGTTTTAGAGGTTCCTTTTCTCATAATGCTTTGTCTGGGCATTGTTTTTCCTTTTTCTTATAAGTCTTTGCCTATACATTCTGGTTTCTGGGGCTGTATTTTTATGTGGGGTATCTGTGTGTGTGTGTGTGTGTGTGTGTGTGTGAGTCTGTCTCTGCATCTGTATGCATTCCTTGTGCTTTTCCTAGACTCTTTTTCTTCTGGTAGTTTGTTTGCTTCATCCTATTCTGGTTTGCTTGTTTTATTTTATCTTATTTTATTTTTTAGATTACTGTTTGTATTCCAATGAGGGAGAGAGAGAGAGAGAGGGAGTAGATTTGGGTAGGGTGGAAGAATCTGGGAGGACTTGGGGATGGGAAAACCATAATCAGAATATATTATATAAAAAAATCTGTGTGATATGATAAATAAAAGACCCAGAAACTGATACTGGAGTTCAAGCTTCCAGCTGAAGTTCAGAAAAGCAAAGCAGCCGGCCACTGACTCTTACCTCTACCTTAGACTGAAAGGTGATCCTGGCTTTACCAAACATCAGACTGCTCTCCACAATGTGGCTGGAGAATCCTGAGACTAAATGTCTCTACTTTTTTATGCCTCTCAAATCCTGGGATTAAAGGCATGAGCTCTGATTCACTCTCTGGCAGCTCAGGGTGGTCTTAGACTCAGAGATCCATCTGCCTTTCTCCTGATTAAAAGTGTGCACCACCACCTGATCTCTATAGCTTCAGGCTGGCTTTGCTTTCTGAATCCTCAGGCAAGCTTTAATAAATCATAAGTAATATATCACCACAATTCTATTTGTAATTAAACAAATCAGAGTCCTTAAACAATCTGCTGATTATCCTTAAGAAAAATGGACAAACAAGAAAAATTAATCCCAAAAGCAGTAAATAGAGAAAGATCTATGTCATTTACAAAGAAATTAATGAAATAGAATTAAGAAAATATTAAAAAGAATCAATGAAACCGAAGGTTATTTTCTGAGAAGATAAAATTGGTAAGTAGCAAAATAAGTCAAAAGAAAGAGAGGAAAGATACAAATTAATTATATATGAAAAGGTAGAAATTACAATAGACACAGAATATTCGGGGAATCATAAGTACATATTTTAAAAATCTATATTCCATCAAACAGAATTTTTAGATATATATGAGATAAATTTCTAGATATAGATGACCTAACAATGCTAAATCATGATGAAGTAAATAATTTAAATAGAACCATAATATCCAATGAGATAGAAACAGTAATTTAACCCCCCTCCAAATTCCAGGTCCAGATAGAGTCTGTGAACAATTCTACATAGCCCTTTAAAGAATCAACATCCAGACTACTCAAATTATTGTCTAATGGAAAATAAAAGGAACACTAGCAAACTCTTTATGAAACTGTATTACCCCAAGACCTAAACTAGATGAAAATACAACAACAACAGAGAATTCTAGGTCGATCTCCCTGGCAAACATAGACTCAAAATTTTCAATAAAACTCTAGCAAATCATAATCAAGAACACATCCACAAGATTATTCATCATTATCAAACTGACTTTATTCCAGGGATACAAAGATGGTTCAATATATGTAAATCAATAAGTGTAATAATTCACCACATAAATGAACTCAACAGCAAAAAACATGTGATTATTTCAATTAATTCAGGAAAGGCTTTTCACAAAATCCAACACCCCTTCATGAAAAAACCTCTGGAGAGTCTATGGGTAGATAGAAAATATCTCAAAATAATAAGGTTTATCTGTGACATACCTCTAACCACCGTATTGTTACATGGAGAAAAGCTCAAAGTGTTTCAACTAAGAACAATAGCTAGACAATGGTGTCTACTTTCTCCACTTTATTTAATATACTTGAAGTCCAAGCTGGAGTAATAAGTTAAGAAAAGGAAATAAAAGGGATACAAATAGGAAAGAAAGAAGTCAAAGTATTTCTATTTGCAGACTGCATGATTCTGTACACTAGAAACTCCACTGGGAGACTCTGAGAGTTGATAAACACTTTCAGCAAAGTGGCAGGTTGCAAAATTTACATACTCAAATCAACAGCCTTCTTAAACATCAAAGACAAACAGATGGAGAAAGAAACCAGACAAACAATTTTACTCATAGAAGCCAAAAAATGATCTTGGAATAAATCTAGCCAAGAAAGTGAAAGCCTTGCCAGGTGGTGATGGTGCATGCTTTTAATCCCAGCACTTGGGAGGCAGAGGCAGGCGGATCTTTGTGAGTTCAAGGCCAGGCTGGTCTACAGAGTGAGTTCTAGGACAGCCAGGGCTGTTACACAAAGAAACTGTGTCTTGAACCCCCCCCCCCCAAAAAGAGAAAAGAAAATTAAAGCCTTATACAATGAAAACTTTAAAACAATGAATAATTGTTTAAAAAGATACCAGAAGATATAGTGCCCTCCCATACACATGGATTCGTAGGATTAATAGTGTGGAAAATGGCTATTCTACTAAAAGCAGTCTACCAACTTAATGTGATCACCCTCAAAATTACAATACAGTTTTTCATGGAAACTGGAAAAACAATATTAAAATTATTTTTTTATAATTTTTTATTAATTTAATTTTTTACATTCCAATCCCCATTCCTCCTCTCTCCTCTCCTACTGCTTCCCCATTTCCCCCCCACTCCTCCTCCCATCTGCTCCACAGAAAGGGTAAGGCTTCCCTTAGGAAATCTACTAAGTCTGTCCCATCATCTTTTTGAGGCAGGACCAAGGCACCTCTTCATCCCCAACACCCCCATGTCTAGGCTGGGCAAGGTATCTCTCCACATAGAATGGGCTTCACTAAGTCACTTTGTGCATTAGTGTTAGTTCTTGGACCCATTGCTAGTGGCCTTATATATTGTTCCAGCCATGCCATTGTCACCTGTATTAAGGGAGTTTGGTTCGATCTTATGCAGGTTTCCCATTTGTCAGACCTGAGTCAGTGATCATTCACTGGCTCGGGTCAGCTGATTCTGTGGGTTTCCCCATCATGGTCTTGACTCCTTTGTTCATATTTTTTCTTCTCTCTCACTTCGATTGTACTCAAGGAGCTCATCCCACTGGTTAGTTGTGGATTTCTGCATCTGCTTCCATCTGTTTCTGGGATCAGCCTACCTCAAGACCCTGCAATACCACTTTTGGGCATATACCCAAAGGAGGCACATACATACCACAAGGACATTTGCTTAACTATGTTCATAGCAACATTATTTGAAATAGCAAGATTTTGAAAACAATACCCCTCACCTGAAGAATGGATAAAGAAAATGTGGTGTATTGCACAATGGAGTACTACTCAGCAGCAAGAAACGATGACATCCTAAAATGTGCAGACAAATGGAAAGAACTAGAAAAAAGCATCCTGAGTAAGGTAATCCAGACCCAGAAAGCCAAATATAGTATGTACTCACTCATAAGTGGATACCAGACATAAAGCAAAAGATATCCAGCCTACAATTCACAACTCCAGAGAAGTTAGAACCCTCTTCCAGAAATATTAAAATTCTTATAGAAGCACAAATAACCCTGGATTGCCAAAAAGAACCACCGTTCTTCATCTTGTTATACTACAGCACCACAGTAGTAAAAACAGCATGATATTGACAGGGATTAGATACATTGGTCAGTGGCATAGACTTAAGGAACCATATACAAGTCCATGAAGGGAACTTGATTTTTTTGACAAAGATGCCAAAATATACAAGAGAGGGAAGATAGCATGTTTGACAAATGGTGCTGGGAAACTAAATATCTACATATGAAATATATAAATAAGATCTTATGATCTTATATCTCACCCTGCACAAAAAATAATTACAAACAGATCTAAGATTTCAGGGTTAGACCTGACACTCTGACACTTTCAGAAGAAAGAGTCAGAAATACACTTTAGGAAACAAACCAGAGTAAGAACTTCCTGAATAGGTCGTTGGTCACCCAGGAAATAAGAACAATAATTGACAAACAGATCTTCATGAGATTAAAGTTTCTGTAATGCAAAGAGAACTGTCAATCGACTGAAGAGGCAGCCTACAGAATTGGAAAATTGTTTGCCAACTAAGTGTCTAGCAGAGGATTAGTGTCTAGAATATACAAGGAACTGGGAAAAACACTAAATACTAAAAAAGAAAACCAATTAAAATTATGCTATCAAAATTTAGAAACTAAACAGTTCTCAGAAGAAGAAATATAAATTATAAGAAATGTTTTAAAATTTGTCACCAGCCTTAGCCATCAGGGAAATGAAAATTAAAGCTATTTTGATTGTTCATCTTAGAGTCAGAATGGCTAAAATTAAGAAAACAAATGACAACAAATGCAGGTGAGGATACAGGAACAGAAAAGCCCCATGCATTGTTGGTAGGAGTTCAAATTGGTTCAACATAGTGAAAATCAGTGCAGCAGTACTTCAGAAAACTAGAAATAGATCTACCATATGACCTAACTATTCAGCTCTGTATCTTATACAGAGACACATGCCCATCCATGTTCATTGCTACTCTATTCACAATAGCTAGGACGTGAAAACAGTCTAGATGTCATCACCAGAAGAATGGATAATGAAAATGTGATACAGTGGAAGTTTATTCAGCTGTAAAGACAAATGAAATTAGCAGAACATATATGGATGGAACTGAAAGCACTTGAATGAGATCAGGCATATATTAAATTACATTAAACAAGCTCAGAAAGACAAACACTGCATGCTCCTTCTCATACATGGATTCTAGGTTTGACTTTTTATGTATTTGCATTTATGTGGGAGTGAGCATATGCAGAGCCCAGTAAAGCAGAAAATTTATATACAGCAAACACAAGTAATATATGAGGATCATATGTAAATGAGTTTTGTTTTTATCTCATGTTGTTCCTCATTTATGATCCAGCTATTTTAATGGTGAATCCATCCAAATACATTGAACACAGCTGCTTGAAGTCACACACACACACACACACACACACACACACGATATACATAATATTGTATAGTATAATGAACTGTTCAAACACTTGTTAAATATCTACATCAATAAGAAATCTAATATTAAAAACTTTCTAAACTTATGACTTTGATCCTTTACTGAAGTTGAACTGATGAATATAAGTGCTGTGGAATAATCCTCTTGTACACTGTAAAGATTTGTCACTTAAATTGGTATAATAAAATGCTGATTGGCCAGTAGCCAGGCAGGAAGTATAGGTGGGGCGACCAAACTAAGGATGGTGGGAAGGAGAAGGGTGGAGTCACAGGAGATGCCAGGAGACACAGAGGGAACAGGAGATGAACATGCCATGGTAATAAAGGTACCGCACATGACAGTGTAAATAAGAGATATGGGTTAACTTAAAATATAAGAGCTAGCTAGTAATTTGTCTGACCTATTGGCCCGAACATTTATAAATAATACTAAATCTCTGTGTGGTAATTTGGAAGCAGCTGCTGGTTTGGGGAGCAGGCAGTGGGGATGAGAAATATCAGTTTATAAATTGTTAACCTCAAATATGTGAAAAGGGTTAAAATTACAATATTTAGAGCTGGGCTGTGGTAATGCACGCCTCTTGGGAGGCAGAGGCAGGCAGATCTCTGTGAGTTTGAGGCCAGCCTGGTCTACAGAGGGAGTGCCAGGATAGGCTCCAAAACTACACAGGGACACATTGTCTTATAAAACTAAAAAATTACAATATTTAATAAGATTTTAATCTTAAAAGTTACCTACACAATTTAAAACACCATTACAAAATAACTTTTCATTTCCTGTTTCCCCTTCCATATCAGGAACACATGTCCCTTTGGGGTTCTTCTGATTTTCTGTTTGCCTGTTCTCATCAAATAATGCTTATAGCTACAGGCTTTGTTGTTCATAGTATTACTAGAAGTGCTGATGAAATTGGAACCAGCTTTTGTACAGACACCTATAAAAATCCGAATTTAGGCATGCACATGGACTCAGGCAGATATGAGTCAGTGCTTTAGTTTGCTATTGTCTGGCCTTTATTTGTTTCAAGCCCCATTGTATTGTGGCGGCTGGTCCTAGGGTCTCAGTTATAGGCTTTACTCACATTTTTCTTTTAAAACTTGACTTGGTTATTTTCCTGATTGGCATTGATCTCCAAAAGAATACATATTCTGGTATACTAGCACCATTTGCCCAATTGTGCAGTCTGCACTTCTTTCTGAGCCATACCCTACTTTCTGCAGAACTTCAAAGATGGACCCTTCTTTAGCACAGGTGCCCATCATCAAGTTAATATCTAACTTCATGGTTGGCAAATAATGTTTGAAGTTCTTACATTTGATGATGCTTGGGAATCTTAGTGTTTTAGGGCTCCCCAAGTCACACCCAAGACTTTAAAATTGTTGTTTTCTGAGAATTATGTGTTACCCCCGAAGAGGTAGGGAGCTGTGAAATTCTGGGTTGTTCTGAGCTTCCAGAAGCTTCTGAAGTACTAACAGATTCAGACACGACCGATCAGGAAATTCAAAATGCTAGGGAACTTGAAGGGGAAGCTGTTTGGATCTGTCAAGGTACTCCAGGCTTTTAATATGCTTGGGTCCTCAGAATTGCAGAGGGCTTTTTAAGTGGAAGGCCTCTCGTACAGTCCAGGCTTTTAAAGATTGTACAAGATATTGAAACGTTTGGTATCTTTGAGATGCTTAATGGTTTCAGGGTATTCACTATTTCTGAGAGGTTTAAGATGCTCTGTGTACTTGACTTCCTGAGAGGTACAGGTAGCCTTCAAAGTGCTTGAAGCCTTGGATATTCTAGGGTCCTTTGAAGTGATGTGGGCCTTAAGGTTGCTGGGAGACTAAAGTTCTTGTGTTCTTCGAGCTGCTTAGATGTTTTGAGGTCCTGGAGGCCTCCAGGTCCTTATAAACTCTTGAGGCTTTCAAGGTGCTGGGGTTCTTTGACGTGGAATTGAGCACTTGAAGAGCTTGAGATCTCAGAAGTGCTGACTTCAGCTTACTAGGGTCACTTAGTATACTTAGATGCTTAGATATACTTTTATCTTTTGAAGCAGTATAGCCTGTGGATGTATCCGTAGCATTGGAAGTGCTTGGGGCCTCCCATTTGCTCCAGCCTTGGACAAAGGTGTTTGCAGTCTCTGAAGTATTTGGTTGGACTTGAAGTCTGTAGTATGCTCTGTCTCTATAAATTACCTTGACTCCTGGGGTGTAAAAGGAGCCTCACCAAGTGTTTGTACCTCGCTTAAGTTCTTTCAGTTGTTAAGGCCTGCTACTAGGCATTCTGGATCTATGATGGATTGAGACCCCTACAGATAGATACTCAAGTCTCCACACATCACACATCCAGTGTCCTCTGTACTCTGGGATCCTGCCAGGTGGCTGCAACCATGTAGTAGGTTAGGGTTCCCTAAGTGCTGGTTTTCTGGAAAGCTGTGGGACTTTCTCAAGATGGTTCAACCCATGAAGGAGGTACTCAGTCCTTGTGAAGAACTCAGTGTTCACATGCTAGGACCCTGTCCTGTGTTCCTGAAGGTGTTGGGAGAAAACTATTTGAATTGAGACTCAGTACCTCCAGGTTGTTTGACATCTTCAAGCTACTTAAGCCAAGGAAGTCCAAAAAGGTTCTAGAAGCCATTAGGCCACGTGAAGCCATCAGAACCCGTGTATTATTGGAAGCACCCCAGTTCGCTTCTGTGATTTTCAATAAAGCCCACTATTTTATTTTTGTAGCTTGTATCCAGTCCTAGGCTGGGAAAGGGGATGGGGTTCAAACACTCATCAGAGGTGGGTGTGCCGAGGTTACCTCAGATTGAAAGGCAGAGTAAAATAGTGTACCACAGTGAGCAATAAAGCAGTCGCAGCAACTTGTGGCTTCAAGCACCTATGTTTCTATCACTTCTACTGGCATCCTCCCATTCCAGCTGAGGCCAACATTGCTGCGGTCTCCACAGAGGTTAACTAACAAGATTCCTGTGACTGACAACGAAATATCCCCTTCGGCTAAGATGACTGTCTCACATGCCAGTTTTCCAGCTAGCTGTGTTTGCCTTGAGCCCTCCTGACTTCCTTCCTGGCAGCCTACATCTTACAACTCCTCTAGGAAGAACTTGCCCCACCCCAATTCTAGCAATGCAGATCTGGCTCCCATAGACTATGTGTGGGCAGTTTTCATTTACCAGCTTCCCTTGGCAGGCAGAGAGAGTGGGTGGTTGGCAGGCAAGGAAGAGTCTAGGGAAAGAGTAGCTGAGGCAGACTGAACAAGAGGGAAAGGAGTGGCGACCAATCTTTTCATTTTATATCTTTCCCTTTAGGTTTTGGCAAGCAGTAGGCCCCTCCATTCTCACCAAAGGCGGGCTGAGAGGGGTGGGGGAGGGGCGCGGCGGAGCATAGTCTTGCAAGGGGTCAGCTGACCCCGGCCCTCCTTGGCTGTCTTGGCTTACGCAGCACATTCACTCTCCTGCCCGGTTTTTCAGAAGGCGTTTATGTGTGGCTAATTAATTCGCGGGCCCTTGAGGGACCTGAATAATAGACTTAATGACCAAAGCGGTGGGTGAGGGGAGGAGACGGGAGTGCAAAGGCTTCTAGCGGGGCTCAAGAGGTGCAGAGCCTGTACTGTGCTGCGTGTTGGCCTGGGCAATTAAGCGGGGCGCTGAGAAGATCAGACTTAGATGTGCGCAGTCTCACGGAGGGGCTGAATACTTCCTGGCAGGCCACAGAGGAAGCAATTAGAATAAGAAGCAGCTGGATGAAAGTGAGCTGTAAGGCTGTTGCCATGGGGACTGAGAGACAGAAAGGCATTTGAAGGGAGACCACTGGCAGGCTTCAGACAATGGATGGGAATGGGGAGCAGAGAGATGGTCCAGTGCAGTTGGATCTTAGGTTTCTAGGCCAGCGAGCCAGCATACCTGCCTTGCCTCGTTTTCCCCGGTGCACACTCTGACCTTTGACCACCCCTTCTTCTCGCTCAGATGCCTCTGCCTGGAATGCCCTCCCTCCATTCTGCGCTAAGTTCCACCTGCGTGCTCACAGGCGTCTTCCTCGCCGAAGTTTATTTTGACCTGCCCCAAAGAGTAATGAGTCAGTCCTCGCTCCCCCAAGAGAGGCCCCATAGCTAGGCATTCTGCTTTTCTTGTGTCATTTGAAGCGTGAACTTGCTCAGAGCCTGCCTCCCCCACCCCCACCCCCACCCCTTTAAAGTGGCTGTAACTCAAGTACTGGCTACAGAGAGTTGTGTGAATTCAGTGAAAAGCCTTTAGTGCATAGCAAGCACAGGCTTTCCTCTAAGTGTGTTTCAAGCAGCAGCAGGTGAGAGTGGCATTTAATAAATGCATGTTGCAGGAATATGTGATGGAAAAGATTTTACATGTGGTTTTTTAAGAGATGGGCTTTAATCTGTGTGTGTGCGCGTACGCACGCAGACGTGCATGCCATGTGTGCTGTACCCGAGGGGCTAGCAGAGGGTGTGGGATCCCCTGGAACTGAGTTATAGGTGGTCGCGATCTGCCTGCTGTGGGTGCTGGCAACCTAACTTGGTTCCTCTGGAAGAGCAAGCAGCAAGTGCTCCTAACTGTTGAGCCATTGCTCCAGCCCCCCCCCGTGCTTTCATTTCTTAAAGGGCAAATGGATACTTTGTGGTGTTTAGAAGGGATGAAGCATGTGCTTGACAGAGTCTCAGTCTGTAATCCTACTGGGGAAATGAGCCTGTGGGGCTCACAGACTTTGACTTTTCCCAGCTTTTTGGTGGAGTTTGTGGAAGTGGATGTGGCTTTATCCAATGAATGAACTCTGTGGTGGGGCATTGCCAGCAGAACTTCACCCAGTGAGGCCCAGACTCTGTGTGTGAGTGTGTGTGTGTGTGTGTGTGTGTGTAGAAAGGAGATGGCTGCTGGAGAGAAACCGTCACTGAAATCAGAGCTGGGTTGTAGCTGAATGTTTTTTTCTGTCCTTCTGACTACCCTGGACTAGTTTCTTTCCTACTTGAGGGTTCCCACCGCCACTATGAAATAATCACTCAGAAGCTAATATTAAATACAATTGTTTGGCCAATGACTCAGGCACATTACTGGTCATTTCTCTCTTATAAATTAACCCATTTTTAATAATCTGTGTATCACCATGTCACGCTGGCTTGCTGGTAATGTTCTGGCATCTTACCCCTGTGGTGACTACATGACTGTTCTCTGACTCTGCCCTCTTTCTTTCCCTATCTCTGTTTGGATTTCGTGCCTAGTTAGTTATATTCTGCTTGGTCATGGAGCAAATCAGCTTTATTTCTTAACCAATAAAAGTAACACATATTCACAGCACACATAAGGATACCATATCACTTGACACATGAATTTGGGACCAATTTTTTTTATCAGTTCCCAGCCCTTGATGAATTTATTGAGTATCCCAGTCCTCTGACTTGCTCTGTACAGTACAAGCTGATCTCTCTGCCGTTGTCTGTCCAGTTTGCTGTCAGTCTATGTGGAGGGAATCTATTTGGAGTATCTTCCAGATATGATCTGTGCAGAGAAGGGATTTTCATTAAAAAAGTAATAAGATGTTGTATTTCGCTTTACAATGTGAATTTGTTCATTTCTTTGGTTTTGTATTTGTTTTAGACAGTATCTCACTCCTTTTTCCCAGGATGGCCTGGAACCCATTTGCCCATGCTAGCCTACAACTCATGACACTCTTCTTTGGCTCATCCTCTCAAATGCTGATGGTGTGTGAGTGTGTGTGTGTGTGTGTGTGTGTGTGTGTGTGTGTAGACTGAGTACCTTTCAGTGTATAGCTCCCTGTGTTTTCAACATCTCATGAAAAGACTCCCTGCCATGTGGAAACAGTCTGTCTTCATTTAATACATGGTCACACAAGATGTCTGCTGAGGTTCACTCTTTAGCTCCCATGCTTTCCTCCCTTCCTTCAAACTGCTCAGACCTATAAGGAAACTTGAGAAGATATTTTTCTCACAGTTTGGAATATGCGTAGTGGAGGGAAAGGTTAATATCTTGGCCTGACATTAGGAGAAGTAGCCATGGCAACTCAGGCAACTTCCCTGAAGGCATTATGGTCAGCAAATGATTATTAAACAGCACATACTGGCTGCACTCCAATTCGCAGACTGCTGTATTTCCAGTGCTCATTGCTTAAGGCTGAACTTATTTTTGTAGATTGAGTAAGGCCAGATTGCACATGGAAGCCTTCAAGAGTGTATGATCAGTAGTTATTTCAGAGTAGAGCACATGATTTTGAGCCCACCAGCTCTTTGATAGTTTGACATTCTATGTGCCTAGAGCAATGCAAATTTGCTTTTACTATTTGAACTGCATCTCCTTATGATGGAACTTCACAGCAGTTCAATAGGATAAATTCATTCTCTTCCCAATAGTCACTTTCTAACTGAATTTTTCTTTAAGAGCAGACCTACCAAAGACTCCTGCTAGGTTAAGTCTATCTGTAACCCAATTTGACGCAGCAAAGCAATCATCTCTTCAGGGCACAGAGCACTCTTGCAACCAGTTTTCTATTGGAGTAATCTTTGTTCTCATCACGGGCTAGGACTTCCTTGGTTTACCAGAACAAGTGGTCCTGGCTCCATCTCCTGCCACTCATCTGAGAACTTCTCATAGTTCTCATCCTTTGATAATTTCTCTGAATTGTTCTGTAGTGCTGGTATGGGCTTATTGATTTTACCATTTCCACTGTTTGGGTCTTGTAAAGAAGTGGTGGGATTTCTTTTGCAGTTTATTTGATTGCTTTAAAGATAGAATATCCTTATTGTCAGTTCATCTGAAATGCAAAGTAAGGAGTAGAAATTCATATTATAAATTCTCACATAATCAATGTGAAGCTGTAGAAAAATGAAAAGTTAAACCCAACTTACATTGCTATTCATGCTGAATTCAGTATATGACACAGGTAGGGTAGAAAATAAGTCTGCTGTTGGTTTGTACATGTTTCCACCACTAAAATAAGTAAGAACTGATTTTATTTTAGATTTGATTCCATTATTTTCCTTTAAAATAAAAAGTAACTGTCACATAGCTTTTGAGGCACTAATGGGGATGAAGTAACCCCTATCACCTCCTCCACATAGTTAACACGGTGTAGACACTGATCACTGGTTATTTCTTGCTCTGATTTTTCCTGGTGTACCAGGCTATTTCTTTTAGGCCACCACCCAGCTCCCAAATCATGCTTGGCCTAGCTTAGGCTCTTTTCTGGCTACCTCTTTTTTTTTATTCTTTTTTTTTTAAATTTAGATAAGAAACAAGGTTGCTTCACAAGTCAGTTCCAGGTCCCTCTCCCTTTCCCTCCCCTCCTCCCGTGCCCTCCCCCCATCCCCCCCTCCCCCCCACTATCCCCTCGTTCCCCCAGGGAGGGTGAGGCCCTCCATGGGGGTGTCCATAGTCTGTCATTTCATATAGGGCAGGGCCTAGACCATTCCCCAAGAGTTCAGGGTGAGAGTGCACCTCACATTGTTCTATGGGAGTCCAAAGTCCGTGTGTATACTTGGGATGGGTACTGATCTGCTGCCCAAGGCTCAATAGATTCCATAGGCCTCCTCACTGACACCCAGATTCAGGGGGTCTTGATCAGTCCCATGCTGGATTCCCAGGCTGATGCCTGGGATTCAAGAGTTAACCTTTGTCTGGTCAGCTGTTTCTGGGGGTTAAACCAGCCCAGTCTTAATCCCTTTGATCATCAGTCCTCCCTCTCTGATACTGGCTTTCTTGAGTTCAGCTCAGTACTTAACCAGCCACTAAATGTAGTTTCTGTTTCCCAGACTGTCTGGCCATAGGATTGTAGGCTGGCACTCCCCAGATCTATGTCTAAAATCCATATATGAGAGAGTACATGCCATGTTTCTCTTTTTGTGACTGGGTTACCTCACTCAGGATGGTTTATTCTAGTGTCATCCATTTGCCTGCGAATCTCATGATTCCATTATTTTTTTCTGCTGAATAGTACTCCATTGTGTAGATGTACCACATTTTCTCTATCCACTCTTCGGGTGAGGGACATCTAGGTTGCTTCCAAGTTCTGGCTATTACAAATAAAGCTGCTATGAACATAGTGGGACAGACATCTTTGTTGTATGAATGGGCATCTTTTGGGTATATGCCTAAGAGTGGAGTTGCTGGGTCTTGTGGTAGGTTTATTCCCATTTTTCTGAGGAATCTCCATACTGCTTTCCAAAGTGGCTGAACCAGTTGGCACTCCCACCAGCAATGGAGGAGTGTCCCCCTTTCACCACATCCTCTCCAGCATAAATTGTCATTGGTGTTTTTGATTTTAGCCATTCTGACAGGAGTGAGATGGTATCTCAGAGTTGTTTTGATTTGCATTTCCCAGATGGCTAAGGATGTTGAGCACTTTCTCAAGTGCCTCTCAGCCATTTTAGACTCCTCTATTGAAAACTCTCTATTTAGTTCTGCAGCCCACTTTTTAATTGGGTCCTTTGCTGTTTTGGAGACTTGCTTCTTGAGTTCTTTGTAAATTTTGGAGATCAACCCTCTGTCAGATGTGGGATTAGTGAATATTTTTTCCCATTCTGTGGGCTGCCTTTTTGTCTTGCTGACTGTGTCCTTTGCCTTACAGAAGCTTCTCAGTTTCAGTAGGTCCCATTTATTAATTGTTGATCTCACTGTCTGTGCTACTGGTGTTATGTTCAGGAAGCTGTCTCCTGTACCAATTCGTTCAAGGGTACCACCCACTTTCTCTTCTATGAGGTTCAGTGTGGCTGGATTTATGTTGAGGTCTTTGATCCATTTGGACTTAAGTTTTGTGCATGGAGATAAACATGGATCGATCCGCATTCTTCTACATGCCAGTCTCCAATTATGCCAGCACCATTTGTTGAAGATGCTTTCTTTATTCCATTGTATATTTTTAGCTTCTTTGTCAAAGATCAGATGTTCGTACGTGTGTGGGTTAATACCCGGGTTTTCAATTCGATTCCATTGGTCTACCTGTCTATTTTTGTGCCAATACCAAGCTGTTTTCAGGACTATAGCTCTATAATAGAGCTTGAGGTCAGGGATGGTGATGCCTCCGGACGTTGCCTTGTTGAACAGGGTTGTTTTGGCTATCCTGGGTCTTTTGTTTTTCCATACAAAATTGATTATTGTTCTTTCAAGGTCTGTGAAGAATTGTGCTGGGATTTTAATGGGGATAGCATTGAATCTGTAGATTGCTTTTGGCAGGATTGCCATTTTTAATACATTGATCCTACCTATCCAAGAGCATGGGAGATCTTTCCATTTTCTGAGGGCTTCTTTAATTTCTTTCTTTAGAGATTCAAAGTTCTTACGATACAGGTCTTTCACTTGTTTGGTTAGCGTTACCCCAAGGTATTTTATGTTGTTTGTGGCAATTGTAAAGGGTGATGTTTCTCTGATTTCTCTTTCAGCCCTTTTATCATCTGTATATAATAGGGCTACTGACTTTCTTGAGTTGATCTTGTAGCCTGCCACTTTGCTGAAGGTGTTAATCAGCTGTAAGAGTTCCCTGGTAGAGTTCTTTGGGTCATTGATGTAAACTATCATATCGTCTGCAAACAGTGAAAGTTTGACCTCTTCCTTCCCAATTTGTATCCCCTTGATCCCCCTTTGTTGTCGTATGGCAATAGCTAGAACTTCAAGTACCATGTTGAAAAGGTATGGAGAGAGTGGACACCCTTGTTTTGTTCCTGATTTTAGAGGAATTGTGTTGAGTTTCTGTCCATTTAGTTTGATGTTGGCTGTTGGTTTACTGTATATGGCTTTTATTATGTTTAAGTATGTCCCTGTTATCCCAGATCTCTCCAAGACCTTTATCATGAAGGGGTGTTGGATTTTGTCAAAGGCTTTTTCAGCATCTAGTGAGATGATCATGTGATTTTAGTTTTTCAGCTTGTTTATATGGTGGATTACGTTGATGGATTTTCGTATGTTGAACCATCCCTGCATCCCTGGGATGAAACCTACTTGATCGTGGTGAATGATTGTTTTGATGTGTTCTTGGATCCGATTTGCCAGTATTTTATTGAGTATTTTTGCATCAATGTTCATGAGGGATATTGGTCTGAAGTTCTCTTTCTTGGTTGTATCTTTGTGTGGCTTGGGGATCAAGGTTATTGAAGCCTCATAGAAAGAGTTTGGCAAAGACCCTTTTGCTTCTATTGTGTGGAACACTTTGAGAAGAATTGGTATAAGCTGTTCTTTGAATTTGTGGTAGAATTCTGCACTGAGGCCATCTGGACCTGGACTTTTTTTGGTTGGGAGACTTTTGATGACAGCTTCTATTTCCATAGGTGTTATAGGTCTATTTAAATTGCTTATCTGTTCTTGATTTGGTTTTGGCAAATGATAGCTGTCCAGGAAGTCATCCATTTCCTTTAAATTTTCGAATTTTGTGGAGTACAGGTTTTCAAAGTATGATCTAATGATTCTCTGGATTTCCTCAGAGTCTGTTGTTATGTCCCCCTTTTCATTTCTGATTTTGTTAATTTGCATGTTCACTCTCTGCTGTTTGGTAAGTTTGGACAAAGGTTTGTCTATCTTGTTGATTTTCTCAAAGAACCAACTCTTCGTTGCATTGATTCTTTGTATTGTTTTCCTGGTTTCTACTTTGTTGATTTCAGCCCTCAATTTGATTATTTCCTGGCGTCTACTCCTCCTGGGGGAGTTTGCTTCTTTGTGTTCTAGAGCTTTTAGCTGTGATGTTAATTCTCTGGTATAACTGTTTTCCTGTTTCTTCATGTGAGCACTTAGTGCTATGAACTTCCCCCGTCTGGCTACCTCTTTTAACTTAACCTGCTTCTCTTCATCTTCCTTTTTGTATATCCTACTTTCACTGCTTCTTGCATCTGTTTGTCTGGCAGCTGCCTGGCTTCTTGTTTCAGACATGCCCCTTGTTCTCTCCTCCTTCTCTCTCACTCTTCCTTCTCCCAAGCCTAGATTTCTCCTATTTATTATCTGTCTGGAAGCCCTGCCTATCCTTTCTCCTGCCTAGTTATTGGCTGTTCTGCTCTTTATTAGAACAATCAGGTACCGTAGGCAGGCAAGGCAAAACAAATTCAACACATCTTTACATAAATGAACACATATCCTTATATTATTGGACAAATGCAGCATAAACAAATGTAACACACCTTTACACAGTTAAAGTAATATTCCACAGCATAAACTAATGTAACACATCATTGCCCAGTTAAAATAATATCCCACAACATCCTGGTTTATGTTAAATAGTTAAATAGATTATTTACATCCTGATGCTTGCTGTCATTTTAGGTATGTCTTTGTGTAGCTTCAGAAAGCTGTGTATTTATTTCCTTCACATTTAAATTTCTTTTTATTTTTTACACTTATTTGTGTGTGTGTGTGTGTGTGTGTGTGTGTGTGTGTGTGTTACATGAAATTACTCATGTTCCAGGACCTGTTTGTGATAGAACAGTAAATACCCTTCACTGTCCAGCACATCTTTAATACTGGCCTTGGTGATGACGGCATCATCACACTTGAACCACTGGTCCCTGTGGTGCCGAATGAAGCTGGTGTAGTGGCCACTCTCCAAGGTCCCTTGGTGATTAACCACCGCAAACAAAGCATACTTATTCTCGTTGTTCCCACTGTTGGCTGGCAGCTGCAACTGTCCATTCATTCGGGTCTCCTTACTTGACACCATAAACGGTGTCATATCCAGCTCCAGGGGAAAGGAAATGTATGTAGTGATCTTGCGCCTCTGTTTGGCTGAGTGTTCAAACCGTTTGAAATGAAAGCAGGCAACAACTGGCAACTTCTTCATAGTGAGCTGCTTGGTAGATTCTTGGTAGCTTTGGCAATTACCACACTTGATTTTGGCACTGCTTCCCAAGTGCTCTGGCCTTGTAAACCTTCGCAAGCAGTCTGTGAGGGTAGTAATGCCTGGTATGTGGCTTTCCCCATTCATGCTGCTCTCCCTGGCTGGACTCATAGATCAGAAGGATGTACAAGAGCTGGGTAAGTTCAGACTGATGTCCCAGCATGGGTCTATGGTGGTGGAGACACCATGGCAGGCTTGGTAGGTGACATCTAACAGCTGGCCACCATTTGGTCTATGATGCAGTTACACTGATTGGGATTGCTGGCCACCTTGCCAACATCATCACCTTTGCAGGGCCTGTGCAGGACATCTAGGGCAGCAATGAGGAATTTGTGGGCACCCTGTTGCCTGTACCCTGATAAATGATGAGTGTGTATTTACACCAGGTGCAGTAACGTATAGGGAACACGAGGAGATGGATTTCCAGAGTACTGCTCTCGAAAGGCATCATATAGACTAGATATAACTGCATTTGACATTTCACATGAGTGCCTGTTAGAAAAGACATCCTTCAGTTTTGACAAGTTGGGAGAGTCTGTGTTGTCAAGATGTATTGGTCCTCATAAATCTGTACTAAAGTTTGAGACAATTTTATGGTTTTTGACTAATGTCTTGTTTAGTTTGTACCAAGAAGAATTCTTCCTCTCAGGGTGGAGCTATATGC
The DNA here is from genome assembly GCF_017639785.1 of Mesocricetus auratus. NCBI lineage: Eukaryota > Metazoa > Chordata > Mammalia > Rodentia > Cricetidae > Mesocricetus > Mesocricetus auratus. Next base: position 1,362,019 of record NW_024429188.1, read on the forward strand.
TCTGATGAGAAATTAATGTCTGTTTGTAGTTTGCTTAGTGTCCTCAGAACTGCAACATCCAATACATGACAACTCCCTCCAAACCCTGAACGAAGATCCTTAATTAACACCAGCAAGGTTTCTCGAAGCATAAGGCCATGTCTCTGGGATGGGCCAATCTCTTCATTCAAATGTCTGCTTGAGAAAGCTCAGGATGGCCATCTTTTTTTTATCATTTTTTATTTTAATTTTAAATAGCTTGTTTTACATGTCAATCCCAGTTCCCTCTCCCTCCCCTCTTCCCGCACTCCCCTTCCCCCCTCCCTCCCACCCTATTGCCAAATCCTTCCACATAGGGGATATCTAGAGTCTGTCATTTTACTCTTGGTAGGGTCAAGGCCCTCCCCTAAGAGTCCAGGCTGAGAGAGCATCTCTCTTTGTGCTATAGGCACATGAAGACAGTTTGTATACCAGGGATAGACACTGAACCACAGCTCAGGGCCCCATAGGTTGCCCAGGCCTTCTCACTTCCATTTTTACTACAGTTACTAAAACTGAATCACTGTTTTAAATGTGTGCATTAGATCTCTCAAGAATATCTCTCAAGGACTTAAGAGCCATTTCCTTTCCTCTGACACCTTCCCTGAGTACAGAAAAGTGGGACACAGGCAATTTAGAACATTCCAAAACATCTTAGAGGAAAAGACATTATGAGGGATAGAATAATTTAGATAACAGCCTATAGTGTCGGCCTCTGTGACTGATGGCTCCGAGGATTTTCCATCAGGCTGGTTCTCTTTGCACAAGACAAGCTCCTGCCTTCACTAACTTTTTCAGGACCTAAAGTCTCTACCACAGTGAACACACCTGTATGGAGGAATGGAGCAATGAGCAGGAAAACTTCCTGACTCACCCCTGTGCCACAACCTCTAAGTCAGCAGTTCCCAACCTTCCTAATACCTCGACCCTTTAATACAGTTCCTCATGTTGTGGTGACCCCAACTATAAAATTATTTTTGTTGCTTCTTCATAACTGTAATTTCACTACTGCTATGAATCTCAATGTAAACATCTGATGTACAGCATATGTGATATGCTATCCTTTGGAAAGAGTCCTTTGATGCCCCAAAAGGGTCACAATCCACAGGTTGAGAACCTGGCGCTCTAAAGATATTGTCACTTCTGCCATGATTTTTTTTCTGTATCTTCCCTTTCCACCCAACTTCGCAGCTTCCATTCCAGCTCTAAGAAAATCTTCAGTTCTCCCCACTTGCCCTTTACCACTTCTATAATGTTTCTGCTTCTTTGTAAATTTAAAGGTCTAGGTAACTTGGGCTCCAATTATTCCTCTACTAACCTCCCCTCCTGAGTACTTCATAAGTCTTGTCACAAGGGGCACACACTGGCCTGATGTCTACACAGAAAAAAACAACTCATCGATGGTAGGTGGGGTAGGGAGTTCGAGAAATAGAAATTCTTTTCACATCCATCTCTAGGGGACCAATTAGAGTCTAACCTTGGGAGCTGAAGTGGAGAGAGAGCTATTATTCTTAAGAGTGAAGGAGAGGGAGCGTAAATAATGTGATCCGGCTTTGATAGACGTAAGCTCAGATCAAACACTTAGCCTCTTGGAGCCTTAGCAGTGTCTTTTGTTAATTGAAAAGTAAAAGTCTTGTCTGTGATGAACACTGAATCACAGTAAAGGCTGTTCCTAATGTAACAAATTGGCTAATACTTTTCTAAGTTTCCAGAGGTGTGAAAGCCATACTCATTCAATGGGAACAAAACTTCAAACCTTGGGCTTTGGCCTTTTGCTGTGGTAGAGCTTGGAGTTCTAATACTGGAGTGCTGACCAACTGGGATCTATAGCTTACAGTCAGCTACCCAGTCACAAGTCACCACGACTTCACAGTGGACTTGGTGGATAAGCTACGATGTGGTTAGGTGTATTAAGGATATTTCAACATGTGGTGTTTTCAATCTGTGATGGGTTTGTCTGCATATAAACCTAGGTACACTGATAAACATCTGTATACATAAAAGGTCCTTATAGCAAACATTAACTGACACTTCTTGTCCTTGTTAGATATCTCAGTATCAGAAGATAATCTGATAAACAGATTACAGAAAAAGTGACTGACTTTCTATTTCAGAGTTCTTTCAAAGTTATTGCTCAGTTCATGCAACATCCTTCTTTGACAGGTCATATATAGGAACATGCACTAAGGAAATACAAATCAACTCTTTTCAATAATATTCTTGTGCCAGGATGTGTTATAAGAAGCACAAAGGACATCACTTCATGTAATAAAAGAGTTCATTGCTCAGGAGAAGTTCCCCTTCATTTGACAGAAATGGAATGCAAGGTTACAGTCCCCAGGAGACTTGCTAAGCCTAGGGCTTGTTCCCCTTCTGGTCAACTCTCAAAAATATTATTTACCAATGAAAATGTTGACTGCAACATTAATTTCTCTGGGAAAGTTGGCATCTCCACTGAAACTTTATGATGAAGATTCAGCTCTCCCAGACAAGTGACTGTCAATATATGCCTTCCCAAATCAGAGTCAGGGACTTTAGAACAATGGTTCTCAACCTGTGGGTCTTGACACCCGTAGGGGTCACATATCAAATATTCTGCTTATCAGATATTTACATTACAATTCATAACAGTAGCAAAATCACAGTTATGAAGTAGCAATGAAATAGTTGTATGGTTGGGGATCACAATAACATGAAGAACTGTATTAAAGGGTCTCAGAATTAGGGAGGTTGAGAACGAGTGCTTTAGATCTTTACATAGATTCATCTGTTTTCATTTTCTAACTGAGCACAAACCAGTGTGGTTTGGGAAAGGAGAACCACTACAGTTTTCCAGATCCCCTATGGTGACTATGAGGTGAGCAATTGAAATAAGAGTCAGGTTCTTTTGGACGAAATGGGTTAACAGCAATATTTCCCTGGGTGCCATGAGAAAAGTCTTTGCATACTTAGGATCCTAACCGTGTAACCGTAGACAAGCTATGTACCATCTATGAGGCGTGGTTTGTCCCCAATAAGGGGAGTGGTTTTCCACCACAGGGGCGAACACCCGAGAGAAGTCAGCTTACGGAGCTGAGGCTCTGTGAGTCGTGTTTGAGAGGTTTCACGGCATATTCCTTTGGATCCACTGCTTTGGGGTTTGTAGTGAAGCACCTCACAGTGTAGGAGCACATGGTGTAAAAAGCCTGCTCATTTCACAAGAAATGACCCGGAGCAGGACAATCGTATGAAGTTTGGGCGCCTGGCAGTTTTAAAAATCACGAGGCAGAAACAACAAAGACTTATGCTTTCCTGTTTCTACCCCTTTCCTTGCATGCCTCTGAGGCAGAATACCAAAAGGGAGCCTGTAGACTTTGCCTGCTTCGACTAAGGCGTCAGAGAGTGTATCTCTTTCCTTGCTTTGTGAATAGGGACCAGTCCTGTCTCATTCTGGCCTTCCATCACTCCCTACTGACACGAGAGGTGCATAATGCCAGCTAGGTATATTGATGGGCAAGAGCACACAGAGAAAAGCTGTACAATGCAAGAGTTCACACTTTTCAATTTCATGTGATGGATTCTTTACTACTGTTAGGGAAGCTGACATATCAAAATTACAGGAAAAGCCTTAATGAGATTTAGCTCTCTTTAAAACAAGCCGACATTCCAGGATAAACACAACATATGATGCATATTGTTTCAAATCTCCAAAATTTGCAACACTATCATTTGTGTTTCGTTTTGGGGGAACTGAATAAACTGGTTCCCTACATTTCTTCAATTCTATGTTCTTCCTGAATTAAAAAAAGGAGAAAATAAAGTTATTATGAATTGACTTTCAGACAAAGCAGAAACTAATTTGAGTGCTGTTGTTTATGTAACAAAATAACATTTTCCCAACCAACCACCTGCCATCCAGATGAGTTACATCATTGTATAAAGCAGCATAAGTAGATGGAGAAATAATTGCTGTAAACACTGAATTGCTGCATAGTCTTATTTAAGATGCTCTCATTGTGACTGCTTTAAGAATGTTGACTTTTTCTTTTTTTTTAAATTTTATTTTCCAGTTTAAATTTAGATAAGAAACAAGGTTGCTTCACAAGTCAGTTCCAGGTCCCTCTCCCATTCCCTCCCTTCCTCCCGTGCCCTCCCCCCCCCGTTATCCCCTCATTTCTCCAGGGAGGGTGAGGCCCTCCATGGGGGTGTGCATAGTGTGTCATTTCATATAGGGCAGGGCCTAGACCCTTCCCCAAGAGTTCAGGGTGAGAGTGCACCTCACATTGTTCTATGGGAGTCCAAAGTCCGTGTGTATACTTGGGATGGGTACTGATCTGCTGCCCAATGCTCAATAGATTACCTAGGCCTCCTCACTGACACCCAGATTCAGGGGGTCTTGATCAGTCCCATGCTGGATTCCCAGGCTAATGCCTGGGATTCAAGAGTTAACCTTTGTCTGGTCAGAAGAATGTTGACTTTTTATACATTTGGAAATATCTAATAACAGTGGATACACAATTGCATTTCATCTAAATGTTTCAAAAGCAAATGAAAAAGATGCTCAAAAATGTCATCAGCAATATGAAGAACTTCTACCTAAGGTGTAACAAGTAATCATTTGGGTTCATGAGATGCTAATAGTAGCTCGGGAGTAGTCAAAATGAGAGATATGCTGGCAATTTAGACTCCGGGTCTCCAATGTTAAACCATTTGCTGAAGTAAGACATTTTAAAAATCTTACAGATCAGAAATCACCAGCTTTTGTTTGTTTGTTTTTTCTCTCTCTCTTTTTCATATCCTTTTTTTTCTCTGTGTAACAGTCCTGGCTGTCCTGGGACTTGTTTTGTAGACCAGGCTCACAGAGAACCTCGTGCCTTTGCCTCCCAAGTGCTGGGATTAAAGGTATGCACCAACACTGCCTGGATCCTATTTTCTTCTTGAGGCAGTGTCTCACTCTGTAGCATTGGCTGTCCTGTTGCACTTGAACTTATAGTGATCAGCCTGCCTCTGTCTCCTAAGCATTGGGATTACTGCGACTGACTCAAGATGACCAGATTTTTTTTTCAGAGCATCAACTCTTAACCCAGTCACAGGAGGCAAAAGAGCACAGACAGCAACATATATGTACTATGTCACTTTAACGTGAACTATAAATATAGGTTTTTATTTCAATTAATTATTATTCTGTATTTCTTTCTTTGGTTATCTAAATGTTATTTCTTCAACAAAATAACAAGAATAACAGTGTGTATATGAGACAAGAAAATATAATAGAATAAGTAGCAATTCACATATATGTATGTTTGCTTGAACATCCTAAGTTACCAGGCAAAAAGATCCTTAGCTCTATTACTGATTTGTAAGGATGGTTGACTGATTAGAACTTTTATGATTGTGTAGAGTCTGAATGTCCCAGGTCTGGATATAAATTATCACCAGGTTGTAGCCCTTTATTAGCCATCATTACTCCCCTCTGTGTGTGATCCTTGTGACTATTAGGTAAACCCTAACAAGCCTATAGTTTCTCCCAAACCAAAGGTTAAGAATATCATCAGTTGGCATCTAAGCTCTATGGCATAGATATCCCTGCTTTACCTACCTACCCGATAATGCCACTGATATATTTTTAAAGTGCCTTTATCTATTTCTTACTTTTATTTTATTTAGTTTTAGAGATGGGGTCTTACTATGCAGCCCTGGCTGACCCAGAACTCACTCAGGCTGGGCTCTGTCTTACAGAGATCCACCTGACTCTGCCTCCCGAGTGCTGGAATTAAAGGCGTGTGCCACCATTCTCAGCTGTTCTTTAATGACTAAAAACATCATGAAATTTTTGTCATACTGGAACATGGTATTTGGGGCAATTTTAATATGTGTTCTTGGGTCATGGCCATTCATATTTGGTTCCAAAATATCTTCTTGAGGTAAGAGCTGTGTTTTTGTATCAACAACATAGAATATGAAACATAAGGATTCTTTGAAATTACATTGTCACTGTGTGTACATCTGGACTACAACACCATGTTTTGATACAGGTATTCATTATGTATTTGTCAAATCAATGTAATTGCTCTGACTAGTTTTATATCAACTTGACACAATCAAGAGTCATTTTGGAAGTGGGAATCTTAACTGAGAAGATTCCTCCACCAGAATGGTGTATAGGAAAGCCTGTGGTGCATTTTCTTGATTGATGATTGATGTGGAAGGGCCCAGATCACTGTGGGCTGTGCCACCACTGGGTTAGTTGTCCTGGGTGCTATAAGAAAACAGATTGAACAAGCCATGGGGAGAAAGCCAGTAAGCAGCACTCCTTTGTTTCATCTGCTTCAGTTCCTGCCTCCAGGTTCCTTCCTTTTGACCCCCTTCTATGATGTGGAAGCTGCTAAGCTAATGGTCTCCCCAAGGCTGTATAAGAGGTACACAACTGCTTTGGAGTTGAAGGCTCTTCAGAGGTGCTGCCTCTTGTTCAAGGCACTCCAGGGCTCAGCCTATATTCATTGCCACCAATGCTGACATGGACATTTTGGAGACGAGTGGTCCATGATCCTGTAAGTAATCCCAACAAAATCATTAGACCACCAAAATAAAATAACTCAACATAAGACCTGGTATGAGAGAGAGAGAGAGAGAGAGAGAGAGAGAGAGAGAGAGAGAGAGAGAGAGAGAGAGAGAGAGAGACTATGATGCTTGGATTCATTGGCACAGTAAAGGACTTTCTCAGCAGGATCCCAATAGTGCAGGCATTAAGACCAACAATTACTAAAGGGAATGTCTTGACGCTAAAAAGCTCTGTGCACCAAAGGACACTATCATTTGAGTGTAGAGACAGCCTACAGAATGGAAAACAACAGCAACAGCAGCAAATCTTTGCTGGCTATGTATCTGACAAAGGGTTAGTATCAAGAGTATACAAAGAACTAAGGAAAAAACCCAAACATCAAGGAAAAAAACAACTTGCTCCATGACTCCCATGTACTCATGATCAATTATACTGGAAAATAGATTTAGTCCAGCTTCAAAAGTCCCTGTTTAAAAGTCCAAACTCTAAGTTCTCTTCTGAGACTCAAGGGTATCTCTTAATTGTAACCTCCTGTGCCACCAACTGGGGACGAAGTCCTCAAATATCTGAGCCTATGGAGGAGAGTTCTCATTTAGTCCTTCACAAAGAGCTCAATTGGGGTGGGAGATAGGGGCAATATAGAGGAGGCAATGTGATGAAGCATAACACTGAAGACCTTTAAAAAAGTTGTATGGAAACCCATTACTATCATGAAGTCCCATCCTAGCTATTGACAATATTTGCTTGGAAAGGAAAAGTTAGTATTAAGAATGTAGTCCTTGGTAGGTTAACCACCCTCCAGTGAAGGCAACATATGCAAGAATATATGATCAGCACAAATTAGACTTGATAAGTTTAGAAAAGGGACAAAATTATGTGAGTAGGTAAAGGGAATGTATCTAGGAGGATTGGGGGGTTGAATATTATCAAAACACGTTGTATGTAATTCTCAAGAACTAATAAAAAATTAAAAGGACATGCATTTCACTTACTAGTTAACATTTTTAGATTGTAACAATTATTTTCTAGGATTTCAAAATTGTCAATCTACAGTATCTTCCATAGTCTTTTCTTATCAGTAGATCTAGTCATTTGAATCTATAAATTCCTCATACAACCTCTATATTTAAAATTCTGTAATTTCTAAATGCTCTGAAACACATTTGATGTCATTCACATTTTAAATTCGTTTCTCAGAGATAATGACTTTAAAGTTCAGAATTATCTAAAACTGAAACTGAAGCTGGATTCCAAATAAGTCAAAGTTAGATAATGGAGTTGAGAAAGTTCTTTTCAGCTTGGTTACATTTTTTCTGTTATTTCTTTTCCTTGACTTTTTTAAAAAAGCAATCTGATTTCTGAATAAAGGCCATGCTTTTAGAGAAGTGAGTTTTTGCTGCAATCTATTGAAGAAATGTCAATTCACTCTCCTCTGGCCTGAACAATGATTATCTCCTTGAATAGTTTCTAGCTGACTCCTCGGATGCTTCTTCAGTATGTCTCAACCTTGGCCTCTAAAGACTCGAATAAAAGCTGACATATTTTCTAAGGACTCAAGACCACATTTAGAGGACGTTGTTACACAGTTTCCTTAGACTCCCACCCCTATCGCTGATCAAAAAGCCTTTCTGAGAAAACTCCAATCTGTTAACAAGTATTTGCTGTTTGTTTTACCTAATGCTTGAAGATACCTATAGCCTTTAAATCCACTCTGGGGGAGGAGAGGAGTGTTGTATGCAACTCAGCAAACCCAGATAGATGAATGTCACCATGGTCTAGACTCCTTTTTCTACTGTAATATTGTTACATTTCTATGTCTCTGGTCCAGATCCACTGTCTCCTCCCAAGTCCTTTGTTGTCACTGTAAAATTCCTTGTCAAATTCATACAAACCAAAGTTGTCATCAGTTAAGGATAGTACCTTTCTCCTATTGCAGTAGAGTATTTCCAATTAAAATCTTCCACTAGTACTTTAGCAGTAGCTTTATTTGTCTTTGGTAGGTTCCTTATCTTATCCTCAAAGATTTTTAAACAGTTTTGAAGCAACGACATCAATTTTTGTTTTTACTTGAATCCCCTTTTTGGTTATTTTAATGTATTTTCAAATGAGATTATTCTCACAGTCCGAAAATATGATCATATTTACATTGGGATATAATAATGTATATGTTATTATATTATACAGGCCAACATTTTAACATGATTTTATAACTGAGAAAAATGATAGCCATCTTTTATGCATACGTTGAAGGAGGCTATGCACTTCCATTTCTGTAGAGAATAATTTAATGAACCACTTTTAATTTTTTGTTGGTAAAACTGAAATGTATTCATGATCTTTCATTATGAAAATCTCAGTATCATAGCTAAGCAAGTTGCTCTTATTCTATCAGTGATTTATGAAAAAATGTGCACATTATTAGATACAAATTTTCATTTTATTTAAGAAGTTGTACCCACAGGTAAATGTAGTTCTCACCCCTTCATCAAAGAAGCTTCTTTTTGCAGAAGAGGGAGACCATTGTTGAAAACCACAACTGGTCAAAATGCAGAGGATAAGTGACCATGGGGTGCATAACCCAAATTGTCACATTACAGGCCCTAACACCGAAGGCTCCAAGAACATTGCGGAAGAGGAGGTAGGAAACTTACAGGAGCCAGAGAATCAGGACATCTGCTCTGAGATAATGTCTTCTAGACATGACAGGGAAGCTGCATCCAGGAAATCTCAACAATATGGTTGCCTAAACAAGACTGAATAATGAAAACACCAGTTGATATGCCAGCTTGGATGGGGAAATTTCACAAGGCTCCACCCCTAGTTGGAGAGTTGAAGCCAATAAATGGCGGCTGAGGGAGGGAGAATGAGCTTTAATCAGGGACAAGCCTCTGGATAGGTTATTTAATACAAGTGTGTATACAAAGTGAAAATACTAAGCCCTAAATACATATAACATAGGAGGAACAGCAAATGGACTATACAGTTTGTATTTATATATGCATATGTGTGCATATGTGTAACAACAGTAAAGGGAAGACAACATGAATTTGAAAGGGAAGACACAGAGGAAGGAGAGGGAAGGGTGAACATTATGTAGATCCAGTAATCATCTACTAAATTCTCAAAAAATAAAAATTTAAATAAAATTTGAAGGTAACAATGAACTTGTGGAAATATATATATATCTACATAAAGAATAACACATACATTATTGTTGGAATCAATTCACAGTTAAGATAAGTCTCATAGAAAAAGATTACAAGTGCATTTGCATCTTATTTACTTCTGTCAAAACACCAGGACACCATCACTTGTTCATCGTTCCTCATGTTCACGTTTTCTTTTCTTTTTTGGGGGGGGTTGAGTCAGGGTTTCTCTGTGGCTTTGGAGGCTGTCCTGGAACTAGCTCTTGCAGACCAGGCTAGTTTCTAACTCTCGGAGATCTGTCTGCCTCTCCCTCTTGAGTACTGGGATTAAAGGCGTGCACCACCAGTGCCCGACCACCAAATGATTTCTGTCAACACTTTTTAAATTATTGGAATGTCATTTAATTTCCTTTTGAGGTAGCATCAGGGAAACAAGCCATGCTCAATATTTAGCAATTATTTGTGTATGAGTGTGTGTAAAATGTGTTTTATTTGTCATTGATTGTACAAGTAGGTGCAATATAAATTCACAAATACAGATTTGAATCTAATGAACACACTTCTCAAATTTAATTCTTTATCATGGATTTAAAATTATTTTAAATAAAAACTTTAAACTTTATTTTAAAAGACCTTACAAATGAAATATTTTATTACTTTATTTATTCTCTTCATTTATTTAATCTTAATTTATTTATTATCTTAATTTATGTCTTTATTTAATTTCATGGATTGTACTGGTGTGCATCAGTGTGGTGTTTTATTGCATTATTTCTGCTGTTCAGGCAAAGCACACTCTTTTCCTAAAATAGTTTTTTCATGTATCTATGAATACTGGTTCTGCTAATTCTGATTTTATTCTTTTTTTAGAATATAGTAGGGATACCATTCCTGAAATGAATGGTTTCCTTTCTCTGGATTATGATCGTTGATACTCAAATAACAGAATTTTAGTACCATAGAAGGGCTTTAGTCATGAACTTGAGGGACTTAGAAGAAATGCTTAGAGTGGACTACCATGTATGCCTGCATGAAATTTTCAGTAACTGGTATTTTGGTGTTTTACCTACTTAACACATGAATTCAGAACTTCGATTCTGACTCCAGCAGTCTTGTGGAGTGACTAGCAACTTTGATGGTTGCACGAAGATTTTCTTTGGAATGCAAGAGAGTTTAAATGTTTCAGCAGTGCCCATATATATTATTTACATGAACTCTATGTTAAAGACATCTACCAGTTTCTTCAAGCACCTCTTTTAAATAGCGCATCAAAGATGATCGGTGAAATGTTGAGTATTAATCATACCTCTCTTCTTGCACATCAGTTACATCAATAGCTTTGTGCATAAAAAAGATGAGTTTGTCACACCATGTTAAACTACTGTCATGTTCAGTTTGCTTGCATGCAATGTGCGCCTAGACTATCCAATCCTGTGATTTGGAGAGAGTGCTTTATTCATTAAAGTTTTAAGTCAGTATAAAGATAAAATGATCATTAATTACCAGGTCATATATCTCATCAAATATATACTAAAATATTTCTATTTATAATGGTTTTGTAAATGCTGTTTTAACTTACAGATTATTAGTTGCTGACATGCAAAATGCAATGTGTTGTTTGCATATTGATATAGCAATTACCTATTGCTGATGCAGTAAATTGCTACAGACTTAGTGGCTTAAGACAGCAGAAATTTAATATTTTACAGTTCTAGATGTCATAAATCAGAAATGAGTATCAGTTCACTAAAATCAGTTTGTCAGCAGAGAAATACTTGTTCTAGGTGGAAGGAACCTTTTTTTCTTCTATTTTTTAGTTTTTATAGTTCATCTACACTCTGACTTGTGACCATATCCTTCCCACATTCAAATCCAGAATTTATGACAAATATTTTCTGGTGCTATTTTCACAGCTCATCTCTTTTTACTTCATCCTCTTATATATGCTTATAATTACAGTGTGTCTGTTCAGTTAATTCTATATGATATTCTTATTGTAAGGATACTATTAACTATATGTATAACTTTTATTCCATTGTGTGCTACAAAAGATGATATAATCAAAGGTTCTTTGTAAGACCTGAACAAGACCAAGCAAGAATGGATAGAAAGGAACATATAAGGTTCCACTTCTAGTGAGGAGCTATTGGTAGCTGCTGGGTTCTGGGAAAGAAAGCATTTTCCTGGTGAATTAACCGCACTCCAGTGGATAACCCCAAACCCATGCGCATACAGGCAGCACTAATTGGACTTAGAGGGCTGTAAAAATTTTAAATTAGAGGACACCAAGGTGGGAAAGGGAGGTGGTGAATGTGGTCTGGGAGGAAGTAGAGGGGAGAATGGGAGTGGACAGGATCAAATAGTATGAAATTCTCAAAGAATAAATACAAATATGTATGTACATGTACATATGACTGAAATTATAATGTCAAGAAATACAATTGATGAAAAGTTTCACAAAGGTGCACAGCAGCAGAATTAAATAGTAGAAACAACAACAAAAGAGTCATCATTGAGGTACTGATAGGTTCATAGATATTTTATAGTATGAGGAACAGAAAGAGAATTAAAAACAGAGCATTATGTTTATCAGACAAGGAAAGAATATCATGCATATTAGTAATGTAATAAAAAGTAGAGGTAAGCAGGGAGAATATTTGAAGAAATGGTTACCAAAAATTGGAAATGTGATTAAAAAAACAGATCTAGAAGTCCCAGAAACTCAACCAACCCCACTTAATAAATATACAAATCCAAAGCTTGAAACATCATAATTAAGCTGTCCAAAAAGACAAAAACTGAGAATGGTGTATGGGTGGAGGTTTTCAAAGGAGGTTGGATTTGATCAGTGTGTGCTGTGTGCACTTGTGAAAAATCACACTGGAACTTGTCAATATGTACAATGAATGAATGTAAATAGAAATAAAAATGAAGGGGCCAGCAAGATGATTCAGCTGGCAAAAGCACTTGTCCCAAGTCTGATCTCTGAGTTCAATTCATGGAGCCCAGATGATGCAAGAAGAAAACAGACTCCCACAAAGTTGTCCTCTGATTTCCGCATGCTTGCTGTGGCACACGCATATCCACACCCACACACATACATCACACACTCACTAAATAAAGAAATGCAATTTTAAAAGATTAAGTAGGCAAGGGGAAATAAAAAATCTGAAAGCAGCTAGAGAAATGACTCATCATATTCAAGGTATAGCAAACTTATTAGAATCCATGGAAACCAGATTTCTTGTGAACAGCATATTCAAAATGATGAAAGAAAGGTGCTAAATATACACGACTGGAAAACATATCTTTCAAAACAGAAGGAGTAATCAAGATACTATCTGATGAACATAAATTGAAGCATTGTGTCACTAGCAGATCTTTTCTACAAAAACTACAGAAGGGACTGGGTGGGGCAATATGGACTTGTAGAGCTAATGGAGAGGCTGATGCAAAGGATTGCTTTAGTCTGCCTGAGCAATGTAAAACATATTTATTATAAATAAATATGAGAGGGAGCCTTTTATGTTATAATGATACAACTAGACATTTGTTACTAATTTCAAGTGGTTAAACATTAAGTAATGTAAAAAGGTACACACACAAACAAATATAAAAGACAGTACTTTGTTGTCAATGTTTTCTTCTAGTTTAAAAGGTAGTCATAGGAAGTAATACTTGGCAAACTGTGATGATGGCACTGCAATGCAAAAAGATATAAATTGTACAACTGTCCATAACACAAAGAGGGATGCTCTCTCAGCCTGGACTCTTAGGGGAGTGTCTGGACCCTACCCTGAGTGAAATGACAGACTCTAGATATCCCCTATGTGGAAGGAAATGGCGATAGGGTGGGAGGCTGTGGGGGGGATGGTGGTGGGGTGCAGGAAGAGGGGAGGGAGAGGGAACTGGGATTGACATGTAAAACAAGCTATTTAAAATTAAAATAAAAAATAAATTGTACAACTATGTTTTAAAAGGGGGGAGAAAATAAAGCTGTAATTGGACAACACCTATGCATATTGTTGAAATTAAGTTAACATTTATCCAAACTAGATTGTTTTAAGATATCAGTTGAAACCAAAAGGAGAATCACTAAGTAGCTATCCAAAGATATACCATGAAGAGGAAACAAAAGAATTGTAATCATATGTACTTCCTAGTAGAAAAGAAGGTAATAATGGAATAGTAAGGGATATTAGGAATTTAAGAAACTGAATGGGCAGAGGACGCAGATGGCGCTCCCCATTCTGGGGGAGGGGGTCACAGGCGCCTTTGGCACTGGGTGATCAGGTACCATCATACCAAGTGCTGCTCAAGATCTCTAGGCCTGGGCACCGGAGAGAGGAAAGGCACAGTTGCGCTCTATTTTTGGGGGTTGGGCAATCACCTCTTGTGACCTAATTAAGAGCCCTGGTGATGGGTGGTTGGGCACCATTGTGGCGAGAGAGTACAGGGTTGGGAGGTAGAAGAGAGGGAAAAGCAGAATGGTTCCTGGGCTGGGGAGAGAGATCGGGAGAGGTAAGGATGAGGAGGAACCAGCTGATGGGAAGGCCCCTCCCCTGAGTCCAGGGAGATGTCTGTTCCTGGGCTATGACCAGGATCGTGGAGCACCTGAGGGCGCCTGATTGATGTCTGTGGCTCCTGTTGCGACTAGGGGTTATGCAGAGGCCTATGGTTTGGGCCACCACCTGGGGTCACATTGGTATCTAAGGGCCATGCTGCCTGTGAGGGCCATGCCAATCTTGGTGGCCTAAATAGACATCTGGGGTCATGGTGACAATCAGGACCAGGTTGCTACCGTGGTCTTGCCTCGGTCTGGGTCTCATGTTGCCACCAGGGACCACGATAATGCCGGGGGTCTGGGCAGCAACCTGTTACCATGTTGGTGTCCGAGGTCTAACCTGCTGCTGGGGCCAGGCCTATCTTGGTGATCAGGGCTGTCAACTGGAGCCATGGTATCATTCAGACTGGGGCTACTGGTGAGGGCCATGTCTGGGTCTGGGTCCCAGTTGCAACCAGGTTCTGTGTTGATGTCTGTGGCTCCTGAGACCATCAAAGACCATGCCAATACCAGGTGTCTGGGTCGAGACTTGGAGCCATGCTAGTGTATGAAGGCCATGTTGCAGGAACCATGCTGGTCTGGGTAGTCTGAGGTGCCACCTGGAACCATGGTGACATTCAGGACCTGGCTGCTGCCTAGGACCTTGTCTGGATCCATGGGTCCCACCACAGTCAGAGTCTGTCTTGATGTCCATGGTTCACATTGCCACCAAGGGCCACAAGATGCCTGGGGTCTGGGGTGCAACCTGTGGTCATGAGGGTGTTCAAAGGACACACCACCACCAGGGACATCCTGATCTGAGTGGTCTCAGCTGTCACCCAGAGCCATGGTGTTGTCTGGGCAAGGATTGCTATAGAGGGCTATGTCTGGGTCTGTGTCCCTGTGGAGGCCAAGGTCTGACGTGGTGTCTGTGCTACAGTTGCCACCGGGGACTCTTTGGATGCCAGGGGTCTGGTCAGCCACCCGGGACCATGTTGATGCCAAGAGACCATGCTACTGCCAGGGCATGCTGATCTGGGTAACCTGTGCTTCCACCAGGCCATGGTGGCATCTGGGCCCAAGTAGTTACCAAGGGCTATGTCTAGATCCATGATCCTACTTTGGCAGGGGTCTGTGATGATGTCTGTTGCATGGGGGTCATTGGCAATATTATGCTGAGCCTGGGATGGATGGTCCTTTTCTTCATTGGCTGGACAATATAGCAGATGAGCTGGCCCTATTCTTCAGGGAAGAATTTACCCCCCACACTAGGGAAAGATGGTCTGACTCTTCACCATAGGTGTGCACCTCACCTGGGAAACACACTAGAGCTGACCCTGTTGTCAGGGATGCAAGTGAGGCAGCCCTGATGGCATGAGAGAGGAGAGATGACTCCACCACCACCTCATATTCCCCTTACAGCAATCAGGAAAGAGAACACTACACTTGCTTGGGCAAGACAGTAGCAATTGTCCTGGTGATGTGAGTGAGGGCTACCTGGGCCTGAGGGCCTGAGAGCAAGGGAACTGGCTCTGCTCATTGCTACAGACTGCCTTGGGTGCGCTAGCTGAGGCAGTGTTTGAGAGCTTGCCTTGGTAGTGATAATGAGGGGAAACTAGCAAGCTGACCAGCCTAGCTACCACCTAGGCTCAGAACCAGGGTTATGAGTTAGCCCAAGCCAGAATCTACCGAACCTATGAACTATTGGAACATGTGAAGGGGACAAAAAATGTATAGGTCCATAATGGCAAGAGCTCTGTGTCACAGGACAACAGCAGTATATCCAAGAGGAGCCTCAGTAAGAGCCCATTACTGGTGGTGTAGCAGAAACCAGAGGCCTCAAGCCAGACCAATGACTCGAGGCAACTAACACTTGTTAAGTAAAGCTGAGTGGACTACAGGGTAAGTTGTGTGACTCAATGAACCACACTCCAGTTTCTACTACAGCTTCTTTTGTTGGTTTTTGTTTTGTTTGCTTCATTATTTTGCTTGGTTTTGGTTTTTCTTATAAATTTGGTTTTGATTTCTGGGAGAGGTTGCAATGGCAGGGAACAGATTTGAGGAGATGGGGAGATAAGTGGAATCAGAATGCATGATATGAAATTCACAAAGAATCAATTAAAGAAAAGAATGTAAGAAATACAGGAATTAAATAAAATACCAGATGTAAATGCTAGCAGTATTTGCAAAATGTAAACTGATTAAGCATTTCCAAACAAAAGATAGAGGCAGAATAGACTTAAAAATGATCAACTTTGCCAGGTGTGGTAACCCATTCTCTTAATCCCCATACTCAGGAAGCAAAGGCTGAAGGATCTTTATGAGTTTGTGGCCAGCCTGGTCTACAAAGAAAGTTCCAAACAGCCAGGAACACACAATGAGACTGTCTTCAAAAAGTAAAAACAGACATACTTTATGGTCCCTAGAGAAGATATCAGTAGATTCAATGACATAAATATGTTCAAAGGAAAGATTGAAAAGGTATACCATAAGGCAGTACCTAAAAGAACTGGAG
This sequence comes from Mesocricetus auratus, assembly GCF_017639785.1. Classification (NCBI taxonomy): domain Eukaryota; kingdom Metazoa; phylum Chordata; class Mammalia; order Rodentia; family Cricetidae; genus Mesocricetus; species Mesocricetus auratus. The sequence continues at coordinate 1,378,782 of NW_024429188.1, forward strand.
TTAGGTATTGCCATTGATCTTATTTGCTCACCAGAAATGGATGGTAAGATCCTATTGTCTAAGACACCACAAACTGCTTTCAGGACACAGAGAAACCATACTTGAGCCGGGCAGTGGTGGCGCACGCCTTTAATCCCAGCACTCGGGAGGCAGAGGCAGGTGGATCTCTGTGAGTTTGAGGCCGGGCTGGACAGATAGCCTCCGAAACAATACAGAGAAACACTGTTTTGTAAAAACCAAAAAAAAAAAAAAAAAGAAAACAAACCATACTTGAGCTGAGCTAGAAGCTTTCTTCCTACCTGCTGGCTTTCACAGTATGTGAAGGTACTGTAATTGCAACTAGGAAAGAACAAATCATAAGGAGTTCTACCCAGTTGCCAACCCCATACACTATAATACTATCCTCAAGGCAAGATGTGTTCCTATGTGCAATAATGACATGACTGTTATGGAGTAGTCAATTGCTTTGATTGAATCTGAGGCCCATTCCACAGAGGAAGTTCATGTCTAGTAATGTGAACACAATTGTCCATTCCTAATAAGGGCATAGGCCCTAGGGATGAACTTACTACTTTTGTTTTACTAAATATACATGTTGTCAAACTCTTCCTAAATATTTTTGATAGCACTCAGGCATTATTCTGGCCTGGTCTTGGGAACCTGGCAGGAGATGTCATCAACTACAACCACTCCTAATGCACATGCATTTGCTAGCATTTCAGGCATCATGCTAGCCTGCCCCTAGAACCCTCAGCTGTAGTTCCTAAGAGTACCTCTTGCACACATGTGCTGTCGACATTCAGGCAGATACCTGCTGAGTCAGTATGTAAGTAGCCTGTGTGCATGTGCTATATGTCTGCATAGTTTCTGTGTGAATGTACCAAGCTCCCTTTAAAAGCAAGCTCTGTCAGTTTCCCCTTCCTTTTTCCTGCCATTTCTCCTTCCAAGGCAATCTCCATGATGTCCTTCTCTCCCTAACCATCCAACGTGAGTTTGTTATGCAGGGTAATTTGTTCTTTCTGATGCTAGCTGCAACAATTTTTGTTTATATATATGCACAGACTAGTACTGCTCTCCACCTTGGTCAGAAAAGCGTCTCTTTGTGTGAACAACAATTAATAGAGAGATTTGCTGCAGGTTAAGGTGTTGACATTAAAGACTATTAAGTGTTCTGTCCTAAATTAGACATGTATACATCCCCTCCATGGGTCCAGGAACATCACAAAAGGAGGGATAGAAAGAATATAAGAGCTAGGTGATGGGAAGGAGGGCTATGAAATGATGCTTCTAGGCAGGACAGGATTGTTGCACTCATAAAATCACATCTGCTTTGGTTGCCTGAACAAAACCAGGATCCTCAGCATTTGGTCATAGATGTGGGAGAGCTAATAGGGCCTGACCTCTCCCCAAACAGCTATTGACAGTTATATTTGTCAGGGTTCTCTAGAGGAACAGAACGGATTGAATTAACATCTATCTATATATTTTTAAATAATTTATTAAACCAACTTATATTGAAATGGCAGCAACAGCAGAATCGGACCTAAGAGCTGAAAACCTGATAGTTGTTAGGCCCCTAAGGCCGGGTGTCTCCAAAGTTGAAGTAGTGCCATAGTGGTTGTCTCACACTGGAGAAGACAAAAATCCAGTAGTTGCTCAATCCACAAGGCTAGGTGCCTCATCAGTCCCAAATTAGTGTTGAAGACCTGGAGGGTTATGGAAGCGACTCTGGGCCTTAGTTATGGAAGGATTAGAAACACTAGTTCTGCTATCAGTGAAGGATTTAGCAATAACAATGGAGTAAATCAGCTCAGCAGCAAAAGGGAAGGCCGAATGAGCAAATGTAAATAATCATTATTCTGCCTTTTTCATCTGGGCAAATACCAGAAGGTGTCTTCCACAGTTGGGATGGGTCTTCCCATGTGAATCAAGGCAATCACAGCAGTTCTTCAAGTGAGGATCCATGCTCAAGTGATTCTAATTTGTAGCAAGCTGATATTAAAGCCAACCGGAACAGCAGCTAACAGGTGCTGGTGGAGGGGCCATATTAACTTCAGTTGTGTAAATGAGATACCCTTGTTGCAGTGGATAACTTCCAAGCTATTCTCCTGTTGGCAGACCTGCTCAAATCCAGCAAGGAAACAAAGCAAAGCAAAACACCCCTAAGTTGGTGAAGGACATGTTTGGAGGAGGGAGGATAGGAGGTGAGAGGGGAATAAGAGAGTGGACTGGGTGAATGAAAATTTCAAAGAATAAATTAAAATAAATAGAACAAGAAAAGAGAGAACTGGAATTAATATATCAAATAGACTTTAAAATTAAAATAACTGGTAGAGAAAGGGAAGAAGTTTTTAAAATGATGAAAGTTCTAATTAACAGAAAGATATGACAATTACTCACACACACCACAACAGGACTATAGTCCACAGAAACAAAGACTGATGTAAGTATATGGAGAAATGTGCATCTGCATAGTTATAATTTGAGACTTAAGTTTACTAGCTTAAAAATGGTTGTAGGATATAGACAGAAGTCAACATGGACCTAAGAGGCTTGAGAAATGTTATAAACAATCTACATTATTCATCTAGAGCCATTAGACACACATATAACAATCCACTCATAACTATGTCATATGCAGAGTAATGGAACATTTTCTAGGATTCAGGATACTTTAGGTTATAAGAAAACCTAAATAAATTTAAGATTGAAATCAGGAAAAGGACCTTCTTTAAGCCAAAATTCAATTCAATTAGAAATTGATAACCAGGAAATTTAAGAGATTCACAAGTATATGCAAAGTAGACAACAGGATCCTGAATACATATAGATCAAATATGAACAAGAAGTGCTATAAATTAGTTCTTTATAGGCTGAAAGGAAAGTACTTTTTATAAAGCTTGTGGGATATTGCTTGAGTGTTGTTTATAGGGAATTCAAGCTGAAAACCAACAGCATTCCAAATCAAAGAAAATGACACATTTTTAACTTTTAATTTCAAGAGGCTGGGAAGAAAAGAAAGCATGGAGTGAAAATGATATTAGCATGGAAATAAATAAAGTACACAATAGAGAAACAGTACGAAAGAAATCAGGGAAACAGAAAAAGGCTGTACTAAGGGAATTGCAAGTTTAATATGGTTAAGCTCCCCTTTGTTTGAGGAGACAAATTATATTTCTGTGCAGCACATGCTAAATAAAAGCATAGGTGTAAACTCAATTGTATTACTGCCAATAGAGATTAATATCTTTTTTTTGCCACTAAAGTTCTTTTTATTGCTGTTTTGTTTTGTTAGAACAGTAAAGTATTTGTTTTTCCCTGGGCCCCTGGGCTAGCTAGTCTCTGATTCTTGGTCATTCAAGGAGTGTTGGGTATGGCTTCCATTTCCTGGAGTGAGCCTTCAGTCAAATCAGTTATTAGATGGTTACTCCCATAAGTTTTGTGCCATCATTGCATGAGCGTATCTTGCAGGCAGGGCACCATTGTAGATCAAAGGGTTTGTGGCTGGGTTGGTGTTTATGGTAGCTGAGTATGTTTCTGTACTAAATAGCTATCATGTATGTATGAAAGCTCTATGTAGGCACCAGCTTGACTTCTCTGTGTTCAATGAGTTGTTTAGTTGTTTTCTTCAAAAATGGGGCCTTGTTGTCAGTTTGTCAAGGGAAACCTATAGTCTTGGCAAAGGTCTGAGTTGTTTGGGGATTCCCATAGGACCCCTTTGGCCAACAACTCTTTTAGATGTAACCAAGTCCCAGGACCAGAATTTTCACTTGATGACAAGAGATGGCCAGTTGGGGCTCTGTCTTCCTTATTATTTGGTTATTTCATATAGATTGCCTTCATATATTCTTTTATTTTAGGAAGACTCTACTGTATTAGGATTCCATATTACCCCTCTAATAGCCCTTAATTTTAGTTGTCCCTCCGCTTATTCACACCCTTGTGTCCTTATTCCCCCCTTCTCCACTGTGATCTTCCTTTTCCAGCCCTGCCCCATCCATCATATCTATCTATTAATTTCTCTTTCCTAACAAGATCTATCTGTTCCCCATAGCGCTTGGTCTATGCCTAACTTCTGTGGTTCTATGGATTGTAGTTTGGATATTAAAAGCTATTATACATGTTTAAACAAATATATACCATATTTGTGTTTCTAGGTCTGGGTTACTTCCCACTCAAGATGATTTTCTCTAGTTCCACCCATTTACCTGTGAATTTCATGGTTTCATTTTTTAATGGCTGAGTAATATTCTATTGTATAAATGCAGCATATTTTCTTTATCTGTTTTTCCTTCGAGGAACATCTCAGCTGTTTTTAATTTTTGGCTATTATAAATAGAGTGTCAGTGAACATGGTTGGGCAAGTGTCTTTGTGGCTGGATAAAACATCCTTTGGGGATATGCCCAACAGTGATAGAACTAGATCTTGAGGTAGATCAATCCCCATCTTCCCAAGAAACTGCCACGTTGATTTCTATATTGTCTGTAAGAGTTTGCACTCACACCAGCAATGAATGAGTGTTCCCCTTGCTCCACATCCTCACCAGCATGAGCTCACTTGTTTTCTTGATCTTAACCATTCTGACAGGTGTAAGATGAAATCACAAAGTAGTTTTGATTTCCATTTCCCTGATTGCTAAGAATGTTGAAGATTTCTTTAATGTTTCCCAGGCATTTGAGTTTCTTTTATTGAGAATTCTCTGTTTAAATCTACATCCCCTTTTTTAAAAATTTGGGTTGAACTGTTTTATTTTATTTTATTTTATTTTCCAGTTTAAATTTAGATAAGAAACAAGGTTGCTTCACAAGTCAGTTCCAGGTCCCTTTCCCTTTCCCTCCCTTCCTCCCCTGCCGTCCCCCCAACCCCCCCCGTTATCCCCTCATTCCCCCAGGGAGAGTGAGGCCCTCTATTGGGGTGTCCATAGTCTGTCATTTCATATAGGGCAGGGCCTAGACCCTTCCCCAAGAGTTCAGGGTGAGAGTGCACCTCACATTGTTCTATGGGAGTCCAAAGTCCGTGTGTATACTTGGGATGGGTACTGATCTGCTGCCCAAGGCTCAATAGATTCCCTAGGCCTCCTCACTGACACCCAGATTCAGGGGGTCTTGATCAGTCCCATGCTGGCTTCCCAGGCTGATGCCTGGGATTCAAGAGTTAACCTTTGCCTGGTCAGCTGTTTCTGGGGGTTAAACCAGCCCAGTCTTAATCTCTTTGATCATCAGTCCTCCCTCTCTGTTACTGGCTTTCTTGAGTTCAGCTCAGTACTTAACCAAGGGAGTCTGCCTCTTCCTCGATCAGCCACTAAATAAAGTTTCTGTTTCCCAGACTCTCTGGCTATAGGATTGTAGGCTGGCACTCCCCAGATCTATGTCTAAAATCCATATATGAGAGAGTACATGCCATGTTTCTCTTTTTGTGACTGGGTTACCTCACTCAGGATGGTTTCTTCTAGTGTCATCCATTTGCCTGCGAATCTCATGATTCCATTATTTTTTTCTGCTGAATAGTACTCCATTGTGTAGATGTACCACATTTTCTCTATCCACTCTTTGGTTGAGGGACATCTAGGTTGCTTCCAAGTTCTGGCTATTACAAATAAAGTTGCTATGAACATAGTGGAACAGACATCTTTGTTGTATGAATGGGCATCTTTTGGATATATGCCTAAGAGTGGAGTTGCTAGGTCTTGTGGTAGGTTTATTCCCATTTTTCTGAAGAATCTCCATACTGATTTCCAAAGTGGCTGAACCAGTTGGCATTGGTGTTTTTGATTTTAGCCATTCTGACAGGAGTGAGATGGTATCTCAGAGTTGTTTTGATTTGCATTTCCCGGATGGCTAAGGATGTTGAGCACTTTCTCAAGTGCCTCTCAGCCATTTTAGACTCCTCTATTGAAAACTCTCTATTTAGTTCTGCAGCCCACCTTTTAATTTGGTCCTTTGATGTTTTGGAGACTTGCTTCTTGAGTTCTTTGTAAATTTTGGAGATCAACCCTCTGTCAGATGTGGGATTATTGAATATTTTTTCCCATTCTGTGGGCTGCATTTTTGTCTTGCTGACTGTGTCCTTTGCCTTACAGTAGCCCTACTATATACAGATGATAAAAGGGCTGAAAAAGAAATCAGAGAAACATCACCCTTTACAATTGCTACAAACAACATAAAATACCTTGGGGTAACGCTAACCAAACAAGTGAAAGACCTGTATCGTAAGAACTTTGAATCTTTAAAGAAAGAAATTAAAGAAGCCCTCAGAAAATGGAAAGATCTCCCATGCTCTTGGATAGGTAGGATCAATGTATTAAAAATGGCAATCCTGCCAAAAGCAATCTACAGATTCAATGCAATCCCCATTAAAATCCCAGCACAATTCTTCACAGACCTTGAAAGAACAATAATCAATTTTGTATGGAAAAACACAAGACCCAGGATAGCCAAAACAACCCTGTTCAACAAGGCAACATCCGGAGGCATCACCATCCCTGACCTCAAGCTCTATTATAGAGCTATAGTCCTGAAAATAGCTTGGTATTGGCACAAAAATAGACAGGTAGACCAATGGAATCGAATTGAAAACCCGGGTATTAACCCACACACGTACAAACATCGGATCTTTGACAAAGAAGCTAAAAATATACAATGGAATAAAGAAAGCATCTTCAACAAATGGTGCTGGCATAACTGGAGACTGGCATGTAGAAGAATGCGGATCGATCCATGTTTATCGCCATGCACAAAACTTAGTCCAAATGGATCAAAGACCTCAACATAAATCCAGCCATACTGAACCTCTTAGAAGAGAAAGTGGGTGGTACCCTTGAATGAATTGGTACAGGAGACAGCTTCCTGAACATAACATCAGTAGCTCAGACAGTGAGATCAACAATTAATAAATGGGACCTCCTGAAACTGAGATTAATATTTTTAACAACTCTAAAAATATGAGCTGCTGGGAGAGGGAAAGGTCATTTTCCATCAAAGACCTGGCATCTTCTGTATTGACAACATTTCAGGATAGGCCCCATTACGCCCAGAAGTAGTCAATCAGCACAAAGTAGACTCATGGGAAGGAGGGAAGAAGGGAGAGAGAGAGGAAGAGACAGAGATAATGAAGTTGGTTGGGTAGCAAGGTGGGGGAATATCTGAGGGGAGACAAGGTACAAAGATGAATATGATCAAAGGATTTTAAAAATTTTTGTTTAGTGTCTTGAAGATAAAATGAGTTTCATGTTATTATTTGAATATGTCTAACCCTGGTGAAACAAATTTGACTTTTTTCTACCAATTAAATGCTTATTTAACACATGAGAGAGAAACAAGAAATATCAGACTTTTTTTTTTGGTTTTTACGAGACATGCTTTCTCTCTATTGTTTTGGAAGCTGTCGGTCTAGCCCGGCCTCAAACTCACAGAGATCTGCCTGCCTCTGCCTCCCGAGTGCTGGGATTAAAGGCGTGCACCACCACCGCCCGGCCAAAATATCAGACTTTTTTTTTAGCATTTCATATATGTGGATTGGATTTAAAATAATTTCCATCCTCCTTCCACCTTCAACTTTTCAAATTCATGATCTCATCTTCTTTCATTATTATTGTTACATATAAAAGTATAAACACAAATACATATAAAACCTGCTGAGTGCATTTAGTTTTTCTCATATGTATATTCTTTTAGGATTGACCACATGGGATTGAATAACCTGTAAGGGGCTTGTCCCTGGAGAAGAATGACTATTCCTCTCTGAGCAGTTGTTAAATGCCTATAGCTCTTCATCTAAGGGTGAGTATATTAGGTATGTGAAATTCTCACAACACGTTTCCTTATTAAATTCATTTCCTGTCTTATTATATTTGTAAATTTTATGCTGTGGCACACACGCAATACACATAATAAATAAAAATACAACAAGGAAAGCATCCCGTCAACATTAAAATGTGCTAAAATGCAAAGTGATCAATAAATTATAGTACCTAACCTTTTAAAAATCAAAATGGATCAAATCTAATTTGTAAGGGAGATAGAGACTGTCAAGGAAAAATTAAACATGCATTAGACCTCCTTTCCATGTATAACCATGACATTTTTAATTATAAGTGTCTGTAAGCTTATTTGCTTGGATTTTAGGCATCATGTGTTGTGATAATAACAATATTGATGATGCTTTCTGTTTTCAAAGCCTGTGGAACTCTTGATTTATCTTGCCAGATGCTCCCAATAGCTGTGTCTGTACTCTCCAGTGTTAAGTAAGTGCATGTCTGGGACCACAGTGTTCCATCACCATGGTTTCACTAGATTTAATAAACTGTTGCTTAGCAAACCCACTCGTCACCCAGCTATTTTCTCTTTGCACCGTCTTCACGTTATGTCCCTGGTAAAATGTAGCTGAGCCTCTTGGGAATGGAAAATACCAGTCTCCACATAAGATGTAATCTTCCCATTTGGGGCTGTTTTCTTTTATTTCCCTTCCTTTTTAAAAAAATCAGAATGCCAAATGTCAGAGAGCATTATAATCTAGTGGTAAAAATAGAATCTATGGAACAAGCAGATGTATTCACATCTTGGGCTGTTTGACCTTTAGTCAATCACTAATCTCCCCGTGTCTCATATTCCTCATTTGTAAAACATGATAATTATACTCATCTCAGAGGAACATTGGGAGGATTAATCTAGATAACATAACCAAAATGCACCTGACACTTCATAAGGGACCATCAGTTGGTACTGTTTTCAAGAGAGAAAGAAGATGGTGAAAACAAAATTTTCCAGTGTACACCTATTTCTATATCAAACTTGATTAATGAGCTGGTGAGAATTTTAAATGCTGCATGAATAATCAGAGTTGAAATGCCTGCTTGTGACAGCTGGCACAAAGCTATGATCCACTTTTGCATTTACAATCAGTGAAGTATTTACAATGTATCTCATCTATCCGACATGGTTTCTGTGAGTTTAACTGACCTTATTACCTTTCTAGAAGTAATGGTGTCATGCTATATGTATTTTTCATTTTGTTACATTTCTATTAGTTGTAAACACACATACACACACACACACTACATATAACAGATTTCAGTTGTTATCTGACTACAGGCAATAAGGTAACATGAGACACAATATGTCCATCTCACCCAGCAACAACTTACTTGTTGGTTTACACTGTACTTGCATCTATGGGGGAAATATGCATGCATATACAATGCCAACCAGCAACTTTCGCTAAGTGTTGTCTTTTAGCACCAGAATACATAATGACATTTTAGATAAAGTGTTAATAGTCAAGAGGGTCATATTTAACTTTGTAAATTGGGACGTGCCAATAATTATTTTTATAATTGTTCTACTGTGGTAGGGGTGAAGTGGAGGTTGATACCTAATAGATAAGATCCAGGAAAATTTAGAGCCTACCTGGGAGAAGAATGGACAAATAAAGACAAAGGAGGGTTGTTTAACTGGAGACTGAAAAGAAAGCCATGAGAGAAGAGGTATGAGAAATGAAAGATTTTTTTCCCAGCAAAACCCTGAGAAATAAACCTCTGCTTTCTGAAATCTTCATCACCACCATGCTGAAGATGAATTCTTTATGGAAAGCCTGAAGATCCTCAGATCCTTGTGTCAGATTTGGAGCCAAAGGAAAGAAAATAAGAGGCTACATGTCTAGATATCAAGCAGTAAATTTACATTTAATCTACACAAACAAGCCTTGGACACATGACAGAATGTGGCTCCTGTGAAATGATAGGATCAGGGTCATTCCCATGTCACATAGGAGGCACTTATTTTGTTCTTGATACTCTCACCTCTCCCTTCCCTTAATATCTGTTCCTTCCTTTTCATGGTCCCATTTTACTTTCCTGTCCTGTGTACACACACACACACACACACACACACACACACACACACACACACACACACACACACACCTAGAGTCTTCATATGAGAGAATAAAGGTAATATTTGTATTTGTGTTTCTGATTCTGGCATATTTTATCTAACATAATGACATCCAGTTCCACTTACTTTACTGCAAATGTAATGAAACCATTTTCCTTGTGGCTTAATAAAATTCCATTGTGGATATGAACCATCTTACTCTAGTCAAGATGACTACTATCAAGAAAACAAATGACAACAAATGCTGGTGAGGAGGTGGAAAGGGAGAACTCATACACTGTTGCCGGGAGTGTAAACTGGTTCAGCCACTTTGGAAATCAATACAGAGATCCCCGCCCCCCTTCCTCCATCTCTTTTGCCCTCTTTACCTCCTTCCCTCCCTTTATTTTAAATTTACTTATTTATCGGGTGGATGTATATCAAAGTCAGAGGATAGCTTAAGGGAATATTTCTTTATTTCTCTGAGTCAGAATATCATAAAGTTGGCAATGAACTTACAACAATCTTCCTGTCTTAGTCTCCCAAGTGTTAGAATTACAGCATTGAGTGTCTCCTTCCCTTTCCCTCTCCCTCTCTCCCTCTCCTCCTGCTGGACTCTCCCTCTCCTTCTCCCTCTGTTTGTCTGACTGTTTATCTCTTATGGAGTGACTTAAAGTGAGTAAATAAAGCCTCTGCCAGTAGCTTTGTGGATTAGCTATCTTAGTAGCAGATCCTCCAGCTCCAGTGAGGACTGCAGACAATGGACGAGTGACAATTACATTCTAAATCAACAAAAACCTTATAAAAAGCTGTGCACCAAATCACTGGTGAAACAGCTCCTACTTATTTGTTCTTGGCGCTGAGATAATACACATTTATGTTATAAGCTGCTAAATTTGGAAGTAGTTTTGTGATGATAGACAACCAATAAAACTACAATAAAATTGAAAATAGGAACTAATGAGTGAACACATCCAGCTTGAATGAATGTGTAAAATTAAAAACTCATTGTAACATTACTGGGAAGGCAGAAGAATGGTAACTAGCCAGTAGAAAGACATGTACAATCTTCAGCAACCCAGAGCAAGATACGCATCACTGTCATTTATAGCAAGAGGTAGTTTCAATTAATACTGGGCTATTTTATCTCTGACCCTCAATGCATGAATCATCACTATGGTTCTCAACTTTCCTCTCAAAGTGTTAAGCAAGAATATAAGACCAATAAGGATGTATGGATTGAAAAATGCTAGGAACAGGATGTGAATAAATTTAAACAGTGAAAGTGGTGGCAAAACTTGCTGTTATAATGCACCCCTGTAGTTCTAACATCTAGAGGGGCTCAGCCAGGAGGATGGCTTATGTCCAAGAGTAAGAATGGGTACTACAGCAAAATCTCTCAAACAAATGGTGGCAAATGAAGCAAATAGGTAAAGGACAAATTCCTCCAGTGTTCAGTCTTCAATGCATAGTGTATGGAAACAACAAATATGTCAACAGATTTTTGAGGCAATTATGTAAATTAATTTTAAAATTAAGATTTTCTTAAAATAATGTCAAACTACATAAAGGATAACTTAATTGAAATGTACTGAAACCTAAACATGATGACAATTTAAAAAAATTACAAAGCATAAAAATGATGTGGGTGCTAAATATACCCACAACAGATATTAAATGATCTGCAGTACTTCTTTAAAAAACCAACAACTCTAAATTGGAAAATTAGTAATTCTGATAATAATTTTAAAGTATTAGAAATGGTGTTTTAATTTCCTGTGTGGTGTCATGTTCCTTCTGGAGCTTTCTACTCGTGAGACAGAGCAATGAAGGTTATTACTTTAAGAAGGGTTTAGTAAAACAATAAGTTTGAGACCAGCTTTGACAGGCTAAATTATATTATTTCTCCAGTTACATAGGAAAATATGCTCATCTGCCAATAAAGCTTAGCCACAATGTTGAAAACACGGAGAGAATTACATTAACAAAAAAACTTCCACCATGGACTGAGGAATTGAAAACAGGATACAAAAGAGAGATCCAAAAGGGGAAAGTTTGCTAGACTTGTGTAACATGAACCCCTCACTGTTGGAGGTATTTAATAGTTATGGGAAATTCAAAGAGAGCTAACTTTTCACTCAACTGCAATTTAGTACTCTACACCAGGTGGGACAAAACAAAATCCACAAAATGATATGGGAGGTTTAAACACGACTTTACCAGCAATTGAATTATAATGAAAGGGCAATGAATGTTCTAATTAAAAGTCAAAGATCACAAAACAAGATTTTTCTCTTTTTATTGAATTTGTTCTTAGAAAATTCTATACCTGTGTAAAGTACATTCTGATTACTGTCCCAAGCATTCTAATCTTTCTCACACCACTATCAATACCCCCTCCCTTCTACAATTCCTTTTCAACATTCATGTCCTCCCTCCCTGTCCCCTCCCTCCCTCCCTCCCACCTCTCTCTCTCTCTCTCTCTCTCTCTCTCTCTCTCTCTCTCTCTCTCTCTCTCTCTCTCTCTTTCTCAGTGTGTTTGAGATTCATTGAGTTTAACTATATGACCACAGTTTTGGAACTATCTATTGGAGCCTTCTGGGGATATACAACTGAAGAAAATGATTGTCTCACTCCCAGACTTCATCAGTAGTCAATACTTCAGCAGGGAGGAGTAAGGCCCTGTAATTCCCTGCCCAATCCATGTTTGCCTTTGGACTTAGTAGGCCTGGTGCAGGCAGTCACAGCTGATGTGGGGTGACAAGTGAATTGACTCTGCTGTGCCAGAAGTCAGGCTTTCACAGCCCTTATCCTTATTTTCTGATTCTTTCCCGCCCCATCTTTCCCGAAGTTCCATGAGCCTTAGTGGTAGTGGTGTAAATATCATATTTGGGCTAAGCACTCACTCATTGCTTATTCTCAACAGCTTGAGTAGCCGTGTATCTTTGCATTCACCACAATTCATTGCAAAGAGAGGCTTCTCTGATAAAGGTTGGGAGTATGCCATTGTCCATTGGTACAAACACAATTATTTAGAAGTTATCTTGGCACTATGACAATTTAAATAACAATAGTAAGTTTGCCCTTAGACGTAAGACCTAAACCTCTGCCTTGCAGGTATGAATTCCTCCTAGTAGGCTTCAAATATAATCAGAGAGCGGTTGATTACCCTCATAACAGTTGTGCCATTATTGCACAGGTGAACATATACTGCCTGAGAAGTTAGTTGGTATGGTAGATTGTAGGCTCACAAATGGGTACTTCATTGGTTTCTTTCCTCAACTAGCAGCAGATAACACATTTTCTGACACTATTGAAGCTTCCAGCTCAATTTCACATTGATTTCTCTATATCTTGCAATCAAAATGTGTGGATAACTTTAGCAGTAGGGCACTAACAACTAGTTCTGATAGAAAACTAAGAAGAATGGCATGAGCATGTATTGCTCTGAGTGGCTCTGGGGCTTCCCTGATCATCAACTTACAAGGAGATGTCTCAAACTTTTTGTTTAGGAGATCTTGACATTTAGGAGCAATATTATCCAGGCATACAGGATATCACCCTTCTAACACACCCCTTAAATACTTTAGCTTTATTATTTATTTCGTTTTATGTGTTTGTTTTGCTTGTATGTGTGTATGTGCACCATGTGCATACCTGCTGCTCTTGAAAATCAGAGGAGGGCATTATAACCCCTGGAAATTGAGTTATACATGATTTTGAGCCACTAGATATGAATATTGGAAACCAAACCTAGATCTTCTGCAAGACCAACATGTGCTCATAACTGCTGAGCCATCTCTCTAGCACCATGCATCTATTTTAACACAATTTTTTTTACGAGACAGGGTTTCTCTGTATTGTTTTCAAGATTTGTATGAGAGAAAACATATAGCATTTGTCTTTCTGGATATGGGTTGCTTCACTCAAAATGATCATTCTAGTTCTATCCATTTACCTGCCAATTGAATAATTTCATTTTCTTTACAAATTATTTCTACTGAACAGAATTTCATTGTGTTTCTGTACCACATTTCCACTATCCATTCATCAGCTGATATACATCTAGTCTGTTTTCCATTTCCTAGTTACTGTGAGTAGAACAGCGATGAACACATTTGAACAAGTATTTCCTTAAGATAATATAGGGCTCAAGAATGGCATGGTTGAATTGAATGGGAAATCGAATTCTAGGTTTTTGAGGACCCTACACAAGGATTTCCACCATGACTGTACCAGACAAACAGGGTTTGTAACAAAAATATAGCTCAAAACACATTGATGTTAAAAGCAGGAGTGGAAAACTAGGTAAAGGCTAGTAAAGTAAAGATGATGTATCTATATAGACATAAAGCAAATTTGATTGTAATAGACTACATGTGTTATGAAAGTGAAAGTAGGAAGTTGAAGGTTTAAGTGGGGATGAAGAAGGTTTACGTGGGGAGAGGGTCAGCAAAAACTAAGTGTGTACTAAGGAAACGGGTACTTTGTAAGAAATAGTAAAAATTTATGGAAAAAAGTAAAATAAAAAATTTTAAATCACAAAGAATACAATAAAATAAATGTTCCCAAGGAAGTTAAAAGCATGTACTCTTAAAAAAAATAAAAGTTACTGAAAGAAATTAAAGACAAAAACAAAAACAGTAAGAACATTTGTGGCCATGGATTGGAAAGCTTGAGACTATAATATTGTTCATATTAACCATTACTGTGCACAGATTGAGTTCATTCCTTATCAAATTCTCAATGGAAGTTTGTACAGATGTATAAATAAAAATTCTACATTGATATAGAATTACAAAAAGCCTAAAGTAGCCAATATGACCATGGCAAGTGGAACACTTTTTGATTTTAAAATATATTATGAAGGTGAAGTAATCAGATTCTCATAGTACTACCATAGTACAGAGAGACCAATAAAATGCAGCAATGACTGCAGAAATAAACTCAAGCTTATACAGTCTGTGATGATTGATGTTGTTAAACTGGATATAGTGTCACATGCCTTTAATCCCAGCAATCGGAAGGCAGAGGCAGGTGGATCTCTGTTTGTTTGAGGCCAGCCTGGTCTACAGAGTGAGTTCCAGGACAGACCGGACTGTTACACCCAGAAACCCTGTATCTAAAAAAGAAAAAGAAGCCCCAAATAGTAATACATGTGAAACATTATCTAGATTAGGTTAATTGAGTAGGGAAAAGCCATCCCCGAGTATTGGTGGCACTAGTCCATGGGCTGAGGTCCACGAGTAAATAAAATGGAGAAAGCAAGCATTCATTGTTATTGGCTTCTGGAGTAAGGGTGCAATGTGACCAGCTGCATCACACTCCCGCCACCCGGGATTTATCTACCACGATAGGCTGTACACTCAAACTGTGAGCCAATAAGTCCTTTCTCCCATAATAAGCTTTTTTTGGGGGTGCTCAATTGCATCAGCAGAAAAAGGAACTCATAAAACAGGTGACTACTGACAAGATGCCACAGACATACAATGTGGAAAGAATGATCTCTTTAATAAATAAACCAGTTTGAGGAAAAACTAAAAATCTGTATTTAAAAATGAAATATGACCTTTACCTTATATTATACACAAAACCCAACATGAAATAGACTGAGCTCTTATAGCTAAAGCCTGAAAGTGTAAAATCATGAAAAGAAAACAAAGAATAAAAACCTGTTGATATTTGCCTTGACAATAATTCTGAGGCTTAGGCAACACAAGCAAATTTAGACACGTAGGACTATATCACATTAAAACACTTTTACAAGCTAAATAAAAAATTCAACACCATGACAAAGCAATCTGTGAAATGAGGGAAATATTTATAAACCATATATCTGATATTGTGTTATATTCAAAATATATAAGGAATGTTACAACTTAAAAACAAGCACAAAATTAGCCTGAATAAAAAAATGTACCAGGGATTTGAATGACTGATCATTTCTCCAAAGAAGAAACGCAAATGGCTAATTGACATGTGGAGGAAATGCCCAACATTATCAACAATCAGGTAAATGCAATTTAACATAAAATGAGATGTAGATATCTCTTCACAACAGCTACAAAGATCATTATTAAGAAGATAAAAAGATACGTGATGACCAGACTGTGGAGGGAAGGAAATGTTTGCACAATGTAAATGGAAATGTAAATTAGTATAGCCATTATGGAAAGCAGTATAGAAGTTCAAAAATATTAAAAGTAGAACCCATATGATTCAGCAATCTTCCTACTGGGAATATAGCCAAAGGAATGAGATCACTATGTCCAAGACGCATTTATAATTACACATTCACTGCTGCCTTATCCACAATACCCACAATATTGAATCACTATAAGTGGGAAAAATGTGGCATATATGCATAATAGTATTCAATTTTAAATGAAGACAGAGTTCCAGCATGAGGGCATGCATGAGTATAGAGGACACATTAGATTAAGTAAGACACATTCATAATCTCACTTATGTGAAATATTACATTTGATCTGGTGGGAGTAGAGGTAAAGATGGTTATCAGAGGTTACAGAAAACAAAAAAAAAGGTGAATGAGAAGTTGGTCAACAAGTCAAAAGTTCTAGTGAGATGGGATAACATTTTCTAGAGTTATATTACACAATAGAATGACTACAGCACAGCAACGCATGCTTCAAAACAACTGCAAGACAGCATTTTAATATTCTTGCCACAAAAGTAAGACAAATGTTTACTATGATGGCTACTATACTTATGCTGGTTTGACCATTTTCCAATGTACGTGTACATCAAAACATCATTGTATACCCCATATGCAATTATGTGTTGATAAAACTTAAAATAGCAAGATACAAGGGCTAGAGAGATGACTCAGCAGTTAAGAGCACTGTCTAATCTTGTAGAAGTTCAAGGTTCTGTTCCCAGTAACCACATGGTGGCTGATAACAGCATGTAATACCAGTTCCTGGGGATTCAGCACCCTCTTCTGTCCCCTTCAGGCACCAAGTACACACCTGGTGCACAAGTATGCATGCAGGAAAGTACTCATACACATAAAAATTCATTAAAAAGGAGATACTCGTAATAATACAATATTGGCATATATACTACTTCTGAATTGTATTTCTTTAATATAGACTTAAAGTATACTATAGACTTCCTTTACTATATCTACATTAAACTATAAAGGGTAAAATGTATTCACAACTAATATTCAGTGTTTATTCATAGCTATTCATAAGGATTTATTCTTACTATAACATCAGTAAATGAAAAGAAAAACCTCACTTTATTGAACACTTTCTATCTGGAACTTTACATATACAAGCCTTGTAAGAACCCTTAAACAATGATTATAGAAATATAAATTTGTTCAAATGTTACTAAATTATTTACATGAGTAATGCCATTTATTTCCTGTAATCTCTATGAAGTAAGTTCGACTTTATAAAACATAGCACGGATCAATCAGTTTGGTTACTAAATCTATGCAATTCTTTTTTAAGAATAATTTTTATTGATTCCTTGGGAAATTCATATCATGCACACTAAATCTGCTTGCCTTCTGGCTCTCCTGTATCCTCCTCTCACCCCTGCAGCACACTCCCCAAAAGAAAAGAAATTAAAACAAAACAAAACAAACAAACATACAAACAAAATAAGAACAAAACAAACCAACCAAACAAAAACAGCAACAACTGAACACCTCTTCAAGCCTCCATCTTTCCCACCTCTCTAACACCACTTCCTTCATCTGATGGCATTGGGAGTCACAGTGTGTCATATAGTATACCCCTTTGTTCAATTAGCTTTACTAGCAAATGTCCATTGCAATGAGTCATTGGTCTGGTTCAAGGCCTCTGGTTTCTGGTACACCATCATTACTGGATTCTCACCCAAATTCTGGGGTATCCCTGGCCGCCTGAGTCATGGAGATCCTGCTGATATTGTTCCACAGGACCAGTCCCTTTATGAGCTCCAGCAGGTCCTAGAAGGTGTAGATGTTAGAGTAGACCAAAGCTCAGCTGTGGGCCTGGGTGATAGTTGAACTAGTTAGTCTGGGCCACTAGGGCTGCCCGCTTCAGGCTAGGGGTTAGAGCCAGCTCCCCTAGACCCATGCCATCAGGATCAGTTCTCTGTTGCCTGTGGTGAGGGGTGGGGCCATCCTTCTCCAGTGCAGGGGGATGGGGAGCAATTCTACTGTGAGGGTTGGGGCCAGTTTTCTTGCTGCAGTCTCCAACAGAGAGTCGGGACCAGCTTTCCTAGGATGAGAGAAGGACCATCAGCATGGTTCCCATGGCCCCCTGAGGTGACACAGGCCATTCAGCTTCTCCTTCTCTCCCATTTCTCCACCACATATTCGCTCATCACCTGCCATGGCACAGGAAAGCCGGTGTATTTCTTCCCACCCAGGCTGACCTGTGGGTGGTTAGCACACACCTGAGCAGCAGGTCATGGATATCTTCCCACCAGCCAGGGGCCTTGAGGACCCAGAGCCTTGGCTGGCCTGTGGGTGGCTAACTTTTAGTCAGTTTCTTTATGAAACATTGGCTAGTTTTAAACAATTTGCCAATCACTATAAATATATTTTATTGTGATTATGTATAATTTTATTTTAATAATATTTGTTAAGGATAACCTTAGTATATTAAAATGTACTTTCTATAAAGTTAAAATATTTTATTTCACTGTGTTCGCCCTTTATCTCACAATTATGTGAGATTATACACCATTATTCCTTACCAGAAATATGTAAAATATACCCATAGTAAAAGTATAAGTAAGTCAGTATTAAAAATACTATCTCTAGCTTGGTAATGAAATGTACAAATGGAATTTTTGTATAATTCCTAGAATTATACTAGAGCTATTATTTTGATGAGTTCTAGAAATTTAATTTCTAATTCAAAAGTTATAACACTTTACATTGTGACAAAATGCAGTCAAAATAAAAATACCCATCAAAATTTGGTTCTAATTTATTTTTATGTCTACTATAAGTATATATTTCCCTATACTTTTACCAACCTTACATGTTTTCAAACATGTTCATTTCTTTATAATCTGTTAGATGAAAAGTAAAAAAATGGCATCAAAATTAGTTTAAGCAAATTATATATTCATTTACTACTTCCATACATTTTTCTGTGATTACTTTTCCATAGTGTTTACTGTTACTTATTATGTCATTTATATGTAATTAACATATTTACTCCAAAACATTTCCCCATATAGTTTATGATCAATTTCTATAAGTTTTTATTTAAACTGGGTATTATAAAATGGGTATTATCACATTTCACAACACTAAATTCTATAAGATATTTTCTCATGTACTTTTAAAATTTTTTGTTTTTATTTTATTTTTATGCATATGGGTGTTTTGCCTGCATGTATGTCTGTGTGCTACGTGTGTACATGGGGCCCTTGGAGGCCAGAAGAGGGCATCATATCTAGGCTGGAGTTAGACAGTTGTGAGTCTTCATATGGGTGCTGGAAATCAAACCTGGGTCTTTTCAAAGAGCAACCAGTGCTCTTGACTGGTGAGCCATCTCTCCAGCCCTAATGTTATTAGTCTTACTTCCACAAACGCTACATTCTATAAAATATTTTCTCATGTACACTTTAGGCATCTTCACCTTTTACTTTTGCATCTGTGGTCCATATAGAATTTGCCTTAGGATAATAAATTTAAAAGATATCCTTTCCTTTGCATTTTGCAAACAACTGTGCAGTGACCCTAAATTGCTGAATGAATAATCCCACAGATTTGGGATATCAATTTTATCATAACCTCTAACATTTGCCACATTGTTCCAACTGATGTATATATAATGAAAATGTAATGTATATATGTACATGTGTTCGTGCACACACACACACAAACACACACACACACACAAACACACACACATCTGTATACTGGAAATCTATCCAGCTGGAAAGGCAAAATGAAATAATAAAATTTTCAGGGAAATAGATGAACTAGAACACATGATACTGGGGCAGGAGCAATCTAAAGTGGGGGAATAGTAGGACACAGGTGCTGTGAATGGGGAAATAGGAAAATGGGAGAGCTTTAATTGTGGAAGGGTGAGGGAGGGCAATACTAATGGAGTTGGCAGGAAGAGTGTTAAATATCACCAAGATTGGGTATAATATCTGTTTATAAACGAATACATAGATATATAATCTAAAGAAATTATATCTTCAAGATCATCGATTATCTAAAAAAAACCTCCAGTACCATTCATGAGAAACATCCCTTCTAGTTGCTGGTCAGGGAAGTCCAAGAGACTCCCCAAATAATACAGGCTGTTACCATTGCCCTTGTTTACCTCCCAGAAGTTGAAGGTAGGACCCTGTTACTGAAGACATCAGGAAATTTTGACACAGGTGTTTGATGAATGGAGCTGAAACTGACCTGTGAGCCTTATCCTTGAGGGCTGTCTCAGAGTATCTGAAGGAGCTATGCAAGCTGCCAAGGGAGCAAGGAGAATATTAGTCCAACTTGACTGTAAAGTCTACATACCACAATACAATGGCCAGCCAAGTAAGGTATCCCCAAGGATGAAACAGTTGCATGTATAACTTAGGAGTAACCAACAGTGATCTACTTGGACTTAAGTTCAATTCAATAGGAGAAAATTCTTGTTTGGTTCTATGTGTCTAGCCAACTACCCATGACTGTGAGATCATGGACACTAGAGGAGAACCTATTACTGCTATTTTCTTAAGCCAGTATAATTTGTTACTCTATTCTAAATAACCTCATACCCGCAGATAAATATAGCTCTTGTCCTTCATCAAAGAAACTTCTTTGTACAGCAGATGGAGACCACTGCAGAAAGTCACACTGCTCTGGATACAGAAAACAACAGACTGCAGATTGCCCATCACCCATTGGTACAACACAATCCTAATGTTCAGGGAACATTGCAGAAAAGGGTAGGGGTAGAGGTGCATATTAAAATGGCCAAAGGACCATAAGATAGTGTCTTCTACATAGGACAGAGAAGCTACACCTATGAACTTTCAAAAATATGGTTGCCTAAGCCAGATCTGCACAATGACAATGTCAGTTGACATACCAATTTAGATGCAGGAAATCTCACAAGGCCCCAAGCCTAGATAAAGAGGTAATTAATAGCTAAGAAGTGAGGGAGAATCAGTTTTCACAATGGTCAGGCTCCCTGATAGGTTATCCAAACCTAAAGGGTCAGCCCTGAACACATATAACAAGTAACACTAACTGAAGTCACTGTGTGTGTGTGTGTGTAATGTGTGTATGTGCGAGTGTGTGTGAGTGTGTGTATGTGCATGTGTGTATGAGTGTGTGTATGTGCATGTGTGTGTGTGCGTGAATGTAACAATAACTAGAGATGAGATCATAAATTTGGGAGGAAATAGGGGGCATGGAAGGAGTTGAAGGTAGAGAAAGAGTGAAACTGTTGTAATGAAATTCTCAAAAGCTTAATTTCTTTTTTTATTTAATTTTTATTTTAATTTTAAATAGCTTGTTTTACATGTCAATCCCAGTTCCCTCTCCCTCCCGTCCTCCCGCACCCCCACCATCCCCCCATCCTCCCACCCTATTGCCAATTCCTTCCACATAGGGGATATCTGAGTCTGTCATTTCACTCAGGGTAGGGTCCAGGCACTCCCCTAAGAGTCCAGGCTGAGAGAGCATCCCTCTTTGTGTTATGGACACACGATGTCTGTTTGTATTCGAGGGATAAACAGGACCCCATAGGTTGCCCAGGCCTCCTCACTGATTCTCACATTCAGGGGGTCTGGATGAGTCCCATGCTGGCCTCCCAGGGTTGACTGAGGGGGTAGGTTAGGGGGAAGAGGGAATCATAGGTTAGAAGACAGATCAGGCACCATTGTGGCCTCTAGTGATCTAAAGGGATGACACCAATTGGCAAGCTAAACAATAGTGTAGAGACCACCCCGAATGCCCATTCCTGATAATGAACTTGATGTCTATAAGCATCCTGGAGCCTTCATCCAAGTGACTGATGGAAGCAGAGGCAAACACCCACAGTTAAACACTGAACTGAACCCAAGGAACCCAGCGACAGAGAGAGAGGAGCGATGAGCAAATTGGCAAAGAATGGGCTGGCAAAACCAGCAGAGACAGCTGATCTGAATAGGGGAGAGCTCTTGGACCCCAGACCGACAGCTAGAAGCTTAATTTCAAAGATTGAATCTGCTGGGAAGAGTTAGAGGCAGATGTTGCTTTCCTATTCTGATACTTTGTTGAAAATGTTTACCAGTTCTAAGACTTTTCTGGTGACATTTTTATATCATGTAAATTTTATTGTGTCATCTGCAAATAAGAATACTTGCATTTTTTGTATTTCCTCTATTGTTCTAAGTCTTCAAGCACTGTATTCAATAAGAGTGGAGAGACAACATCTTGTCTCACTCCTTATCTTAGAGTTCATGCTTCTCCTCATTTAGTATAATGTTCCTCAAAGTTGGCCGCATATTATTATATTAAGGTATGCCCTTTATATTCATAGTTTCTCCATTATATTTATCATGAAGGCATGCTGAACTTTGTTGGAAACATTTTCTGTCACCTATTGAGATGATCATGTAATTTCTTTCCTTGAGTATACTTATATGCTGTGTTTGTGTATTTGTTGATTTGTGTATGTTAAACCATCATTGCTTACCTGGAATGGAACCAACTCTGTCATGATGTACAATTTTTTCTACTGTGTTGTGTGTTTGTATTTTATTGATAATTTTTATTCATATTCCTCAGAGAATTGGGTCTGTAATTTTGTGGGGGGTATATGTGCATTTTTTATCAAGTTTTGGTATCAGGGTAAAACTGGCTTCATATCATGAGTTTGGAGGACTTCCTTTTGCTTTCTATTTTATAGAATAACTTGCAGAACTTTGATGTTAGTGCCTTAAAAGTCAAAGTTTTCACCAATGAATTCATTGTTGTTGGATTTTTGGTGTTTAAGTGGTAAATTCTTAATTATTGTTCAATTTCATCACTCATTATAGATGTGTTTCTATGATCTTACTTTTAGATTTAGTAGATCACATGTGTCTGGAAATGTATCAATTTTTGTTTTCCCTATTTTATTGAAAAATACCCTTTCAAAAATACTGTATATAATCCAATGACTTTCTTTCTTTTTTTTGATCCAATGACTTTCATCTCTATTTGTTTTAGTGTTCTTTCCATCTCTAATTTCATGAATTTGCATCTCCTTTTTATTTCCTTTGGTTAGGTTGCCTAAATGTTTGCCCGTTTTAATGGTTTCTTTTCAAAGACTCAAGTATTCAGTTTACTGATTCTTTGTATTGCTCTTCACATTCCCATTTTATTATTTTCTACCCTAATTCTTACTACTTCCTTTTGTTTACTCATTTTGGGTTCAGCTTACGCATATTTTCTAAGATGTTGAGACATTGTTAGGTTGCGTATTTCAGATATCACTGAGGATCTAATGTGAGCAATTATAGCTATGAAATTCCCTCTTAGAACCACTTTTTTTTTGAGACAGAGTGTCATGTAGCCTGGGTTGGCTTCAAACGCAATATATAGCAGAGACTGGTCACAAACCCCCAATCTGTGTGCCTTCACCTGACATGTTCTGGTATTACAGGCTTGTGCCTCCATGACTGGCTTAGAACCACCTCCACTGTTTCCCACGGATTCTGGTATGCTGTATTTTTATAACTTTTCTAGGAATTTCTTATTTATGGTGATTTATTCAGTGATCTACTGGTTACTCAGTAATGTATTGTTCAATATCCATAAGATTATATTTTTTAGTTTCTTTTTTCAATTAAATTAGAAACAAGTCTGCTTCATATGTCAATCCCAGCTCCCTCTCCCTCCCCTCCTCGCCCACCCCCTACCATCCCACTATCCCACATTCCATTCACTCCTCAGGGAGAGTGAGGCACTCCATGGGGGATCCCCAAAGTCTGTCATATCATCCGGGGCAGGGCCCAGGCCCTCCCCCATGTGTCCAGGCCAAAGAGCACATCCCTTCGCATGGAATGGGCTCCCAAAGTCCATTCATACACCAGGGATAAATATTGATCCACTACCAGAGGCCCCACAGATTGCTGAGGCCTCCTCACTGACATCCACATTCTGAGAGTCTGGATCAATCTCGTGCTGACCTCTCAACCATCAGTCTGGGGTCCATGAGCTCCCCCTTTATTCAGGTCACCTGCTTCTGTGGGCTTCACCAGCCTTGTCTTGACCCTCTTGCCCACCACTCCTCCCTTTCTGCAACTGGGTTCCAGGAGTTCAGTTCAGTGTTTAACTGTGGGTGTCTGCCTCTACTTCTATCAGCCACTGGATGAAGGCTCTAGGATGGCATACAAGGTAGTCATCAATCTCATTATCAGGGAAGGGCATTTAAGGTAGCCTATTCACTATTGGTTAGATTGCCAGTTGGTGTCATACTTGTAGATCTCTAGAAATCTCCCTAGTGCCAGATCTCTACTCAAACCTATAATGGCTCCCTCTATTGTGGTATCTCTCATTCTGCTCTCCTCTATTCTTCCCTGGAATCTAACTTCCTGCTCCCACATTTCCTCTTCTCCCTCCTGTTCTCCCTCTCTACTCTCATCTCCCTATCCTCTCCCCACATGCTCCCAGTAGGTTCAAGAGATCCTGTCCATGTTCCCTTCTCTGGGGTACCATGTATGTCTCTCTTAAGGTACATTTGTGGTTGATTTCTATTCTCATTGGGATCAGATTGAATGTTAGAAAATGTTTTAGTTTCTTACTATTTGTTGAGTCACTTTGTGTACTTTGAGAACTTTCCACGGGCTCCCGTGAAGTAAGTATAACCTGTGACTATTGGATGAACCATCTATGGAGTCATCTGATGGATAACATCATTTAATTCTGATGTCTATTAAAGTTTTGTCTAAATGATGTGCCTATTGGTAAGAATAGGGTGTTTAACTAATTCATGATTATTGGGTTTAGATCAACATGTGCCCTTACGTCTGGCTATGTTAATTTTCTGGAATTTGATGTAATAAAGTTCAGTGAGTACCTCTTTAGAATTTTTATATTGCTGTGAAAGACTGTTCTCTTTATTAATATGCAGTTGTCCTCTTCTTTTCTAATTTTGACTTTGAATCTCCTTTGTCAGGAACAGGAAATGTTTCACTGGCTTGGTTTGGCAGTTCATTCCCTTGGCATATTGATGCCCATCTATTAACTCTGTATTACTTTAAATATGCTTCTCAAGGGAGAAATGTTAAACTGTTGGCGTACATGCATTTTGGTGGTAAAAATTGAAATCTACGTGAGTACCTAGGCAAATCAGAGAGATCTATTTATTTAACTTACAAAACAAATAACAATGTGTCTTTTGATGGTTTATTAGTACAATCAACTACAGGAGTCATGAATCAGAAACAGGGAGGAGCATAACAGGAATCTTGAGAGACTGGTCTACACCAGGAACAAGAATGAAGATGCGGATCTGGGAATGGGGCTGGTGCCCTTATCATATCTTCTTTTCCTTTCATTCATCCAGCATATATGTTTCATTTCATTTGTGTGATCTTATAAAGGCGTTGAAGCCATGAACTGGAAGTGAAAGTAATCTTCCAGAATATGAGCCAGCAAGTGGCATCTGAAGTGCACTATCACCCTCCAGTGGCCACCATAGGAATTGCACAGCTCTAGAAACTTGTCAAGAGGCAGAGAGAGTTGAAATGGGTCTTCTGATGTAGTTCTTCACATATGTATGTTTGGTTGGCTGTTGGGTATGCTGCTTTACAATAGGGTGGGTACAAGAGTATCTCTGCACTAAGTGAACAAAAATAAAACTAGTTGATGCTTAAGAGAAAAAAGCAAATGCTATACATATAATAATAGAAATGAATTATGTTTAATACAGATGATAGGCAGGATTTGCATTATGTAGGACAGAAAAGATGACTCCCAATACTGTAGTAGCACCCAGAGGGAGTATTTCAACCACTTGAAAATTCTTCTCTCAGAACATCACATACTTGTCAATTACAATCAACAATTGAGAATCATGTCTACTTAAAGTACGCAGCACGAGCTTTTGATATATGTACACACAGTGTAAATGGTATCCAAAACCAAGATAAAGAGCATGACCATTATCTTATTCCCCCATCTTTTGGTAGTGAAAACAGTTCAAATCTACTCTGTAAGAAATTTTGAACCATGACATAGAATAATATTAATGATAGTCACCATAATGCACATTTTATCTCCAGAACATTCTCATCTTATAAGTGAAACTTTGACCAATGTTTTCTCATGTATAAACTTCTGGAAACTGTCATTCTATGCTTTAATTCCACAAATTAGACTTATGTAGATTCATGTATAAGTGAGATCAGAATAATATTTGCTTTACTAGGTCTGGCTTATTTTACTTAGGATATGTCCTTCAGTGGCATCCAAGGTTTCACACATTGAACAAGTTCTTTCCTTTTTTATAACTGACATTTTACTCTTACACATATGAACATGCACTCATATATGTATGACTGTATATTTTCTTTTATTTATTCACCTATCCACCTGTCCATGGACACTTAAGCTACTTACAAATCTTAACCACTATTACTTCAAGTGAACATGAGAATGCAAACAACTGTGCAAGACCTTGCTTTGATTTGATTTCTGTTCATTGAGTATGTACCCCAAATAGGATGCCCGATTGTATTAGTTAGTATTTTCATTGCTGTGTCAAAAGTAACTTAAGGACTGGAAAGCAGGATTGGCTGCCTATCCTGATGACCTCTGTTCTATTCCTGGAACCCACATGGTAAAGGGGGAGAATCAACACCCATGATTTGTCCTCTCAGTGAAATACATGTGCCCCTGGCTCCTGTCATACACAAAACAAACAAATCAATATAAAGTGAAAGGGAGGGGTGAGACGCATCATCAAGTAGAATGCTTTCCACCAAAGCTGATGACCTGAGTTCAATCTGTGTATCCCACAGTGGAAGGAAATAAGTAAATCCTGTAATTTGTTCTCTGACCTCTGCAAATGCACTGTTTCACACTGCCCCTCCCACTACCACCCCAAGAGTAATTAAGGGAAAAGTATTTTAAGGAAGGAAGTGTTTATTTTGGTACATAGTCTTAGAGCAAAGTTCCTCACCATTGGGAAAGCATGATGGCAAGAGGTCACACTGTATCCATAGACAATCAGTAGAGGGACATGAATGATGTGCTCAGGTGACTCTCATTTTTATTCTATCCATAACCCCAGTCCGTGGAATACTGTTTCCTGCATTCAAGAAGTAGGGGCAAGAGGGGAATCCTCCCACTTCACTTAGTCAAATCTATATATTCCTTCATATGCCTAGAAGTTATTCCCCTGGGTTCTTCTATATCCTGTCAACTTGAGAGTCAATATTAACCACTACATCTCCAGTCTTTGCCTACTTGATACCCAAACACATCATTTAAGCAGTAACCCTCCATCTCATAATGCAAAATATATGCAAGCAAACTTCAAAAGTCACTGAAGTCTAACAATTCTATCTCTAAAATTCCAAAGTCCTGAATGGAGGAATGGCTCAGAAGTTAAGAGTGCTTATTGGTCTTTTAGAAACTCATAACCACCTAGTAACTCCAGTTTCAAGTGGTTTGATTCCCTCTTCTGACCTCCACAGGCTCCTGCAGGCATTTTGTGCACATATATACACATAGGTACACACACACACACACACACACACACACACACACACAAACACTGAAAGTCCAAGCTTCATTTATTACTAAAGGCAATATTTTAAATGTGAGTTCCTATAAAATAAAAAAGACACCTACTTTTAATACATAATGAACATTGAATTCATTTAATTCCAAAGGGGAAGAATGGGGGTTGAATGAGAAATGTCCCTCAAAGGTTCATGTATTTGAACATATGGTCTGCATGTGGGGAGCTATGGAACCTTTAGGATGTATAGACTTGCTAGAAGTACGTAACTAATGAGGGACAGGCTTTGAGGGTTTATAACCTTGCCCCTACTTCCTGCTCTCTCTCTCTCTCTCTCTCTCTCTCTCTCTCTCTCTCTCTCTCTCTCTCTCTCTCTCTTTGTCTCTCTCTGTCTCTGTTTGCCTCTCCTTCCTCTGGAAGGATGGAATAGTCCCACACCTTTGTCAGCATCTAGCTTTGTCTCCACAAAGGGCCCAAATACTGGGTTTAGAGCTAGGTTTTTGGTGAATAGATTCTCTTATTTTTTATGGGCTAGGAGTTTCAGGGCACATCAGAGGAAGGGACTGAAAAAATCACCCCAGAGCTTGAGAGAATTGTGGCTACACTATGAGGTGAGAGGTCCCACCATATGCTCACTAATGAAAAGTGGAGCTGCAGGCCAAGTGCCTGTCTTCTGTTGGCTTCGGTCTCTTCACCTGTACAGCTGACGTGATTACTCTCCTAGACTTCAGGGGATGTTCATATGTGGAGGTGTGCTGAAGCCTTCATAAAAGTTTGTTTCAAGAGTAGAAATAGGTCAGAAAATGTGGAGATGAGGTGGTGTGGGTGAACTGAGTCACCTTCCAGCCAAGAGAAGCTTTAAGGCTGTGATGGGAGATGTGGGTCCAGCACCAGTTGAGGTCATCTCTGGAATGACCAGTGTTGTTTCTGCAGCTTCCTGCTGTTCCCTTTTCTCTTGAGGTGTGTGGTCTCTGACTCACCGGTTATATAGGGCCCAAATGACATCAATAGAGCATTGAGTGAAAATCCCAACACCCACCAAGTTGACCCAAATTATCCAGCAGTGACTCACAGGGTCTCAGATGAAATATTATTTACCATCACCATTGTTGAATCATTCTTCATCACGAAGGCTAAACATTGTTTGACTTGCCTTGATACCATCCTAAATGACTTGAGGTAGAAACTCTAGTCCATGCAATAACGCTCATATTGTCCTCAAGTTTAATGGTGTAAATCTCCAAACAATGCAATCATGCATCAAAACTAGACATCGAAAGCCCCAAAATAACCCAATTAAAATATGGGTGCAGAAGAATTTCAAATGGCTGAAAGACATTTAAGGAAATGCTCAACATCCTTAGCCATTAGAGAAATGCAAATCACAACAACTCTGAGATACCATCTTACACCTGTCAAAATGGTTAAAATCAAAAGCACTGATGACAGCTTATGCTGGAAAGGATATGGGGCAAGGGGAACACACCTCCACTGCTGGTGGCCTTGCAAACTTATACAGACCCTATGGAAATCAATATGATAGTTTCTCAAAAACTTGATCTACCTGAAGATCCAGATATACCATTCCTGAGCATATACCATTTAGATGCTCAATCATACCACAAGGACACTTGCTCAACTGTGGTCATAGAAGCATTATTTGTAATAGGCAGAACCTGGAAGCAACCAAGATGCCCCTCAACTGAAGAATGAATAAAGAAAATGTGGTACATTTACACAATGGAATATTACTCAGCTGTTAAAAACAAGGACATCAGGAAATTTGCAGGCAAATAGGTGGCACTAAAAAAAATCCTGAGTGAGGCAACCCAGACCCAGAAAGACAAACATGGTATCTACTCACTTATAAGTGGACATTTGCTGTAAAGTAAGGGATAACTAAGCCACAGTCCACAGACCCAGAAAGGATAGGTAACAAGGAGGACCCAAACAGGGATGCATGGATTTTCCTAGGAAGGGGAAATAGAAGAGAGGCTCTGTGTGTACTGAAGGCTGGTGGGGATGGGAACACGAGGGATAGGGTTGAGGGGTGGGTGGAGGGGGAAAGTACTGAAAGATGATTGAAAGGGAGAACATTTCAGGGTCAGGTAGAAACTTGATGCAAGGGAATGTCCCATGAATCTACAAGGATGACCCCAGCTATGACTCCTAGCAATAGTGGATACATAGCCTGAACTGGCCCTCTCTTGAGATCAGATTGGTAATTACTCAAATTATCATCATATAGCCTTCATATGGTAACTGATGGAAACAGATGCAGAGACCCACAGCCAAGCACGAGGTCTAGCCCAGGGAATCCTGCTTAAGAGAGGGAAAAAGGATTGTATGAGCCAGAGGGTTCAAGGACCCCACAAGAAAACCCATAGAATCAACTAACCTGGGCTCATAGGAACTCACAGAGTCTGAAACAATAATCATGGAACCTGCATGGGAATGACCTAAATCATCTTACATATATGTGACAGTTGTGTAGCTTGATCTACTTGCGGGACTCTGCACATTAGGAGCAGAGGCTGTCCCTAATGCTTTGGATGGCTCTTGGGAACCTATTCCTCATACTGGGTTGCCTTGCCCAGCCTTAATACAAGGGGAGTGCTTAGTCTTATAGCAACTTGATATGCCATACTTGGTTGATTTCCACGTGAGAACTGCCCCTTTTTGAACAAAAACAGAGGAGGTGTGAATTGTGAGAGAGGGTGGAGGGGAGGTGGGGTAAGGGAATGGGAGGAGGGGAGGGAGGGGAAACTGAAGTTGGGATGTAAAATAAATAAATAAATGAATAAATAAAATTAAAAAATAAAGCATGCCTATCTGGGGAGGTGATTGCCTGGGTCCCTGGCTGGAAGACCCTGCCCTCTAGAGCCTAATCATCTGGTGCACATCCTGAATCCCACCCCCACCCACTGAAGTTCCAGAGACCTGGAGTCAGCCTCCCTATACGCCAAACCCTTCCACACTGCATCTGTGACCATCAGAGCCTTGGCCCTGTCCCCAGCTGTAGAGTTGAGTGTCTGGGTTTCCTGGTGGAAGACCCTACTCTCTAGGCTCTATCTCCCTGGACAATTCCCTCTCCCCATTTCCACCCAGCAAAGTACCAGAGACTTAGGGGCAGCCTTCCTGTATCCCCAACCATCCCCCACAGTATCTGTGATCACCAGGGCCTTGGTCCTGCTGCAACTGGAAGAGGTCCAGGGCTGTGTTAGTATCCAGCATAGACACGAACCCATCTCCACCTGTAGGAAGAGTGATCATCTAAGCCACAGGCCCTACCTACAGCAATTGGAGGAAGAGAGACCCCAGAATCAAAGGCCCCACTTGCACCCACTGAAGGAAGAGATGGGTACACAACAGTGCAAGAATACATTCAACAACATAAAAAGCAGTATGACACCATAGAAACGTGGGGTTCTACACCAGCAAGACCTGAACATCCCAACACAGACAAAGCAGAAAAAAACAACCTTAAAAATAATTTTGTGAAGATGATAGAGGAGGCCCTTAAGGAGGAAATGAAACACTGTCTTAAAGGAATTGAAGAAAACACATGCAAGAAAATGGAAGAAATCAACAAATCCCCTAAAGAAAGCAAGGAAAGTCAAGAGAAAACAAACAGGTGAAGGAAATAGTCCAAACACTTCAAGACTTGAAAACTACAATAGAGGCAATAAAGAGAACACAAACTGAGCGAATGCTGGAAATTGAAAATTTGGATGAATGATAAGGAACTACAGATACAAGCATAACCAACAGAATACAAGAGATGGAAGAGAGAATCTCAGGTATTGAAGATACACTAGAGGAAATAGATTTATAGACCAAAGAAAACGTTAAATCCAACAAATTCTTTTTTTAATTTAAATTTAAATTAGAAACAGGGTTGCTTCACATGTCAATACCAGGTCCCTCCCCATTTCCCTCCCCTTCTCCCATGCCCTCCCACCAACCCCCCAATATCCCCTCATTTCCCCAGGGAGGGTGAGGCCCTCCATGGGGGTATCTATAGTCTGTCATTTCATCCAGGGCAGTGCCTAGGCCCTCCCCCAAGAGTTCAGGGTGAGAGTGCGTCTCTCATTGTTGGATCCAACAAATTCTTAACACAAAATATCCAGTAAATCTGGAACACCTTGAAAAGACAAAACCTAAAAATAATAGGCATAGAAGAAGGCAAAGAAGCTCAGCTCAAAGGCACAGAAAACATATTGAACAAGATCATAAGAGCAAACTTCACCAATCTAAAGAAGGGCATGTTTATGAAAGTACAAGAAGCTTACACAATACCAATTACACTGGACCAAAAAAGTTCCATTGCCACATTAAAATAAAAACAATAAACATACAGAATAAAGGTATAATATTAAGAGCAGCAAAGGAAAAAGATCAAGTAACATATAAATGCAGACCTATCAGAATTACACCTGATTTCTCAATGGAAACAGTGAAAGCCAGAAGGTCCTAGGCAGACATTATACAGACACTAAGGGACCATGGATGACAGCCCAGCCTACTATACACAGCAAAGCTTTCAGTCATTGTAGATGGAGAAAGCAAGATACTCCATGACAAAAACAAATTAGAACAATACATATCCACAAATCTTGCCATACAGAAAGTACTGGAAGGAAATCTCCAGCCAAAGAAAGTTAGCTCCACCCACAAAACAAAGGCAATAGATAATCTCACATTATCAAAGTCCTAAAAGTGAAACACACACACAATAACACCACCACATCACTAAATCAAAAAATAGCAGGAATCAGCATTCATTTGTCATTAATATCAATGACCTCACTTTACCTATAAAAAGACACAGGCTAACAGAATGGATACAAAGTCTTCATCCATCCTTTTGCTGCACACAAAAAACACACCTCAACCTCAATGATAGACATACCACAGAGCAAATGGTTGGGAAAAGATTTTCTAAGCAAATGGACCTAATAAACAAGATGGTATAGCTATCCTAATATAGACTTCAAGTTAAAATTATTCAAAAGGGATGAAGAAGAACATTTAACTTTTGCCAAAGGGAAAATATGTAAAGATGAAGTCTCAATT
This sequence comes from Mesocricetus auratus, assembly GCF_017639785.1. Lineage (NCBI taxonomy): Eukaryota > Metazoa > Chordata > Mammalia > Rodentia > Cricetidae > Mesocricetus > Mesocricetus auratus. The sequence goes on from NW_024429188.1 coordinate 1,411,424, forward strand.
CTGAACATTTATGCCCCAAATACATTTGTAAAAGAAACGTTACCAAAGATTAAATCACACATCAAACCCAACACACGAATAGTGGGAGACTTCAACAACGCACTCTCACCACTGGACTACCAGACAAAAACTTAACAGAGAAATAAAGGAACTAACATAAGTTATGACTCAGTTGGGTTTAATAGACATTGATAGAACATTCCATACAAACACAAAAGAATATACCTTTTTCTCAGCAACGCATGGAACGTTCTCTAAAATTGACCACATACGCTGCAACAAAGTAAACCTCAGCAGATACAAAAAATTGTAATAACCCCCTATATCTTATCAGATCACCATAGTTTAAAGTTCAACAACACAAAATGCAGAAAGCCTACGAACTCATGACAAACTCATGGAAATTGAGCAGTGTTCAATTGCATCACTCTTGGGTCAAGGAAGAAATAAGGGAAGAAATTAGACTTTCTAGATTTCAAAGAAAATGAAGGCAAAACATACTCAAACTTTTTTCTAGATGTTTTTATTTAATTAGAAACAATCTTATTTTACATATCAATCCCAGCTCCCTCTCCCTCCCATCTTCCCATGACCCCCAGCAACTCCCCATCCCATCCCCCCTTCTGCTCCTCAGGGAGGTTATGGCCTTCCATGGGAGATCTTCAAAGTCTGTCACATCATTTGGTGCAGGGCCTAGGCCTTTCCCCACGTGTCTATGGGGAATGGGCTCCCAAAGTCCATTCATACACTAGGTATAAATACTGTTTCACTACCAGAGGCCCCATAGATTTCCCAGGCCTCCTAACTGACACCCACATTTAGGGGTCCTGGTTTGGTCTTATGCTGGTTTCCCAGCTGTCAGTCTGGGGACCATGAGTTCCCCCTTGTTCAGGTTAACTATTTATGTGGTTTTCCTCAGCCTGTTCTTGACCCCTTTGCTCATCACTCCTCCCTCCTTGCAACTGGGTTCCAGGAGTTCAGCTCAGTGCTTAGCTGTGGGTGTCTGTTTCTGCTTCCATCAGCTACTTAATGAAGGATCTAGGATAGCATATAAGGTGGTCACCGATCTCAAAATAGGGGAAGGGCATTTAAGGTAGTCTCTCCATTATTGCTTAGATTGTTAGCTGGTGTCATCCTTGTAGATCTCTGGACATTTCTCTAGTGCCAGATTTCTCTTTAAACCTATAATGGTATCTCTTTTCTTTTTCTCCTCTTTTCTTTTCCTGACTCAATCTTCCTGCTCCCACATATCTTCTTCCACCTTCTCTTCTTGGATAGGTAGGATCAACATAATAAAAATGGCCAAAAACAATCTACAGAATCAATATAATCCCCATCATAATCTCAGAGCAATTCTTCACAGACCTTTAAAGAACAATACTCAACTTCATATGGCAAACAAAAATCCCTGGATTGCCCTAGCAGTACTGTACAACAGAAGAACTTCTGGAGGCATCACTATCCCTGACTTCAAGCTCTACTATGGAGCTATAGTAATTAAAATAGCTTTGTATTGACACAAAAAACAGACAGGTGGACCAACGGAATCCAACTGAAGTCCGTGATATTAATTTCCATGCCTATGAACACCTGATAATTGGCAAAGAAGCTAAAATTATACAATGGAAAAAAGAAAGCATCTTCAACAAATGGTGCTGGCATAACTGGATGCTGACATGTAGAAGACTGCAGATAGATCCGTATCTATTGCCATGCACAAAACCTAAGTCCAAATGGATAAAAGATCTCAACATACTTCCAGCCACACTGAAACTCTTAGAAGAGAAATTGGAAAGTACCCTTGAATGCATTGGCACAGGAGATGACTTCCTGAACATAACACCAGTAGTACAGACACTGAGAATGTCAATTAATAAATGGAACCCCCTGAAACAGAGAAGCTTCTGTAAGGCAAAGGACTTAGTAAATAAAATAAAATGGCAGCCTACAGAGCAGAAAAAGATATTCACCAACTCCACATCTGATAGAGGACTGACCTCCAATGCATACGAAGAACTCAAGAAACTAGACACCAAACTCCATTTTATTTTTATTTTTATTTTTTGGTTTTTATGAGACAGGGTTTCTCTGTATTGTTTTGGAGGCTGTCAGTCCAGCCCGGCCTCGAACTCACAGAGATCCGCCTGCCTCTGCCTCCCGAGTGCTGGGATTAAAGGCATGCACCACCACCGCCTGGCCCAAACTCCATTTTAAAAATTGGGTACAGATCTAAATAGAAAATTCTCAACAGAGGAATCTCTAATGGCAGAAAGACACTTTAGGAATTGCTCAATATCCTTAGCCATCAGGGAAATGCAAATCAAAACAACTCTGAGATACCATCTTACACCTTTCAGAATGGCTAAGTTCAAAAACACTAATGAAAGCTTCTGCTGCAGAGGATGTAGAATAAAGGGAATATTCCTCCATTGCTGGTGGGAGTGCCAACTTGTACACCCACTTTGAAATCAGTATGGCTGTTCCTAAGAACATTGGGAATCAATCTACCTCAAGACCCAGCAATTCCACTCTTAGGTAAATAACCAAAGGATGCACAACTCATACCACAAGGACATCTGTTCAACTATGTTCATAGTAGCATTATTTGTAATAGCCAGAACCTGGAAGCAACCTAGATGCCCCTTAACTGAAGAATGGATAGAGAAATTGTGGTACATTTACACAATGGAGTACTACTCAGCGGAAAAAAAAACAATGGAATCCTGAAATTCGCAGGCAAATGGATGGAACTAGAAGAAACCATCTTGAGGAAAGTAACCCAGACAAAGAAAGAAAAAGTGGTATATAGTCACTCATAAGTTGATATTAGACATAAAACAAAGGGTAAACAGCCTACAGTCCAGAACCCTAAAGAATCCAGGAAGCAAGTAGGAACCTAAGAGAGATGTGCATGGATCGCCGCCCCCCACCAGAAAAGGGGAAAGGGATAAGACCTCCTGAGTAAATTGGGAGCATGGCGTGTGGGGAGTTATGTAGGTGAGAAATCAGGAAGGTCAAAATCGGGAAAGGACAGATAGGGAGAGTAAGGAAAGAGATACCTTGATAGAGGGATCCATTATTGGGCTAATGAGAAACCTGACACTAGGAAAATTCCCAGGAATCCAAAAGGATGCAACTAAGAATCTAAAGAATAGTGGAGAGGGTACCTTAAATGCCCTTCCCCTATTGATTGATGACTACCTTAAAAGTCATCATAGTTCCTTCATTCAGTGGATGAAGAAGTAGAGATTCACAGCTAATCCCTGAGCCAAACCCCTGGAGTCCAGTTGTACAGAGGGAGGAATGATGAGCAACGGGGCCAAGAACATGGTGGGGAAATTCACAGAAACAGCTGATCTGAGCAAGTGGGAGCTCAGGGACCTCAGACAGACAGCTAGGGTGCTTGAATAAGATCAAACCAGGCCCCCTGAATGTGGGTGTCAGTTGGGGGCTTGGTCAGTCCATGAGGCAGCTGGCAGTGGAACCAGTATTTATCCCTAGAGCATGAACTGACTTTTTGGAGCACATTCCTTATGGAGGGACACCTTGCTGAACCTAGATATGGGGGGAAGGACATAGGTCCTGCCCCAAATGATGTGACAGACTTTCATGATGTCCTGTGGGAGGCCTCACTCCCCCTGAGGAGTGGATGTGGGTGGGATGAGGAGGTGGGGGAAGAGTGATTGGAAGTGAGGGAGAGGGAACTGGGATTAGTATGTAAAATAAGATTGTTTCAAAAAGAAAAAGAAATTACAGAACTAAATTGTGTTATATTGAAACTTCGTATCTTGCATATCTATGAGATGATCCAAAGACAGTCATATTCATAGTGGAAAAGGAACCAAGACAGTTATTAACAAGACACATTATATAAGAATACATAAGTAATTTATTTAACTTACGGTAGTTTAAATTAATAATGATTTTTTCTAATTTAGCTTTTGTTGCTGAGATAAAATATTGATTAAAAGAAACTTAGAGAGGAAAGATTTTTGTTGTTGCTTTGGTTTTTTTGTTTTGTTTTGTTTACAACTAACAGGTTCAAGCCATCATGATGGGAAATCAGGGCAGGAACTTGCAGACAGGAACTGAAGCAGAGACCATGGAAGAGTGCTGCTTACTGCCTTGCTCCCAGTGGCTCGCTTAACCTGCTTTCTTATACAACCCAAGACCATCTTCCCAGGGCTGGCACCATCCACAGGATACTAGACTCTCCCATATTAAGCATCAATCAAGGAAATTGTATGAGAGAAGAACAAAAGTTTAAAAAAAGAAAATTCAACACAAACTTGCCTATAAATCAGTCTGATGGAGGCAATTCCTCAACAGAAACTTTTTCTTCCTTGATGATTCCAGTTCATGACAAAAACTGACCAGAACACGTATTTTCATCGTGGTTGACTGGTATTTGCAAAGGTGGTAGGCAGAAGGTACACATGTGGCCACTAAGTCACAAGCTTCATTTCCTACAAAATGCGTTGTGTGTGGTACCAATTCTTTGCTGAAGAAATACATTGAATTATTCTATGAAGAGAGGACTTTCAGGGAGTTGGACTGGTTTTCTTCTGACTGTACCACATGCGTATTTTCCCTTGCTTGATTTTGGTTTAACTCATTGCATTGTAGATCCTAATCATGGTACCAATTACCTTCTGCTTTCCTTGTTTTCTATCAAATTGTTAACCCTGCCAGTGACACTGCATTAACCTTGGGAGGCACACTTCAGATACAAATGGCCACATATTCAAGAGTTACATTAGTTCATATTTGTTTCTCATCATCTCTGAAAATTTCTCACCTATGCTGTCTACATTGTCAGATGTTATTATCATCTCTGGTTTTAGTTACAGATGTTTGCCAGGTATATATGTTGGCACTCTTGTACAGCTTATATATAGTATTATATGGGAAATGCATTTTGTGCTGAGTTCAGTCCAGTCTCTCTTTTCTCAATCCATTTCACAATCTTTAACACCTTTTACATTTAATAGTATTAATGACATGTTCATATTGTCATGTGTCATTTCATAAATTGGTTTTCTGTTTTGTCTGGGTTTCATTTCTCTTTCCTACTTACTGACATCTTTGGGTTCAATAAGTCTTATTTTTGTTCTTTGAGCATTTTTCATGTCATCAAAATCGATCTATTGCTGTTCTATTTTATCTCTTTTGCAAACCTTTTAAAGTGGTCTATCTCATAAATGAAGTATATTTAACTCTGAATAGACTGCAGAGAATCAATATCTCACCACTTCCCGTGGAGTATAAAAATCTTACCACCACATGTCATCTTCAGTTTCCCTTTTTCTATTATATGTAGTAACATTATAAGTTTTTATTTCTTCTGTCAAGAATGTTTTAAGGAAGGTCAGAATAAGAGATTGTTTTATTATTTGTTTCTGGTGTCCTAAGTTCTTTCTGTTATTTCTGTTCTGTCTGAAGAGCTTCTACAGTTCAGTTCCATTAGCCAGCAGTCTCTACCCACCTGCACCCACATATGTCAGTATCATTTTCACACCTGCTTCTCTGAATAATGCCTTTGCCGAATGATATATTCATGGTAGATGATTTTTTTCTTATGATTAGAAAAATATTTATTTTGGACACCCTTGATTTCTGATGGGAAAACCTGGCTCCCTAATAGGTATTTTTTTTACTTTCTCCTCTAGTTTATCACTGCTGTAATTTTCTACAGGTTGCTTATGCTATGTCTACTTGTGTGTTTCTATGTGTTTATTCTTTTTTTTTTTTTTTTTTTTCATTTTTATTTTTATTTTTTTTATATTAATATTTTTTTTATTTTCCATTTTAAATTTAGATAAGAAACAAGGTTGCTTCACAAGTCAGTACGAGGTCCCTCTCCCTTTCCCTCCCCTCCTCCTGTGCCCTCCCCCATCCCCCCCCCCCCGTTATCCCCTCATTCCCCCAGGGAGGGTGAGGCCCTCCATGGGGGTGTCCATAGTCTGTCATTTCATATAGGGCAGGGCCTAGACCCTTCCCCAAGAGTTCAGGGTGAGAGTGCACCTCACATTGTTCTATGGGAGTCCAGAGACCGTGTGTATACTTGGGATGGGTACTGATCTGCTGTCCAAGGCTCAATAGATTACCTAGGCCTCCTCACTGACACCCAGATTCAGGGGGTCTTGATCAGTCCCATGCTGGATTCCCAGGCTGATGCCTGGGATTCAAGAGTTAACCTTTGTCTGGTCAGCTGTTTCTGGGGGTTCAACCAGCCCAGTCTTAATCCCTTTGATCATCAGTCCTCCCTCTCTGATACTGGCTTTCTTGAGTTCAGCTCAGTACTTAACCAGCCAGTAAATGAAGTTTCTGTTTCCCAGACTCTCTGGCAATAGGATTGTAGGCTGGCACTCCCCAGATCTATGTCTAAAATCCATATATGAGAGAGTACATGCCATGTTTCTCTTTTTGTGACTGGGTTACCTCACTCAGGATGGTTTCTTCTAGTGTCATCCATTTGCCTGCGAATCTCATGATTCCATTATTTTTTCTGCTGAATAGTACTCCATTGTGTAGATGTACCACATTTTCTCTATCCATTCTTCGGGTGAGGGACATCTAGGTTGCTTCCAAGTTCTGGCTATTACAAATAAAGCTGCTATGAACATAGTGGAACAGACATCTTTGTTATATGAATGGGCATCTTTTGGATATATGCCTAAGAGTGCAGTTGCTGGGTCTTGTGGTAGGTTTATTCCCATTTTTCTGAGGAATCTCCATACTGCTTTCCAAAGTGGCTGAACCAGTTGGCACTCCCACCAGCAATGGAGGAGTGTCCCCCTTTCACCACATCCTCTCCAGCATAAATTGTCATTGGTGTTTTTGATTTTAGCCATTCTGACAGGAGTGAGATGGTATCTCAGAGTTGCTTTGATTTGCATTTCCCGGATGGCTAAGGATGTTGAGCACTTTCTCAAGTGCCTCTCAGCCATTTTAGACTCCTCTATTGAAAACTCTCTATTTAGTTCTGCAGCCCACTTCTTAATTGGGTCCTTTGCTGTTTTGGAGACTTGCTTCTTGAGTTCTTTGTAAATTTTGGAGATCAACCCTCTGTCAGATGTGGGATTAGTGAATATTTTTTCCCATTCTGTGGGCTGCCTTTTTGTCTTGCTGACTGTGTCCTTTGCCTTACAGAAGCTTCTCAGTTTCAGTAGGTCCCATTTATTAATTGTTGATCTCACTGTCTGTGCTACTGGTGTTATGTTCAGGAAGCTGTCTCCTGTACCAATTCTTTCAAGGGTACCACCCACTTTCTCTTCTAAGAGGTTCAGTGTGGCTGGATTTATGTTGAGGTCTTTGATCCATTTGGACTTAAGTTTTGTGCATGGCGATAAACATGGATCGATCCGCATTTTTCTACATGCCAGTCTCCAATTATGCCAGCACCATTTGTTGAAGATGCTTTCTTTATTCCATTGTATATTTTTAGCTTCTTTGTCGAAGATCAGATGTTCGTACGTGTGTGGGTTAATACCCGGATTTTCAATTCGATTCCATTGGTCTGCCTGTCTATTTTTGTGCCAATACCAAGCTGTTTTCAGGACTATAGCTCTATAATAGAGCTTGAGGTCAGGGATAGTGATGCCTCCGGACGTTGCCTTGTTGAACAGGGTTGTTTTGGCTATCCTGGGTCTTTTGTTTTTCCATACAAAATTGATTATTGTTCTTTCAAGGTCTGTGAAGAATTGTGCTGGGATTTTAATGGGGATAGCATTGAATCTGTAGATTGCTTTTGGCAGGATTGCCATTTTTACTACATTGATCCTACCTATCCAAGAGCATGGGAGATCTTTCCATTTTCTGAGGGCTTCTTTAATTTCTTTCTTTAAAGATTCAAAGTTCTTACGATACAGGTCTTTCACTTGTTTGGTTAGCGTTACCCCAAGGTATTTTATGTTGTTTGTGGCAATTGTAAAGGGTGATGTTTCTCTGATTTCTCTTTCAGCCCTTTTATCATCTGTATATAGTAGGGCTACTGACTTTCTTGAGTTGATCTTGTAACCTGCCACTTTGCTGAAGGTGTTAATCAGCTGTAAGAGTTCCCTGGTAGAGTTCTTTGGGTCACTGATATAAACTATCATATCGTCTGCAAACAGTGAAAGTTTGACTTCTTCCTTCCCAATTTGTATCCCCTTGATCCCCCTTTGTTGTCGTATGGCTATAGCTAGAACTTCAAGTACCATGTTGAAAAGGTATGGAGAGAGTGGACAGCCTTGTTTTGTTCCTGATTTTAGAGGAATTGCGTTGAGTTTCTGTCCATTTAGTTTGATGTTGGCTGTTGGTTTACTGTATATGGCTTTTATTATGTTTAAGTATGTCCCTGTTATCCCAGATCTCTCCAAGACCTTTATCATGAAGGGATGTTGGATTTTGTCAAAGGCTTTTTCAGCATCTAGTGAGATGATCATGTGATTTTTGTTTTTCAGCTTGTTTATATGGTGGATTACGTTGATGGATTTTCGTATGTTGAACCATCCCTGCATCCCTGGGATGAAACCTACTTGATCGTGGTGAATGATTGTTTTGATGTGTTCTTGGATCCGATTTGCCAGTATTTTATTGAGTATTTTTGCATCAATGTTCATGAGGGATATTGGTCTGAAGTTCTCTTTCTTGGTTGTATCTTTGTGTGGCTTGGGGATCAAGGTTATTGAAGCCTCATAGAAAGAGTTTGGCAAAGACCCTTCTGCTTCTATTGTGTGGAACACTTTGAGAAGAATTGGTATAAGCTGTTCTTTGAATTTGTGGTAGAATTCTGCACTGAGGCCATCTGGACCTGGACTTTTTTTGGTTGGGAGACTTTTGATGACAGCTTCTATTTCCATAGGGGTTATAGGTCTATTTAAATTGCTTATCTGTTCTTGATTTAGTTTTGGCAAATGATAGCTGTCCAGGAAGTCATCCATTTCCTTTAAATTTTCGAATTTTGTGGAGTACAGGTTTTCAAAGTATGACCTAATGATTCTCTGGATTTCCTCAGAGTCTGTTGTTATGTCCCCCTTTTCATTTCTGATTTTGTTAATTTGCGTGTTCACTCTCTGCTGTTTGGTAAGTTTGGACAAAGGTTTGTCTATCTTGTTGATTTTCTCAAAGAACCAACTCTTCGTTGCATTGATTCTTTGTATTGTTTTCCTGGTTTCTACTTTGTTGATTTCAGCCCTCAATTTGATTATTTCCTGGCGTCTACTCCTCCTGGGGGAGTTTGCTTCTTTGTGTTCTAGAGCTTTTAGCTGTGATGTTAATTCTCTGGTATAACTGTTTTCCTGTTTCTTCATGTGAGCACTTAGTGCTATGAACTTCCCCGTAGCACTGCTTTCAAAGTGTCCCATAGGTTTGGGTATGTTGTGTCTTCATTCTCATTGAGTTCGAGGAAGTCTTTAATTTCTTTTTTTATTTCCTCTTTGACCCAGGGATGGTGCAGTTGAGCATTATTCAATTTCCATGAGTTTGTAGGTTTTCTGCACTTTGTGTTGTTGTTGAATTCTAGTTTTAAGGCATGGTGGTCTGATAAGATGCATGGAGTTATTCCAATTTTTTTGTAGCTGCTGAGGTTTGATATGTTGCCAAGTATGTGGTCGATTTTTGAGAAGGTTCCATGTGGTGGTGAGAAGAAGGTATATTCTTTTTTATGTGGATGAAATGTTCTATAGATATCTGTTAATCCCAGTTGGGTCATTACTTCTATTAGACCCTTTGCTTCTTTGTTGAGTTCCTGTCTGGTATTCTTGTCTAGTGGTGAGAGTGGTGTGTTGAAATCTCCCACTATAACTGTGTGGGGCTTTAGATGAGATTTAAGTTCTAATAATGTTTCTTTAACGAATGTGGATGCCTTTGTATTGGGGGCATAGATGTTCAGGATAGACACTTCGTCTTGGTGGGTTTCACCAGTGATGAGTATGTAATGACCTCCTTCATCTCTTTTGATTGATTTTATTTTAAAGTCTAGTTTGTTAGATATTAGGATTGCTACCCCTGCTTGTTTCTTGGGTCCATTTGATTGAAAAATTTTTTCCCAACCTTTAACTCTCAAGTAATGTCTGTCTTTGAGGGTGAGGTGTGTTTCTTGTATGCAGCAGAAGGAAGGGTTCTGTCTTCGAATCCATTCTGCTAGTCTGTGTCTTTTTATGGGTGAGTTAAGGCCATTAATATTGAGGGATATTAATGACCATTGATTGCTCATCCTTCTTCGATTTGCGATGGTTGTTGTTGGTGGAATTATGGGTGGAATTTCGCCCCTTTGTTCTTTTGGCTGTTGGTAGAGAGGGATTCTCTAATGCTTATGTTTTTCTGGTTGTAGTTAGCTTCCTTGGGTTGGAGTTTTCCTTCCAAAATTTTCTGTAGGGCTGGGTTAGTGGACACATATTGGTTGAATCTAGTTTTGTCATGGAATATCTTGTTTTCTCCGTCTATAGTGATTGAGAGCTTTGCCGGGTATAGTAGTCTGGGCTGGCATCCATGGTCTCTTAGTGTAGGTAGAATATCTATCCAGGACCTTCTGGCTTTCAGAGTTTCCATGGAGAAATCAGGTGTAATTCTGATAGGTCTGCCTTTATATGTTACTTGACCTTTTTCCTTAGCTGCTCTTAATATTCTTTCTTTATTCTGTATGTTTGGGGTCTTGATTATTATGTGGCGAGGGGATTTTTTTTGTGGTCCACTCTATTTGGTGTTCTGTAGGCTTCTTGTACCTTCATTGGCATGTCTTTCTTAAGGTTGGGAAAGTTTTCTTCTATGATTTTGTTGAATATGCCTTCTGCCCCTTTGAGGTGGATTTCTTCTCCTTCTTCTATACCTATTATTCTTAGGTTTGGTCTTTTCATGGTGTCCCATAATTCCTGGATGTTTTGTGTTAAGGATTTGTTGGATTTAAGGTTTTCTTTGGTTGATAAATCCATTTCTCCTAATGTATCTTCAACACTTGAGATTCTCTCTTCCATCTCTTCTATTCTGTTGGTAATGCTTGTATTGGTAGTGCCTGACTGTTTGTCCAGCTTTTCTATTTTCTGCCTTTCTTCAGATTGTGTTTTTTTTAGTGTCTCTATTTCAGTTTTCAACCCTTGCAGCATTTGCATTGCTTCTTGCAATTTTCTGTTTATCTGTTCGTCCGTTTGTTGCCTTTTATGAATTTTTTGGTTTGTTCTTTCTTCCATTTCTTGCATTTTTTGGTTTGCTTTTTGTTCCATTTCTTGGATTTTGTGCTTTGTTTCTTCTTCCCTTTCCTGCCTTTTTTGGTTTGTTTCTTCCTCCATTTTTTTTATTTTTTGCTTTGTTTTTTCTACCATTTCTTGCATTTTTTGCTTTGTTGCTTCTTCCATTTCCTGCCTTATTTGGTATGTTTCTTCTTCTAATTCTTGCATTTTTTGCTTTGCTTTTTCTTCCATTTCTTGCATTTTTTGCTTCATTTCTTCTTCCATTTCGTGCCGTTTTTGGTTTGTTTTTTCTTCCAATTCTTGCATTTTTTGGTTTGTTTTTTCTTCCATTTCTTGCATTTTTTGGTTTGTTTTTTCTTCCATTTCTTTGAGGGATTTTCCAATATCCTCTTTTAGGGCCTCTATCATTTTCATGAAAGTGCTTTTAAGATCGTTCTCTTCTGCTTCCTTCGCGTTTGAATATTGGGGTCTTGCTGGTGTGGAGTCTCTAGAATCTGGCGGTGTCATATTTGTTTTTCTGTTGCTGACTGTGTTTTTGTATTGTCTCTTTCCCATCTCTTCTTTTAGTGGGTGCAGAAAGAGACCCTTCCTGGTCTGGGGACCAGAGTTCCCTTTGGTGGGTGCTAGTAAGTCCAGTAATCTGGTGGTTCTTCTATGCCTTGTCCAAATGCTGGTCCGTGGGTAGAGAAGAAGAACAGGAATCTGGGGCGCTTAGCCTCCTACCTGGTCCCCTGGACCCTATGCTGGGTCCTGTTGTACCTGATCCGGAACAGCTACTCCCCTGGTCTCCCTGGTTCCTGTAGTTTCCTGGTCTCTTTGGTGGGAGAGAAGATCTGGAGTCTGGGGTGCTTGGCTCCCGCCGGGATTGGGAGCTCTGTGCAGTTCCCAGGCGATCTGCAGGCTCTGGAACTCAGGCTGGGAAGCTGGCCTGTTTACCTGATGATGCCAGAGGGACAGCTACTTCCCTGTACTCCCAGCCTCCTCTCCTTTCCTGGAATCGTTGGTGGGAGAGAAGATCTGGAGTCTGGGGTGCTTTGCTCCCGCCGGTATTGGGAGCTCTGTGCAGTTCCCAGGCGATCTGCAGGCTCTGGAACACAGGCCGGGAAGCTGGCCTGTTTACCTGATGCTCCCTCCGGGATTGGGAGCTCTGTGCAGTTCCCAGGCGATCTGCAGGCTCTGGAACACAGGCCGGGAAGCTGGCCTGTTTACCTGATGCTCCCACCGGGATTGGGAGCTCTGTGCAGTTCCCAGGTGATCTGCAGGCTCTGGAACACAGGCCGGGAAGCTGGCCTGTTTACCTGGTGCTCCCGCCGGGATTGGGAGCTCTGTGCAGTTCCCAGGCGATCTGCAGGCTCTGGAACACAGGCCGGGAAGCTGGCCTGTTTACCTGATGCTCCCGCCGGGATTGGGAGCTCTGTGCAGTTCCCAGGCGATCTGCAGGCTCTGGAACTCAGGCCGGGAAGCTGGCCTGTTTACCTGATGATGCCAGAGGGACAGCTACTTCCCTGTACTCCCAGCCTCCTCTCCTTTCCTGGAATCGTTGGTGGGAGAGAAGATCTGGAGTCTGGGGTGCTTTGCTCCCGCCGGGATTGGGAGCTCTGTGCAGTTCCCAGGAGATCTGCAGGCTCTGGAACACAGGCCGGGAAGCTGGCCTGTTTACCTGATGCTCCCGCCGGGATTGGGAGCTCTGTGCAGTTCCCAGGCGATCTGCAGGCTCTGGAACTCAGGCCGGGAAGCTGGCCTGTTTACCTGATGATGCCAGAGGGACAGCTACTTCCCTGTACTCCCAGCCTCCTCTCCTTTCCTGGAATCGTTGGTGGGAGAGAAGATCTGGAGTCTGGGGTGCTTTGCTCCCGCCGGGATTGGGAGCTCTGTGCAGTTCCCAGGCGATCTGCAGGCTCTGGAACACAGGCCGGGAAGCTGGCCTGTTTACCTGATGCTCCCGCCGGGATTGGGAGCTCTGTGCAGTTCCCAGGCGATCTGCAGGCTCTGGAACTCAGGCTGGGAAGCTGGCCTGTTTACCTGATGATGCCAGAGGGACAGCTACTTCCCTGTACTCCCAGCCTCCTCTCCTTTCCTGGAATCGTTGGTGGGAGAGAAGATCTGGAGTCTGGGGTGCTTTGCTCCCGCCGGTATTGGGAGCTCTGTGCAGTTCCCAGGCGATCTGCAGGCTCTGGAACACAGGCCGGGAAGCTGGCCTGTTTACCTGATGCTCCCTCCGGGATTGGGAGCTCTGTGCAGTTCCCAGGCGATCTGCAGGCTCTGGAACACAGGCCGGGAAGCTGGCCTGTTTACCTGATGCTCCCACCGGGATTGGGAGCTCTGTGCAGTTCCCAGGTGATCTGCAGGCTCTGGAACACAGGCCAGGAAGCTGGCCTGTTTACCTGGTGCTCCCGCCGGGATTGGGAGCTCTGTGCAGTTCCCAGGCGATCTGCAGGCTCTGGAACACAGGCCGGGAAGCTGGCCTGTTTACCTGATGCTCCCGCCGGGATTGGGAGCTCTGTGCAGTTCCCAGGCGATCTGCAGGCTCTGGAACTCAGGCCGGGAAGCTGGCCTGTTTACCTGATGATGCCAGAGGGACAGCTACTTCCCTGTACTCCCAGCCTCCTCTCCTATGTGTTTATTCTTAGGATTTCTAAGATGCTTTAAAGTATAAGCATATGTTCATTAGCTTTGAGAAGCACTCAGCCACCAGCCGTTCAATACCATTTCACACCACAATAGCCTTTCTCCTCCCCTTCCTATCATTCTGACAAAATCAATTATAGGCATTATATACTCTTCACATGTTCTTAAAGTTATGCTTGCCTATCTTTGTTTTAACATCTTTCTCATTTTTTGCCTTTGAAATTTCTAGTGATGTATTCATACTTTCATCAGTATTTGTTTACATTCTGGTGTATTAAGACATTTATTTTTTGTTTATGTGACTATGTGAAAATCCGTTTGTGAATGTGCACTTACGAATGAGCATGTGGGGACTGGAGGAAGTCAAAAGAAGTCATAGTAACTCCTTGAGCTAGGTTAGTTTTGATCTACCCAATGTGAATGCTGGAACCGAATTCAGGTCCTTGGGAAGAGCAGTGAATGCTGTTATCTATTATCTACTTAGGTATCTCCCCAGGTCCTCATTCTGGTTTTGAAACTCATTAATAGGATGCATGTGTTTGGATTTTACCTTAGTTATGTTTCTACTGCTGTGACAAAACACCATGATCAAAAATAACTTGGGGAGGGGAAGAATTCATTTCAGCTTATTGTTCTCAAGTCACACTCCATCACTAAGGGAAATCGAGGCAGGAACTTGAAATAGGAACTGAAGCAGAGGCCATGAGGGAATGCTGCTTACTGGCTTGCTCCGTATGGGTTGCTTGGTCTGCTTTCGTAATAGAACCCAGGACCACTAGCCTAGGGGTGGCACCTGCCACAGTGACCTCGGCCCTCCTACATCAATCATCAACCAAGAAAATACACTAAAGGCTTGCATACAAGCCAATATTATGGGGGCATTTTCTTAACTGAGGTTTCCTCTTCCAAAATGACTCCAGCTTGTATAAAGTTGACAGCACAATCTTTTGGAAATCATACTTTTCCCTTCTAAAATTTCCATTGGGACCTTCCTTAACACACACTCCCTCTCCCTCTCCCTCTCCCTCTCCCTCTCCCTCTCCCTCTCCCTCCCCCCCTCTGTTTTGAAATACTGCCTTTTAATGTTTGGATCCAAGGTCTTTGGGATGGGTGTTTAGAACACTTTCAAAATGGTGACTGTGTTGAATCTTTTCTCATTGGAGTAGAATGTGCTGGTTCTCTAGTTCCTAACTCCTCTGATTTGTACCCTGAACAATTGTTCAGATTTCTGTCGGTTTTGTACAGAAGTAATTCCTAGACAAGTCTGTTCACATTGAATTTCCTCAGACAGTCTGCTACTGTCTCTCTTCTGTCGTACATTTCCCATCATGCTGCATTAGCATAAGGGATGCATTACTTCAGTGGAAGGCATGATTTTAATATGGACAAGCCTTAGGAGTGTTCTTGGTTTGGTGAATCCTTGAGTCACCAAGGATTGCAGATGGGGGGCACCTTTCCAGTTCTCCGGGGGGAATCAAGGGAGGGAAGTAAAATGGTATGTCGAGGTTCTAACAATTTCAAGAGCCCTTGAGTCTTACTGCTTCACTGAGGTTTGCACTAGGAAAAGCAGCAGTAAGCTACTTTGTACTCCATCATAGTTAGTATCTAGCAAAAACATTACTCAGTCACTGTGCCAAGAAAGAACTAGAGGCCACACAAAAATGTTTTGGTTTAACAGGGGTTCCAATAACATTTTGCTTTAGGGGAACAGGAAAGAAGCAACATAGAAAGTGGGTTATATTAATAGAAGAATAGAAGTAAAGGTGTAAAGGCTGGATTGACAGTGCAGCAGTTAAGAGCACTTTCTGCTCTTGCAGAGACTAAGGCACACACACAGTGCCATCCTTTCACCTACATAGCAGTTTTATTTGTTTATAAGGCAACTCTATTATCAGAGGACATGGCATTCACTTTTGGCCTAAATGGAATCAGGCTGGCACACAGTACACACATGCATGAAAACAAAGCACTCACATGCATAAAACAAAAATCAATAATTTCTAAAAGCTGTCATTCAACTTAATTTCCTGTGGTATTTTCCTAACTGTCTGCATGGTAATTTCCCTCCTGCACAATAAATCAGGATTAGATATGCATTCAAACATTATCACAGATTTTAACATCATGTGTATAATCACCCATCTTCTATCCTGGGAACAAACTTCACATGAATGTTAAAAAACACTTTGAAAAATACAAGAGAAAAGAATACCTTTCTGAGAGACAAGCTGTAAACAAATAGGAATCCTTACATTTGTCTTCAATACTCTTCTACTATGGAAAACACATGCTTGTCCTCCACAAATGAATGTGTGAGGAGAATGTGTGACCAGTGAGCCTCTCAACAGAAACATTGGTTTGACCAAATGACTCACAAGATAATCAGAAAAATCAAAGAGATACAACACCCAGGGTAAGACGAAAACAATGAGGAAGTTTGGCAAAACACATAGCAGGGTCCCTTTTTACCCTACCTGGACAGAAGTAGTGAGTAGGTAGGAAAGAGATCTTCTGGAATTAACACTGAGGCTCTGTCTGATGAAAGCTTATGGTCTGGAATGGCAGACTCAGAGTCCTACAGCCTCGAAGTTCTGAGAGGTGGAGGATTAGTGCTGCAGGCTTAATAATCCAGAGACTTTGGCTGCCTGATCTTTGCTTGGAGGCCTATTCTTCAAGGATTTAATCCCCAGTGTCTGTGATACAATCGAATCAATGCAATCTCTGATTCTCAGCAGTGGAAAGGACCAGAACTAGGAAGCACTCCCAAGTTCTACACTTGTTCCTTAGGAAGCTCAGTTCCTTGAGGCTAACATCCCAGGTCTTCAGTGTTGGGACCCTTGTCCCCTGATTCGTGCTATTGTCACACGTTGAAGACCTAGAATCTCAAGACCTTTGGCTCTTCCAGACTCCTCAAACACTTCTGGGGAGGTAGATTCTAGCCTTTCTCATCCTTGGCTCCTCACAGCCTTCTGTCTTTCTCCAGCATCAGAGCTCTGCCTTTCTGCTGTCCATTGCTGCATCCTCTCCTTCTGCTCCCCACCATTTCTGCCCTAGTCTGTCTGCCACAAGAACTCTTTCACTGCCCCCTTTCTGCTACCGGAGCTACCAAAAGGGCTGCTGCCTCTGCAGGGACAGCAGATGCTGCTTTTATGAATGTGCTGCCTGCTGCCTTAGCTGCCGTCTCCTCTGCAGGCTACCAGCTTAGCCCAGTGTGTCAGGAAAACAAAAACCCAGACCCTAAATTGGTAAGCAAAGATCACAAGGGACATTCTTCTAATGCACCTAAGATTACAACAACAGAGGGCAAGCTGACCCAGAAAGTGAATCATGCTGCCAACTCATATAGCAAGAATGGGGGTGTGGCAAATGCCATTGCATCAGTAACTTCACAGCCCTTCATGCTAATAGAGTGTTGTGAACTGCACCAGTGGCAGTCTTTCGCACTGGGCCACCAGGGCAAGTGTTGCCCTCTGGCCTGGGGGAAATGTCTGCACAGCGTTCTCAGGTGTATACCCAGGGCTGTTATGCCAAAATACAAACTCAAACAGAAACCTCTTAAAGCTACTTGAAATCGCGCTGGTGGGTAGAGCTCCTTCTGGAGCTGGATCTGGCATGCATTTGTCTTTGCACTGCAGTGTGCTCAAGGCATCTGGGCACTGATCCAAGCCACCAGGCAACAACCAGGGCATTTCTGTAGGTTTCCAAACTGGAGCTGCTTAAGAGTGACAGGCACAAGAAGACAGACAGCCCACAACAAAGTACGGTCCTGAAAGTTTGAATCTCACGCAGAGAATAATTGAAGGAGACTTACAGTAGAGTCAAGAAAAACTTCAGATAGCACTAAGAGTTCCAGCATTCAACAGCACTTAACATTATTTAACAATGATAAATGGGGTTTAAAATCCCAGGGCTGGTGTGAGAGGCCGGTCCCTCTGATCTGTCACAGAGGGACAAGCCTTCCTTGGCATTTTAAACACAATTACTAAAGGTAATTGCTGTGGGATGGTAGCAATAAAGGACAGACATTTTAACAGGAGACAATAATTGGCTTAAAGTAGGTCTAAAAGTGACCTGATTTGTAAAAGGACATCTAGAGCACAGTGGGAAAATCAGTGACCACTCTGTCTCCTTATTGCTCCTTTTTGCCTAGTTAGATCGCAGACTAATGAAGGAAAGAGGTACTGTAGAAATCAGGCGGGGATCTTTTTGTTCTAGGTCAGTGAGAAAGGCTTTAGAACACATGGCAGAAATGCCAGAAGGCAGGATGACAATGAAGGCTTCTTAGTGCACATATGGAAAGTCCACACTGAAGCCTGGTGGTGGTGGTTGTGGTGGTATACACATTTAATCCCAGCACCCAGGACTCAGAGGCATGTCTATCTCTGTGAGTTTGAGGGCAGCCTGATCTACATAGTGAGTTACCGGACAGCTAGAGCTAGTTAACAAGACCCTGTCTGAAAACAACACACAAACTATCAGAAACAAAATAAGCAAACAAACATCCCTTCAAACATTCAAACTGAAATCTTTATGACTACCCACTTTATTTTTTTTATATTTTATTTTCCAGTTTAAATTTAGATAAGAAACGAGGTTGCTTCACAAGTCAGTTCCAGGTCCCTCTCCCATTCCCTCCCCTCCTCCCGTGCCCTCCCCCCAACCCTCCCCCCCCCCGTTATCCCCTCATTCCCCCAGGGAGGGTGAGGCCCTCCATGGGGGTGTCCATAGTCTGTCATTTCATATAGGGCAGGGCCTAGACCCCTCCCCAAGAGTTCAGGGTGAGAGTGCACCTCACATTGTTCTATGGGAGTCCAAAGTCCATGTGTATACTTGGGATGGGTACTGATCTGCTGCCCAAGGCTCAATAGATTCCCTAGGCCTCCTCACTGACACCCAGATTCACGGGGTCTTGATCAGTTCCATGCTGGATTCCCAGGCTAAGGCCTGGGATTCAAGAATTAACCTTTGTCTGGTCAGCTGTTTCTGGGGGTTAAACCAGCCCAGTCTTAATCCCTTTGATCATCAGTCCTCCCTCTATGTTACTGGCTTTCTTGAGTTCAGCTCAGTACTTAACCAAGGGAGTCTGCCTCTTCTTCGATCAGCCACTAAATGAAGTTTCTGTTTCCCAGACTCTCTGGCCATAGGATTGTAGGCTGGCACTCCCCAGATCTATATCTAAAATCCATATATGAGAGAGTACATGCCATGTTTCTCTTTTTGTGACTGGGTTACCTCACTCAGGATGGTTTCTTCTAATGCCATCCATTTGCCTGCGAATCTCATGATTCCATTATTTTTTTCTGCTGAATAGTACTCCATTGTGTAGATGTACCACATTTTCTCTATCCACTCTTCGGGTGAGGGACATCTAGGTTGCTTCCAAGTTCTGGCTATTACAAATAAAGCTGCTATGAACATAGTGGAACAGACATCTTTGTTGTATGAATGGGCATCTTTTGGATATATGCCTAAGAGTGGAGTTGCTGGGTCTTGTGGTAGGTTTATTCCCATTTTTCTGAGGAATCTCCATACTGATTTCCAAAGTGGCTGAACCAGTTGGCACTCCCACCAGCAATGGAGGAGTGTCCCCCTTTCACCACATCCTCTCCAGCATAAATTGTCATTGGTGTTTTTGATTTTAGCCATTCTGACAGGAGTGCGATAGTATCTCAGAGTTGTTTGATTTGCATTTCCCGGATGGCTAAGGATGTTGAGCACTTTCTCAAGTGCCTCTCAGCCATTTTAGACTCCTCTATTGAAAACTCTCTATTTAGTTCTGCAGCCCACTTTTTAATAGGGTCCTTTGGTGTTTTGGAGACTTGCTTCTTGAGTTCTTTGCAAATTTTGGAGATCAACCCTCTGTCAGATGTGGGATTAGTGAATATTTTTCCCATTCTGTGGGCTGTCTTTTTGTCTTGCTCACTGTGTCCTTTGCCTTACAGAAGCTTCTCAGTTTCATGAGGTCCCATTTATTAATTGTTGATCTCACTGTCTGTGCTAGTGGTGTTATGTTCAGGAAGCTGTCTCCTGTACCAATTCGTTCAAGGGTACCACCCACTTTCTCTTCTAAGAGGTTCAGTGTGGCTGGATTTATGTTGAGGTCTTTGATCCATTTGGACTTGTTTTGTGCATGGCGATAAACATGGATCGATCCGCATTCTTCTACATGCCAGTCTCCAATTATGCCAGCACCATTTGTTGAAGATGCTTTCTTTATTCCATTGTATATTTTTAGCTTCTTTGTCAAAGATCAGATGTTCGTACGTGTGTGGGTTAATACCCGGGTTTTCAATTCGATTCCATTGGTCTACCTGTCTATTTTTGTGCCAATACCAAGCTGTTTTCAGGACTATAGCTCTGTAATAGAGCTTGAGGTCAGGGATGGTGATGCCTCCGGACGTTGCCTTGTTGAACAGGGTTGTTTTGGCTATCCTGGGTCTTTTGTTTTTCCATACAAAATTGATTATTGTTCTTTCAAGGTCTGTGAAGAATTGTGCTGGGATTTTAATGGGGATAGCATTGAATCTGTAGATTGCTTTTGGCAGGATTGCCATTTTTATTACATTGATCCTACCTATCCAAGAGCATGGGAGATCTTTCCATTTTCTGAGGGCTTCTTTAATTTCTTTCTTTAGAGATTCAAAGTTCTTACGATACAGGTCTTTCACTTGTTTGGTTAGCGTTACCCCAAGGTATTTTATGTTGTTTGTGGCAATTGTAAAGGGTGATATTTCTCTGATTTCTCTTTCAGCCCTTTTATCATCTGTATATAGTAGGGCTACTGATTTTCTTGAGTTGATCTTGTAGCCTGCCACTTTGCTGAAGGTGTTAATCAGCTGTAAGAGTTCCCTGGTAGAGTTCTTTGGTCATTGATGTAAACTATCATATCGTCTACAAACAGTGAAAGTTTTACTTCTTCCTTCCCAATTTGTATCCCCTTGATCCCCCTTTGTTGTCGTATGGCAATAGCTAGAACTTCAGGTACCATGTTGAAAAGGTATGGAGAGAGTGGACAGCCTTGTTTTGTTCCTGATTTTAGAGGAATTGCATCGAGTTTCTGTCCATTTAGTTTGATGTTGGCTGTTGGTTTACTGTATATAGCTTTTATTATGTTTAAGTATGTCCCTGTTATCCCAGATCTCTCCAAGACCTTTATCATGAAGGGGTGTTGGATTTTGTCAAAGGCTTTTTCAGCATCTAGTGAGATGATCATGTGATTTTTTTTCAGCTTGTTTATATGGTGGATTACGTTGATGGATTTTCACATGTTGAACCATCCCTGAATCCCTGGGATGAAACCTACTTGATCGTGGTGAATGATTGTTTTGATGTGTTCTTGGATCCAATTTGCCAGTATTTTATTGAGTATTTTTGCATCAATGTTCATGAGGGATATTGGTCTGAAGTTCTCTTTCTTAGTTGTATCTTTGTGTGGCTTGGGGATCAAGGTTATTGAAGCCTCATAGAAAGAGTTTGGCAAAGACCCTTCTGCTTCTATTGTGTGGAACACTTTGAGAAGAATTGGTATAAGCTCTTCTTTGAATTTGTGGTAGAATTCTGCACTGAGGCCATCTGGACCTGGACTTTTTTTGGTTGGGAGACTTTTGATGACAGCTTCTATTTCCATAGGTGTTATAGGTCTATTTAAATTGCTTATCTGTTCTTGATTTAGTTTTGGCAAATGATAGCTGTCCAGGAAGTCATCCATTTCCTTTAAATTTTCGAATTTTGTGGAGTACAGGTTTTCAAAGTATGACCTAATGATTCTCTGGATTTCCTCAGAGTCTGTTGTTATGTCCCCCTTTTCATTTCTGATTTTGTTTATTTGCGTGTTCACTCTCTGCTGTTTGGTAAGTTTGGACAAAGGTTTGTCTATCTTGTTGATTTTCTCAAAGAACCAACTCTTCGTTGCATTGATTCTTTGTATTGTTTTCCTGGTTTCTACTTTATTGATTTCAGCCCTCAATTTGATTATTTCCTGGCGTCTACTCCTCCTGGGGGAGTTTGCTTCTTTGTGTTCTAGAGCTTTCAGCTGTGATGTTAATTCTCTGGTATAACTGTTCTCCTGTTTCTTCATGTGAGCACATAGTGCTATGAACTTTCCCCGTAGCACTGCTTTCAAAGTGTCCCATAGGTTTGGGTATGTTGTGTCTTCATTCTCATTGAATTCGAGGAAGTCTTTAATTTCTTTTTTCATTTCCTCTTTGACCCAGGGATGGTGCAGTTGAGCATTATTCAATTTCCAGGAGTTTGTAGGTTTTCTGCAATTTGTGTTGTTGTTGAATTCTAATTTTAAAGCATGGTGGTCTGATAAGATGCATGGAGTTATTCCAATTTTTTTTGTAGCTGCTGAGGTTTGATATGTTGCCAAGTATGTGGTCGATTTTTGAGAAGGTTCCATGTGGTGGTGAGAAGAAGGTATATTCTTTTTTATGTGGATGAAATGTTCTATAGATATCTGTTAATCCCAGTTGGGTCATTACTTCTATTAGACCCTTTGCTTCTTTGTTGAGTTTCTGTCTGGTATTCCTGTCTAGTGGTGAGAGTGGTGTGTTGAAATCTCCCACTATAACTGTGTGGGGCTTTAGATGAGATTTAAGTTCTAGTAATGTTTCTTTAACGAATGTGGATGCCTTTGTATTTGGGGCATAGATGTTCAGGATAGACACTTCATCTTGGTGGGTTTCACCTGTGATGAGTATGTAATGACCTCCTTCATCTCTTTTGATTGATTTTATTTTAAAGTCTAGTTTGTTAGATATTAGGATTGCTACCCCTGCTTGTTTCTTGGGTCCATTTGATTGAAAAAATTTTTCCCAACCTTTAACTCTCAGGTAATGTCTGTCTTTGAGGGTGAGGTGTGTTTCTTGTATGCAGCAGAAGGAAGGGTTCTGTCTTCGAATCCATTCTGCTAGTCTGTGTCTTTATATGGGTGAGTTAAGGCCATTAATATTGAGGGATATTAATGACTATTGATTGCTCATCCTTCTTCGATTTGCGATGGTTGTTGTTGGTGGAATTATGTGTGGAATTTCACCCCTTTGTTCTTTTGGCTGTTGGTAGAGAGGGATTCTCTAATGCTTATGTTTTTCTGGTTGTAGTTAGCTTCCTTGGGTGGGAGTTTTCCTTCCAAAATTTTCTGTAGGGCTGGGTTAGTGGACACATATTGGTTGAATCTAGTTTTGTCATGGAATATCTTGTTTTCTCCGTCTATAGTGATTGAGAGCTTTGCCGGGTATAGTAGTCTGGGCTGGCATCCATGGTCTCTTAGTGTAGGTAGAATATCTATCCAGGACCTTCTGGCTTTCAGAGTTTCCATGGAGAAATTAGGTGTAATTCTGATAGGTCTGCCTTTATATGTTACTTGACCTTTTTCCTTAGCTGCTCTTAATATTCTTTCTTTATTCTGTATGTTTGGGGTCTTGATTATTATGTGGCGAGGGGATTTTTTTTGTGTTCCACTGTATTTGGTGTTCTGTAGGCTTCTTGTACCTTCATTGGCATGTCTTTCTTAAGGTTGGGAAAGTTTTCTTCTATAATTTTGTTGAATATACCTTCTGCCCCTTTGAGGTGGATTTCTTCTCCGTCTTCTATACCTATTATTCTTAGGTTTGGTCTTTTCATGGTGTCCCATATTTCCTGGATTTTTGTGTTAAGGATTTGTTGGATTTAAGGTTTTCTTTGGTTGATAAATCCATTTCTCCTAGTGTATCTTCAACACTTGAGATTCTCTCTTCCATCTCTTCTATTCTGTTGGTAATGCTTGTATTGCTAGTGCCTGACTGTTTGTCCAGCTTTTCTATTTTTTGCCTTTCTTCAGATTGTGTTTTTTTAATGTCTCTATTTCATTTCTCAACCCTTGCAGTGTTTGCATTGCTTCTTGCAAGTTTCTGTTTATCTTTTTGTCCGTTTGTTGCCTTTTATGAATTTTTTGGTTTGTTCTTTCTTCCATTTCTTGCATTTTTTGGTTTGCTTTTTGTTCCATTTCTCGCATTTTGTACTTTGTTTTTTCTTCCATTTCCTGCCTTTTTTGGTTTGTTTCTTCTTCCATTTTTTTCATTTTTTTGCTTTGTTTTTTTCTACCATTTCTTGCATTTTTTGCTTTGTTTCTTCTTCCATTTCCTGCCTTTTTTGGTATGATTCTTCTTCCAATTCTTGCATTTTTTGGTTTGTTTTTTCTTCCATTTCTTGCATTTTTTGCTTCATTTCTTCTTCCATTTCCTGCCTTTTTTGGTTTGTTTTTTCTTCCAATTCTTGCATTTTTTGGTTTGTTTTTTCTTCCCTTTCTTGCAATTTTTGGTTTGTTTTTTATTCCATTTCTTTGAGGGATTTTCCTATATCCTCTTTTAGGGACTCTATCATTTTCATGAAAGTGCTTTTAAGGTCGTTCTCTTCTGCTTCGTTCGCATTGGAATGTTGGGGTCTTGCTGGTGTGGAGTCTCTAGAATCTGGCAGTGTCATATTTGTTTTTCTGTTGCTGAGTGTGTTTTTGCATTGTCTCTTTCCCATCTCTTCTTCTAGTGGGTGCAGAAAGAGCCCCTTACTGGTCTGGGGACCAGAGTTCCCTTTTGGTGGGTGCTAGCAAGTCCAATAATCTGGTGGTTCTTCTATTCCTTGTCCAAATGCTGGTTTCGTGGGTGGAGAAGAAGAACAGGAATCTGGGGCGCTTAGCCTCCTACCTGGTCCCCTGGACCCTATGCTGGGTCCTGTTGTACCTGATCCGGAACAGCTACTCCCTGGTCTCCCTGCCTCCTCTGGTTTCCTGGTCTCGTTGGTGGGAGAGAAGATCTGGAGTCTGGGGTGCTTGGCTCCCACCGGGATTGGGAGCTCTGTGCAGTTCCCAGGCGATCTGCAGGCACTGGAACACAGGCCGGGAAGCCGGCCTGTTTACCTGATGCTGTCTTAGGAACAGCTGCTTCCCTGGACTCCCAGCCTCCTCTCCGACTACCCACTTTATCAGTGAGACTTTTGAGATTCAGATGGTTTTAAGTTGGTCTGCCAGCAGGTTTTATGGACACAGAAGAAAGGTGTCATGGATATCATAGGTCGCTCTCAGGCTGTGGCTGGGAGGTTGACGTGCAGTATTGGGGCATGTTGTCGTGAGTTACTTTCTATGTATTTACTAAGTCCTGGAGGTTCCTAAAAGGTCCCTGAGGACAGTCCATTGACTTCCTTTCAAAGGAGGAAGATGTGGGAAGGCCTGACATCGGGCATACAAGCAGTGAGGAAAAGGCCTATTACTAGGGACTCGGTGGGGTAGTGTGACCTATTCTACATGAGGGTCCCTGTGCACGTCAGCTTCTAACCTCTGCCTTGGATACTCCAGAAATTTCAACAGAGGGCACCATAAAATATGGAACTGTAGTTATGGGAACCCACATACCACTTTTGCCAGCAAATGAATCTAGTTAGTGATGGTGACACAAATATGTCCAACTAGAATTTTCAAACTCTCTGGCAGCCTTTTCCTCAATGGCTGCCTGATATGGAATCTACCAGCCAAAGCAAACTTTATCATTGAATTCAGAGGTCTTTTCTTTTGCAAAGCCAGACATGAAATGTCACAAATGATGGATTTCAGATGAGACTGGAGTCTCTCTTGTACACCCAGATTTGAAACACACTTGAGGTTTTGAGAGCAGCAGCAGCGCTCCTAAGGCACTGGGAAGGGCTCATGCAGATGATGCCTGCTCTCTTGTGAGTGTGAGAAACATATCCTGGCCTGTTCCTCCAGCAAACATCTCACAAAAGAGAGTGAATCAGGAAGTGGGGGCTTCCTGTTGTGGGGGCTTCACTACTTGGGAAAGGGCTGGTATTATTTGAAGGTAGGTTTCAATTAATAAAAAGTGTACAGCTCAGTGCTGGGGAGCCAGGTGGCTGGTAAAGTGTCTGGCTCGTAGGTGTGAGGGCCTGAGGTGGGATCCCCCAGAACAAACTCAAAATCCAGGCTTGGCAGGGAATTCTCAGAAAAAGATCCATCACTAAATGGTACTGCTTTTTTCTAAAGGGGCTCACTTCACTCATCACAAGCCACATTATTTGTGTTAATAGTTTTACCATTACTGGGGTATGACACAGGCTAGACAGGCTCTGTTTCCCTGGCCCACCCCGCCACAAACAATTGTATTGTTTTGAATCTGTGAGATGCCCTCTTTCCTGTGAAAGACTTGTTATACAATGAACATTCATCCCACCCAGCTTTACAACACCTCAGAAGTCAGATACAGTGTCCAGGAGCTTAGACTTTATCAATATTAGACATAACAAATGGAACTGTAAGGAACACCATGTAAGCTGTTCGTATCTAGACTTTGCACTTAAGCCACAGCATTGCTATGCACTTCACGGACAGAACTGACAGTGCATTCCACAGGACTGAAGGGCACACGCTGAGACATTAAAGGAGGAAGGCTTCTCCCTTGGAATGCAAAGAGTACAGTTACCAGACACAGGCTTCACTTTAACAACTGCACGGGCTCACATTGTCCCCATCATAGGTAGAGAGAGATTTCTGTGAAGCATCTCCCTTGTGAGGAGCAGCTATGCTGTTCACTTCAGAATGAGAACAAGTCACATTCTCCCTCTTTCCTGATGCTCATTACCGGTTTGGTGTAGGCATTTTTATTAATGTTGTTTGTTCTTTAATGTTTTAATGAAAACCACACGCTTTCCCAGGCCACTTAGCCTTTCAGAAAAAGGAGTCACATTTAAAACCACATTTATCATGGAGACCCAAAAAGAGTGACTTAGAACCCAACCCAAATTGGACAAATAAGCCATTTAGTATCAGGAGAAGTCCTCCTGTTGCTACTTAACATGAATTGGACAGCAGACTTGACAGGAAACATATCAAAGCATCATGAAAGACCTTGGAATTCGCAAAACAGCGAAAGAGTACACATGCCCATTGACCTCTTACTGAAAATACAGACAAAAGCCAAGACTTCCTTGTGTGGATGCCATTGCTTTTTATAAACAAGGGATGAGGAGCGCCTAGGCCATCATATCAGAGATTGTCCTCTCTGCTGTAGGTTGTAGAAATGGGCCTCCTTCAATATCTTCTTAATATGGGAGTAAGTACCTTGGTTTCACCACAGTGCATACTGCTCCTGGGAGAACTTGGGGATGTTGGAGTTAAAATTAGGCATGTTCTGGTTTAAGTAGTTCTCTGGCATACTTTCTCAACTTTAACAGCCTGGCTCTCATATTTCTTCCTTTTCCTCTTCCTGGGGAGATCCATGAGTTCCCAGGGTGGGAACCAATGGAGATCTCCAATTTGGGCTTTCTCTGATCCTAGTTGATTGACTGTGCATCTCTGTATCTAGTCAAGCAGTAGTTAAACAAGTCCAGCAGCTGCAATGCCCAAATGGGAAAATCTAGGAGACATCGTTATCTGGTGCATGAACACTGCAGACAATTGATGAACTCAACACCTTAGTTTAGGATGATATTATAAGGTATGCAGGAGCTGTGGATTTCCAGTTGATACTGGAGGGTAGGTAGGATTTTTTAAAGGATCTGTATTGATAGTCAACAGAGTATTTAGGTTAAGACCAAGCAATTGTAAGGTAAGGTAACACCCATGCTATGGAGGAAGAATGCCATCCCTCATGTCCTGGGAGGGCTTCTTAATGACACACCCAGACTTGTTAAAGAATGAAGAAGAGGTGAGTGAGACAAGTAGGAAAGATACCTGTCAGTGTGAATGAAAAGAGAAGGGCCCTGGTTGGGGCACTTCATTACATTATCCCAGGGCAAATACAGTCTTTGGATTTCAATACACATAGTTTTAAAATGCTCCCTGAGACCTCTCACACTTCCACCTCCCACTCTGCTTGTAGGGGTTTCTTAAGTCTCTTGAGCATGGGCTGTGTTAAGTAGCACTTTGGAGATGCTGACACAAAACCTGCATATTTTTCAAGTCCTTCATCATACAGGAATATTCCCTAGAGAAGAAATATGGTGACAGTTCTGAACCTGAGTCTTGCCCTGACAAAGCGCTCAGAATGTTCATTGCTGAGAGCTATGATTCTTCCAGCCCCATGACTGCCTACAGGGTACGTTCTCTTAGTCAGTCTGTTTATTGGAAATGGTAGGATGTAAATGAGCATGCAGAGAAAACTTTTAAATCTGATTTCTCTGCAGAAGCCCTGTGAAAAGTGCCCACTGTTCATTCCAACCATCACCCAGTGAGACTACAAGAAGAATTCAGAGGAAATCATTGTCACAGACACATCCAGAGCCCCATTTAGGTCAAAATCGTAGGGGTCTTCAGTCTGAGAGGGACTACTGAAGAGGCAGGTTCACCTTTCATCAGATCTGCACACAGAGTGTAGGGATGCACATGATTCTGAATGGCACTTCAGTGACTGTGGGGAGAGCAGGGAGAGGCTCATGGTCTCTCAGTGCTTCTGATTCATGGGTCTGAGTTTGAACAGAGGACTCAGTCATTGTGGGTGTCCTGGGCAGACATTTTAAGCATGATGAGTTGCCAGTAGCTGAGGAATACTTCTGTGCTGTGTGTCAGGATCTCCTCAAAGTGACTCTTGTTGAATCACATTCAACCATCCCAAATAACTGTCTGTGTGGGAGCAATTGTTACATCCTGTACACAAAAGACACTAGAGGGCTGAGAGAGACAACATAGTGTGTCTTACAAATGCTCGAGAGAATACAAAGACACAGTTCATAAATGGTGGGGTGGGACAGAGACACAGCCTTGCAAGTGGTGGAGCAAGGTCTTAGAAATAAGCTAAAACGGTTGGGTGGAAGATAGACAAAAGATCAAAGTGGTGGAGTGGGACATAGACACAAGATCAAAGTGGTAGGGTGGCACATAGATACAAGGTCAAAAATGGTGGGGCAGGACATAGGCACAAGCTTACAATTTCTGGAGCTGGGACATGGACACAACTCAAAAATGTGGGGTGAGATATACACACAAGCTCTCAAATAGTGGAGATGGGATATACACACAAGCTATGTGAACCAGAGCTGGCAGCCCTCTTGAAGGAATGGTCTTCAGGTCCATTACTTGACTTATAGCTGTGAGCACCTTCATTTGCATTTTCCACTCACATTCTGCTGACTGTGTCATTTCTCTGCTTTCTCGTGGTCCCAGGACAGGCTTTTGGGTGAGCTGAGGCTGAGGCTCTTCTTTACTTACTTGTTTCCCCCACTGCCAGGCAGCGTTTTCAGTTCTACTGAGTCATTCCAGAAGCCTCAGAATGTCATGCGGTCACTGTTTTCATCTGTGAAAATGAGACAGCTGGTCTACCAGACACACACACAAGAAATCTAGTGGATGTGGATTCAGTGAGAACTAGAAGGGAAGGAAGAGAGCTGCTGGCATTTCTGTGAGTGGTGCAGTGATGGTGGATCCTGGTTTGTCCCCATCTGCTGACATCTCAGACACCTTCACCAGTTCTCCTACCTGCATGCTACCCACACTTCCACCACTGGAGTTGTTGGGGCACCACAGGCTGAATTTGGGTATGGGCCCATCTTCTTTATGCATAGATAGTTGGGATGGCTCACTTCATAATATATCATGTATTTGAACACATTGAGTTCCTTGGAGCCATTGTTTATATGAAACTGATAGGTGCCCTATTCTTTTGGTGATGCTGTTCATTGATGTGACAGTATTTGTTTTACATTATTGTACTTAGCTTGTTATCTTAATATTATCTCTTAGCAGTCTGTTCATGCCTATTGAGAGCAAAAAGGGAGTGGATCTGGATGAAGGAATTAGGAGGAGTAGACAGAGGGGAACAAACCATAATAAGGTTATGTTTTGTGAGAAAAAAATCTATTTTCAAAAGGAGGAAAATTTAACAGGAAGGGATTCTACTCTTCAGGCCCATTTATTTTGATGTTCTCTTTCAAGTCATTCAAGTCTATTAACCCCACTCCCACTGACTTTTCACTGTGATACATACTTGTCCCCCCATGAAGGTAGATGATTCCATCTGAAACATGGAATGGAAAGTTCACAGTCTCCAGAGCTGTTCCTACCATGGATCCAGTCACTGCCATCCTTGTGACTGGTTCGAAACCCTCAGGCTTGAATATCTTTCCGGCTGAACTTTCATATCCTTTCTTTGCAGGGGCTCTAATAGTAGAGTGTGGATCTGTGGCCAGATGTAGGAGTCTTGCTCATTGCTCTCAGGTGAGATGCAGTTGCAGTTTCACGGGGTATTAGCCCTGGTGCTACTATGTGCAACAGAACACTGTGCAATGTTGAGTTTGAGCACCTTGACCAGGTGCTCTGGGGGAGGAGATAAGGGGACTCAGCTCCTGACCTCTACTTAAAGGCTTCTTTCCAAGTCCTTTCCAAGAGTGTGTTCTAGATGATGACTATTTGAAAGTTACCTTATTAATTAAGGTTCATTGCAGTTATACTTCACTAAACCATTATAGATACAGAAGAATCAGAACATATAGAGCATCCGTCATCTAATTAGTCCCCTTGATAGTTTAACTTACACATTACACAGTGATATAATTTACACAACTAAGTAGTACTTCAAGACTAGGACACAGACACTGTCACACTGGGTGTGTAGAACTCTCTTTCACTGTATCATATGTGTAAATTCATGCAATTACTACTATAATCAAGCTTCATCTCTTTTCCATCAGAGGAAGGCAATAAAATGCCT
Source organism: Mesocricetus auratus (assembly GCF_017639785.1). Lineage (NCBI taxonomy): Eukaryota > Metazoa > Chordata > Mammalia > Rodentia > Cricetidae > Mesocricetus > Mesocricetus auratus. The sequence goes on from NW_024429188.1 coordinate 1,441,884, forward strand.
CCTTATAGGAATGAAATATTATTAACTGGTACAATGGTTTTTTTTTACATTTGCTTTGTTTGTGGTGTACGTACATGCATGTTTTCACGTGTGTGTGTGTGAGAGAGATTACTTCTCTTTTCTCTCTTTTTTTAAGGTGTAGAGTCTTTTAAGATATCCACCATCCACGTTGGCATATCAACTGATGTTGTCACTGTGAGTGTCTTATGTGATCATAGTGTTTAGATTTTTTTGTGTGCAACTTCCCCATCACATATAGGAGACACATTTTCATTGCATCTGTCCTTGTCCTCTTGCACTTCCAATCTTCTTTATGCATCTTTCAATATATTTACTATGCCTTTAGTATGAGGTTGTGTTGCAGATGTATTCATTCGGGATGTGCCCTGCACAGTATTCTCAGCAAGTTGACCAGTGGTGCATTTCTGTAATAGTTTCACTCAGCTGCAAAAGGAAGCTCCTTTGATGAAGTTGAGACTCAACATGCTCATCTATGCATATAAGCATGAGTATTTAGAATGTACTTAGAAAGTGTGTAAGAAGAGGAACTAGTGAGCTCCCCTCTAGTGACCATGACCTCAATATATTCTAACATTTTGTTTCTTTGTTTTGGGTTTTTTGTTTTTCACTATTTGTTTTGCATTTTGTCATTGTATATCACCACATTAGGTTTAGGGTTTTTTTGTTTGTTTATTTTTCCTATTTGTTGCTGACTTAAAAGTTATTCATACCATATATTATAATTATGCTTTACCCTTTCCCAACTCCTCTCACATTCATTTATCCTAGTCAACTATTCTGTAGCATGGGGCCTGCCCTGGAGTATAGTTGATACACCCCGTGACATTCCATTGTACAAAACTGGTTTTCCCTTTGCCACCAGGTATCAGTTGCAAATAGCTATATGGTTAGTGGAGAAACCCTGTGTCTACTTCCCTTTTTCCGTGCTGGGATCCAGTCTGGCTTGAACCTGTACAGGTCTTGTGCATGCTGCCACATTCTTGGTGAATTCACATGTGTATTGGTCCTGTTTTGTCCAAAAGACACTTTCCTTTGAGTCATTTTCACCTCTGATCCTTAAAATCTTTTCTCCTCCCCTTCTACATACATTTCCGAGACCCGAGAAAAGGCTTTTAATAAAAACATCACATTTTGGACTGGGTGCCCCAAAGTGTCTCACTCTCTGTACATTGTTCATTCATGGTTCTGCATGTTAATGCTCATATGCTGCAAGACAATGTTTCTCCAGTATGTGTTGAGGGAGGCACTGATCTGTGTATGGGTATAACAGCATGCCATTAGGAGGCAATTCATATCTTTAGCTATGACCACTTACAAGAACAATAGTAGTAGCTTTTCCTTTAGGCAAAGGATCTAATTAGACTCAGAACCTTGAACACTTTAGCAGTATCAGATTTTGGCTCCACATTATGGAGGAGGTCTTAATTCCAATCAAAATCAATTCACCAGTCCCAGAACATTTAGGCCACTATCACATCAATATATCTTACAATGGTTGCTGTTTTAAGTCATAGTTTTAGTAGCTGTGTGATTTTGATGATTGCCTTTCTCCTTTGGGAGCCTTCAAAGTACGTTTTTTTCTTTTTCTTTTTTATTATTATTATTTTCATTTTAAATAGCTTGTTTTACATGTCAATCCCAGTTCCTTCTCCCTCCCCTCCTCCCGCACCCCCTACCATCGCCCCCAGCCTCCCACCCTATCACCATTTCCTACCACATAGGGGATATCGAGAGTCTGTCATTTCACTCAGGGCAGGGTCCAAGCACTCCCCTAAGAGTCTAGGCTGAGAGAGTATCCCTCTTTATGTTATGGACACACGATGTCTGTTTGTATGCCAGGGACAGACACTGATCCACTGCTCAGGGCCCCATAGGTTGCCCAGGCCTCCTCACTGACTCTCACACTCAGGGGATCTGGATCAGTCCCATGCTGGCCTCCCAGCTGTCGGTCTGGGGTCCAAGAGCTCTCCCCTGTTCAGATCAGCTGTCTCTGCTGGTTTTGCCAGCCCATTCTTTGCCAATTTGCTCACTGCTCCTCTCTCTCTGTCACTGGGTTCCTTGGGTTCAGTTCAGTGTTTAACTGTGGGTGTTTGCCTCTGCTTCCATCAGTCACTGGATGAGGGAGCCTTCAAAGTACCTTTAAGCAACATGGAATCTAGTCAATTGAGTTGAATATTCTAGTTGAGTACCATTTCTATTTCAAGTTTAGAGCTCATTCCTGTCAAGCAAGAGCCCTGATTTCTATCTACAGAAAGAAAAAACAAAAGAGAAAAAAACCCAAACAAACCAGGATTCAGGGTCATCCTAGTATCTCACGTGAACCCTTTTAGCCTTTCCTTCTAGCCCATTTCCATTCCCTTGTAGCACATACATACGTGAAGAATATTTCTCTAGAAAGCACTCACTTCACCACCACATGTAGATAAGATTCAGAGTGAGCAACAGGAACCAAAGAATGGTGCACCCACACAGGAAGACCAGAAATCTATGCCAAGGGACATTTCAAACATCATGACTCCAGATGTCTATATCCTACTACAGAAACACAAAGATTAAAAGTAAAAACAGTAATGTCTCCTCCAGAAGCCAGGTACTCTTTTGCAATAGGCCCTGAGAATAACAATTTAGCTGAAACAGAAAGTAAGGATTTGAAAGCAGAATCTATGAATATGATCATAAACCTTAAAGAGGATATGAATACATGTCTTAATAAAGAACATAAAAATACAAACAGCTGAATAAAATTTTGAAAATATTTCAAGACATTAAAGTAGGACTTATCAAAAATATAGAATCAAAAATATAGAATGACTAAAGAAAAAAATAAAACTGGAAATGAAAACCTCAGAATCAAACAGAAAGTTCAGAGGTAAGACAGCTGATTAGAAGACAAAGAAGGAGAACAATTTCCCCCATGAACATTGGTGTAAAAACAATCAATAAAATACTCAAAAACCAAATCCAATAAGAACTCAAGAAGATTGTTCACCATGATCAAGTGGGCTTCATCTCAGAATTGCAGAGATGGCTCAATATATGAAAATCTGTCAATGTAATTCACCATATAAACAAACTAAAAGAAGAAAAAAACACATGATAATCTCAGTAGATGCTAAAAAAACCCTTTGAGAAAATTCAACACCCTTTCATGGTAAATGTCTTGGAGAGATCAGAAATACAAGGGTGTGGCATCAGTTTTATTTGGGTAAATGCTGAAAAATCTGAGAGACAAAGAAGCAAGCCACAGCCATATCTTACCCCACCAATTTCTCAGCCAAAAAGAGAGTGAGCTTCTGTTACCTACTGCCTAATATTTCTTCTTTCCGCCCAGCCATATCTATTACTGTCTGTCTTTATAGACATCTAGACCTCTATGGTTAGCTAGTGGCAAGGTCCATTCTCTGACCCCAGAAAGGCTTTATTAGTGCAAGAAACATAACACCACAGGAATGTGGGTGTTGTGTTCTTAAATATACTTCCTGCTGTCTGGGTGCAATGTCATCTTTAGGGAACTCTGAAAAGAAAAATTTGGGTTAACTTTCAAGTCCTGGGAGAGATAGCTGTATAATTTCTTGTCCAATCTCTTCTTATGGGAAAATTCATTCAGGTCTTGTCTCATGTCCTGGCTAGAGTAGTCTGTTAGTCCAAATGGATCAAAGACCTCAACATAAATCTAGCCACACTGAACCTCTTGGAAGAGAAAGTGGGTGGTACCCTTGAACGAATTGGTACAGGAGTCAACTTCCTGAACATAACACCAGTAGCACAGACAGTAAGGACAAAAATTAATATGGGACCTCTTGAAATGTAGAAGCTTCTGTAAGGCAAAGGACACAGTCAGCAAGACAAAAAGGCAGCCCACAGAATGGGAAAAATATTCACTAACCCCACATCTGACAGAGGTCTGATCTCCAAAATTTACAAAGAACTCAAGAAGCAAGTCTCCAAAACACCAAAGGATCCAATTAGAAAGTGGGCTACAGAACTAAATAGAGAATTTTCAATACAGGAGTCTAAAATGGCCGAAAGGCACTTGAGAAAGTGCTCAACATCCTTAGCCTTCCGGGAAATGCAAATCAAAACAACTCTGAGATACCATCTCACTCCTGTCAGAATGGCTAAAATCAAAAACGCCAACGACAATTTATGCTGGAGAGGATGTGGTGAAAGGGGAACACTCCTCCACTGCTGGAGGGAGTGTCAACTTGTAGAGCCACTTTGGAAATCAGTATGGAGATTCCTCAGAAAAATGGGAATAAACCTACCACAAGACTCAGCAACTCCACTCTTAGGCATATATCCAAAAGATGTCCATTCATACAACAAGGATGTCTGTCCACCATGTTCATAGCAGCATTATTTTTAATAGTCAGAACTTGGAAGCAACCTAGATGCCCCTTCACTGAAGAGTGGATAGAGAAAATGTGGTACATTTACACAATGGAGTACTATTCAGCAGAAAAAACCAATGGAATCCTGAAATTAGCAGGCCAATGGATGGCACTAGAAGAAACCATCCTGAGTGAGGTAACCCAGTCACAAAAAGTGAAACATGGCATATACTCTCTCATATATGGATTTTAGACATAGATCTGGGGAGTGCCATCCTACAATCCCATGGCCCGAGAGTCTGGGAAACAGAGCCTTCATTCAGTGGCCGATGGAAGCAGAGGCAGACAACCACGGCTAAGCACTGAGCTGAACTCAGGAAATCCAGTGACAGAGAGGACTGATTACCAAAGGGATGAAGACTGGGCTGGTTTAACCCCCAGAAACAGCTGACCTGACAAGGGTTAGCTCTTGGATCCCAGACTGATGCCTGGGAATCCAGCATGGGACTGATCAAGACCCCCTGAATGTGGGTGTCAGTGAGGAGGCCTAGGTAACCTATTGAGCCTTTCGTAGTAGATCAGTACTTAACCCGGGTATACAAATGGACTTTGGACTCCCATCCAACAATGAGAGATGCACTGTCACCCTGAACTCTTGGGGGAGGGTCTAGGCCCTGCCCTGGGTGAAATGACAGACTATGGACACCCCCATGAGGGCCTCACCCTACCTTGGGAAAGGAGGGGATATGGGGGTTTGGTGGGAGGGCGCAGGAGGAGGGGAGGGAAACGGAGAGGGACCTGGAATTGACATGTGAGGCAACCTTGTTTCTAATTTAAATTTAAAAAGAAAAAAGAAAAAGAAAAGAAAACAAACAAAACCCCACAGACTCTATCAAAAAATAAAAAATAAAAAGATAAAGAAGGGTATTTTATATTGAACACATGAAAATCAATCAAGAGGAAACCTCAATTCTGAACATTTATATCCGAAGCACAAGGGCTCCTACATTTGTAAAAGAAACATTACTAAAACTTGAATTACAAATACGTCCCACAAACTAATAGTGGGAGACTTCAATACCCCACTCACACTACAAAAACTTGTAGGAGTAACCAACCAATATCTGATTTGATTTAAGGGCCACTCCATGAGATGGAGCCTGCATCTGATACTGCTTGGGTGACCAAGAAACAGAGACTAGATAGTCCAGGTTCCTAGGGTAAAGCCCAGTTCTTATGTTCTAAAAAATGTAAGCAATAAAATGACTTTAATGACCTTCTGTTATATGCATACATCATTGCCTTCTTTAGTCATCACCAGAGAAGCTTGCTCCTTCAGCAGATGGAAATAAATATAGTGGCCCATAGCTTGACATTACAGAGAGGAAGGTATCTTGGTGCATCTAAATGGGATGTCTCAATTAAATCACTGTCCTCAAGATTCAGGGAACCCTTTAGAAGAGAGGCAGAAGGAGTGTAAGCAACACAGAGGGGATGGAGGAAACCAGGAGAACAAGGCCCTCCAAATCAACAGAGCAAAGATCATATGAACTCTCAGGTCTTCCGCGCTAATATTATGGCTTCCACTTTAGTGTTTTTGTGGAATTCCTGAGTGTGTGAAGAAGTGGTCTCTGATTCTTGTGTCTTCTCCTGGTCTTTTTCCTTCAGACTGTCTTGTCTAACTGTGATATGACAGTTTTTGTTTTATCCTATTGTGTTATGGTTTGTTGTTACCTCTTAAAATCTTGTATTTGTATTCTAATGAGAGACAAAAAGGGAGCAGATTTGGATGAGACAGAGGTGGGAAGAACTGGGGGAATAGAGGGAGAGGAAATCGTAATCAGATATAACATGCCAGAAAAAGTCAATTTTCAATAAGTTTATTTCTGATAGGTCTTCTTTGTATGTTACTTGGTCTTTTTCCTTTGCAGCTTTTAATATTCCTTCTTTATTCTGTATGTTTAGTGTTTTGCTTATCATGTGTTATATGGGATTTCTTTTCTGGCTCTCTCTATTTGATATTTTACAGCGAACCTGTTTCTTGTTAGGTTTCTCTTTCATTAGATTGGGGAAATTTAATTCCATGGTTTTATTAACATTTTCTGTGGTTGTGTCCTAGGTTTTTTCTCCTTCCTCTGTAGCTATTATTTGTAGAAGCTATCTTCTTATGGTGTCCCATATTTACTTGGTGTTTTGTCATAGATTTTCTTTCTTTCTTTCTTTCTTTCTTTCTTTCTTTCTTTCTTTCTTTCTTTCTTCCTTCCTTCCTTCCTTCCTTTCTTTCTTTCCTTCCTCCCTCCCTCCCTCCCTCCCTCTCTCCCTCCCTCCCTCCTTCCTTCTTTTGTTCCTTTCTTTTTGGTTTTTTGACAGGGTGTCCCTGTGTAATAGCCCTCTATGTCCTGGAATTCATTCTGTAGACAAGGCTGGCCTCAAATGGACAAAGATATGCCTGCCTCTACCTCCCTAGTGTTGGGATAACAAGAGTCCACTACCACCACCCAGTGTATTTTCTTTTTAAAAATGATTTAACATTTCTCTAGCTGAGCTCTCTATTTTTTCTGCCTTGTCTTCAAACTGCAAATTATTCCTTATTTGATTTTAAAAATCTGTTATTATTATGATATGCGCATTGGTTTTTGCCTGCATGTGTGTTTGTGTGAGGGTGTCAGATCTCCTTGAGTTGGAGTTACAGACAGCTGTGAGTTGCCGTGTGGATGCTGGGAATTGATCCAAGCTCCTCTATAAAATAGCAGTCATACTAATCATTAAACCATCTATCTGTTACCCACTTTATGAGCCCACGTTTTGTGTTTTTCATTGTTTATTTACTTGTTTTGCATGCCAGCATCAGTTAATATCCCCCTTCTCCGTGCATGTACTAAACTGCCCCCTTTCCCCTGCAAAATGGATTTATCGATCAAAAATTCATTTTTTTGCACTCCTAATCTTCCAACTAAATTCTTTTTGTGTGTGTGTGTGTTTATTTAATATACAGCTATTTTGCTGAAAGCGTTTATCAATGTAGGAGTTCTCAGTGGAATTTTCAGTAACTTATTTATACTATCATATCATCTGAAATATAATGATACTTTGACTTCTTCCTTTCTTATTTGTATACTTTTGGTCTCCTTCAATTGTCTTATGCTCTAGCTAAAGGTTCAAGTACCATATTGAATAGATATGGAGAGAGTGGACGGCCTTGTCTTATTTCTGATTTTAGTCTTCCAACTAAATTCTACTGTATACCATTACTCCATTTGTTTGTGATAGTGGCCTAAATGTTCTGGGACTCTAGAATTGATTTTGATTGGAATTAAGACCTCCTCCATGATGTGGGACCAAAATCTGACACTGTTAATGTGTCCAAGAGTCTGAGACTAATTAGATCCTTCACCTGCAGGAAAAGCTATTATTGTTCTTGTAAAGGACCATAGGTATAGGTATAAATTGCCTCCTAATGACATACTTCTATACCCACACACAGATCAGTGCCTCCCTCAGCACACATTGGAGAACTTTTTTCTTGCAGCATATTAGCATTAACATACAGAACCTTGAATGGACAATGTGCAGGGAGTGAGACACTTTGAGCACTCAGTCCAAAATGTGATGTCTTTATCAAAAGCCTTTTCTCAAGGTGAAGGTGACCCAAAGGCAAAAGTGTCTTTTGGACAAAACAGGACCAATACACATGTGAATTCACCAAGACTGTGGGGTCATGCACAAGACCTGTACAGGTTCATGCCAGATTGGGCCCCAGCACTGAGAAAGGAAGTAGATACAAGGACTCACCACTAACCATGTAGCTATTTGCAACTGATACCTGGTGGCAAAGGGAAAACCAGTTTTGTACAATGGAATGTCAAGGGGTGTATCAACTATACTCCAGGGCCCCATGCTACAGAATAGTTGACCAGGATAAATAGATCTGAGAGGAGTTGGGTGAGGGTAAACATAAGATATTGTATGAAAAAATTTAAGTAAACACAAAAAAGGAAAAATAAACAAACAAAAGAACCCTAAACCTAATGCAGCAATATACAATGAGAAAAATACAATATAAATTCTGAAAAGAAAGAAAAACAAAAACAAACAAAAAATTGTTAGAATATAGTGAGGCTATGGGCTCTAGAGGGGAGTTCACTGCTACCACTTCCTATACAATTTCTAAGTGCATTCTAAATCCTTATGTTTTTATGCATAGATGAGCATATTAGGTCTCAACATCATCAAAGGAGCCTCCTTTTGCAGCTGAATGAGACTATTATACAAATACACAACTGGTCAAATTGCTGAGAATAGCTGACTGTGGAAGGCCCATCCCCATTGAATACATCTACAACAGAACCCCTATACTAAAGGGTTAGGGAATATATTAAAAGATGGGGCAGGATATTTGTAAGTGCCAGAGGACCACGGCAGCTGCAATGAAAACGTGTCCTCAATATGTGATGGGGAAAATGAATCTATAGAATGCATCTATAGAATCTATGGTCACATAAATAAGACACCTACAATGACAACATCAGTTGATATGCCAACGTGGGTAGTGAGTATATCACCAGACTCTACACCTGAAACAAAGAGAAAAGAAATCACACACACATGCCAACACATGCATGTATGTGTGTACACCAAATCAAGCCTAAAGTGAAAATATCAACATTGTACCAGTTAATAATATTTAATGCCTGTAAGGATGCATTTTATTGTCTCCATCTGATGAAAGAGAAGAGACTTGATTGTGGTGAAAATTACATGAATTTACACATATGATGATGAGAAAGAGAATTCTACACACCCATTATGCCAGTGTCAGTGTACTGTGCTTGAAGTGGTATATAGTTGCGTAAAGAGTAAGGTAAACTATCAGGATCTGTTGGGGCCCAGCTCCTTCTATTCCCCCCATTGGAGCTTCCTGGGCCTGCTCTGCTAGTAGTGGAAGTGTCCTGGCAGGACGAATCACCCAGAGTCTGGCCACACCTCAGTCTTGCCCCCCCCCCGCCCTCAGCCCTCTGATTGAGCTTGAATGAAGAGAATACCAGGAGAGGCCGTATCATCCAGAGTTGCCGACACTGAAGTCTTGGCCCACTGGGAAACGAGAGGAGAGGGAGAGACCTCCTGCACCCACTTAAAGAAGGGATGGGAAGATGACAGTATACGAACACACTCAAAACAGAAAGATCATTATGACACTACCAGAATCTTGGGACCCTACAGCAGGGAGACCTTAACATTCCAATGTAGATGAAGCAGAAGAGAAGGACCTTAAAAACAACTTCATTGAGGCCGAAATCAATAAAGTAGAAACAAAGAAAACAATACAAAGGATCAATGAAACAAGGAGTTGGTTGTTTGAGAAAATCAGCAAGATAGACAAACCATTATCCAAACTAACCAAAAAGCAGAGAGAGAGCATGCTAATTAACAAAATCAGAAATAAAAAGGACAATGAACACTGAGGAAATCCAGAGAATCATTAGGTCATACCTTGAAAACCTGTACTCCACAAAATTCAAAAATTTAAAGGAAATGGACAATTTTCTGGACAAATGCCACTTACCAAAATTAAATCAAGAACTGATAAGCAATTTAAATAGACCTATAACCCCTAAAGAAATAGAAGCAGTCTTCAAAATCTCCCAGCCAAATAAAGTCCAGGGCCAGTGAAGAATTCTAAAAGAAATTCAAAGAAGATCTAATACCAGTACTCCTCAAACTGTTCCACACAATAGAAGCAGAAGGGACATTGCCAAACTCTTTTTATTAGGCTACAATTGTCCCGGTACCCAAGCCACACAAGAACATAACTAAGAAAGAGAACTACAGAACAATACCCCTCATGAATATTGATGCAAAATACTCAATGAAACACTGGCAAATCGAATCCAAGAACAAATCAGAAAAATCATCCACGATGATCAAGCAGGCTTCATCCCAGTTATGCAGGAATGGTTCAACATATGAAAATCCATTAATGTAATCCACCATATAAACAAACTGAGAAAAAAATCACATGATCATCTCACTGGATGCTGAAAAATCCTTTGACAGAATCCAACACCGCTTCATGATAAAAGTCTTGGAGAGATCAGGCATTATAGGAACATATCTAAAGAAAATAAAAGCAAAATACAGCAAACTAAATGGAAAGAAACTCAATGTGAATCCTCTAAAATCAAGAAGAAGACCAGGCTGTCCAGTCTCTCTATATCTCTTCAATACTCTACTCAAAGTTCTAGCCAGAGCAACAAGACAACAAAAGGAGATCAAGGGTGTAAAAAATGGAAAGGAAAAAGTCAAACATTCACTATTTGCAGACAATATGATTGTTTATATAAGTGACCTGAAAAACTCTATCAGGGAACTCCTACAGCTGATAAACACCTTCAGCAAAGTGGCAGGATACAAGATTAACTTAAAAAAAACAGTAACCCTATTAGATATAGATGATAAATGGTCTGAGAAAGAAATCAGAGAAATATTGCCCTTTACAATAGCCACAAACAACATAAAATATCTTGCAGTAACACTAAACAAACACGTGAAAGAGCTGTATCGCAAGAACTTTGAGTATTTAAAGAAAGAAATTAAAGAAGATACCAGAAAATGGAAACATCTCCCATATTCTTGGATAGGTAGGATCAACATAGTAAAAATGACAATCTTGCCAAAAGCAATCTGCAGATTCAATGCAATCCCCATCAAAATACCAGTACAATTCTTCACAGAGCTTGAAAGAACAATTCTCAACTTTATATGGAAAAGTAAAAAACCCAGAATAGCCAAAACAACCCTGTACAATAAAGGAACTTCCGGAAGCATCACCATTGCTGACTTCAAGCTCTATTATAGAGCTATAGCAATGAAAACAGCTTGGCATTGGCACAAAACCAGACAGGTAGACCAATGGAATCAAATTGAAAACCCTGAAATTAACCTACACACCTGTGAACACCTGATTTTTGACAAAGAAGCTAAAGTTATATGATGGAAAAAAGAAAGCATCTTCAACAAATGGTGCTGGCACAATGAGTCCAAATGGATCAAAAACCTCAAAATAAATCCAGCCACGCTTAACCTCTTAGAAGAGAAAGTAGGATTGGTGCAGGAGACGACTTCCTGAACGTAACAGCAGTAGCACAGACACTGAGATCAACAATATATGGGACCTCCTTAAACTGAGAAGCTTCTGTAAGGCAAAGGACACAGTCAACAAGACAAAATGGCAGCCTACAGGATGGGAAAGGACATTCACCTACCCCACATCTGACAGAGGATTGATTTCCAAAATACACAATGATCTCAAGAAGCTAGCCATAAAACAATTAAAAAATGAGATACAGAACTAAATAGAGAATTCTCAATAGGGGAATCTAAAATGGCTGAAAAACACTTCAACATCCTTAGCCATCAGGGAAATGCAACTCAAAACTCTGAAATTCCATCTTATTCCAGTAAGAATAACTAAAATAAAAACACCAATGACAGTCTATGCTGGAGGGGATGGGGAGAAAGAGTAACACTCCTGCATTGCTAGTGGGAGTGCAAACTTGTATGACCACTTTGGAAATCAGTATGGTGATTTTTCAGAAAAATGGGAATCCATCCACCTCAAGACCCAGCAATTCCACTCTTGTGCATATACCCAAAGAATGCATATTTATACAACAAGGACATATTTTCAACTATGTTCATAGCAGCATTGTTTGTAATAGCCAGAACCTGGAAGCAACCTAGATGCCCTTCAACTGAAGAATGGATGGAGAAAATGTGGTACATTTACACAATGGATTATTACTCAGTGGAAAAAAAAATGAAATCTTGAAATTCGCAGGCAAGTGGATGGAACTGGAAGAAAACATCCCAAGAGGCATCCCAATCACAGAAAGACAGGCATGGTATGTACTCACTCATATATGGATATTAGACACAGAGCAAAGGACTACCAGCCTACAATCCACATCACCAGAGAAACTAGGAAACAAGGAGGACCCCAAGAGAAAAATTCATGGTTCCCCGAAGAAGGGTCAAGGGACCAAAATGGGAGCACGTAGAGTGGAGAAGTGAGAGGTAGGAAAATAGAAGGGGAGAAGAGGAGGGGTGAGAACAAGAGGGATCAGGAAGACAAAGTCATGGGAGGAATAGATGAGGGCAAGAAAGGAGATGCCTTGATAGAGGGAGCCAGTATCTGTATAGAGAGAGGTCTGGCACTAGGGAAATGTCCAGGAATACACAGGGATGACCACAACTAAGAATCGAGGCAGTAGTGGAGAGGCTGTCTTTGATGCCCTTTCCCTACAATGAAATTGATGACTACCTTGGTTGTCATCCTTGACCCTTCATGCAGTAACGAATCGAAGCAGAAGCAGGCACCTAAAGCTAAGCACTGAGACATACTCCTGGAATCTGGTTGTAGAGAGGGAGGAGAGATGAGCAAATGAGCCAAGATGGTGCTGAAGAAACCCACAAAACAGTTGACCTGACCTAGTGAGAGCTCTGAGATCCCAGTTTTGAAGCCGGGCAACCAGCATTGGGCCGAACCAAGCCTTCTGAATGTGGGTGCCAGCTAGGAGGCCTGGGCAGTCTCTGGGACCTCTAACAGTGGAGCCAGTGTTTCTCCGTAGTGCACAAACGGACTTTAGGAGCCCATTCCCTATGAAGGGAATCTTTTGCAGCCCAGATACACGAAAGAGAGCCTAGTCCCTCCTCCAAAGATATGACAGTCTTTGAAGATTACTCATGGAAGGCCTTACTATCCTTGGGGAGTGAGTGGGGGTTGGTGGGGGGTATGTGAGGATGGGAGGAAGAGGGAACTGGGATTGATTTGTCAGATAAAATTTTTTCTAAAAGAAAAAAGAAACATTAATAAAAAAGCATTCTGGCAAAAAAGTAAGGTAAACTATCATGGGAATGAATTAGATGAAGGATGCTCGATATGATCTCATTCTTCCGTATCTATAATAGTCTAGTGAAGCATAACTATAATGAACCTTAATCATTAAAAAAAGAAGTAAAAATGGCCTAGTAACATGGAATAACAGAGAATCTGAAGGACAGAAAACAGTGAAAACCAGTTTAACTTCTTACCTCTCAGGATCCTCTGACCAAATGGGCTGAGAACCTGTCTTTGCCCTACCTTGTCACTTCCTGTCTCCAACTCCCAAGTGCTGGGATTAAAGGCTTGAACTACCACCACCTATCTTCTATGGCTAAGTAACAGCTACCTCGTTCCACTGATCTCCAGGCAAGCTTGTCACAACAGAAAGAAAATATTGGAAGCCAGCTTTGAAACAAAAATTGCGTGCGTGTGCGCACACACACATACACACACACCTCCACTAGACCTAGTGCTCATTCTGCCCTCCAGTCAATAAAATGGAATGGAGGACGTTTTGAGAACAGCAACAAAGGAAGGAAGGAAAAGCTTAAACCTGAGGAGGGGAACAGGGTAGCTCGTCTATGGTAACAGCAGCATGGGGAGTATAGAACCATGGCTATGTAATTGCCCTTGCCGAGGAGCATCTCTCCCCAGAATGTCCCAGGAAGGATGCCAAAACTACTAAGGAAAAGAATGCAACATTTCTGGAATAGGTTTAAGTCTCAACATGTGATGGTGTTATTGTCACCAGGCTGGACGTTGTTACTCCTCCTGACCAATCTGCCAAAAAGATTTCACCCCGGGCATCAGTTGGTGATGTTGACATTCACGATCCTGTAGGCTGTGATTGTCTTCAAAGGAGGGTATTAAGGACAGAGTTATTCTGTTCATTCGTGGAAAAGTCTCTTAAATATTCTTTTGCCGTTCGGTTTGCAACTCATGGTGTCATTTTCTATTTTTTGTGTTCTTTCTTGCATAAGAGGGGGCTGTGTGGTACATGGGTTGAGTGTCAAGTTACCGAGGTCTAGTGTCAGCTTTTCTAAGGAGAGTGTATGAGAGGTTGCTTCTGTCCTTGTCCCTGCAGACATCCCAGATGTGTTTCCCACATATTTCTGGCAGTAGTGGCATTCACATTTGAACATCTTCTGATCTGCGTTTTGAGAGGAAGAGGGGTTCCTTTTCCTGTAACTTTGGTGAGGCAAGAGAAACCTGACATGTTTCTTTCTCTTGATTTCAGCTATCTTTGCTTTCTTTTGGGGTGGTCTTGAACTCTCAGGCTGCTGCTCTTCTTCCATCCTTTCAAAGAAGGAAAGCACATATTAGAAACACAAGGGTCAATTGAAAACAGCTCCTGCTGCTCACACTCCTGGAGCACCTACAAACACACGCATATACACATCTCAGGAGGAGCCCCTGATGGTTTCAGCAATGGAAATCTTGGTTTCTAACTGGTTTATACAGCTATTTTGTTTTGTTTTGTTTATGGGTACCGAAATATCCAGAAGCAAACCGTGTGCTCTTTGCATCTGAAATACGGGTTTTAGCCCAGTTTTCCTTGTACTTGATTATGTGAGACATTGGGAATCCAGGACAGAATTCCTTCAAGTGGAGGCACAGATCACTATTACTCAATGTAAGACATTGGTGTCTTCTAAAGAGATGTTTCACAAATAGCCTCTTCTTTAACCTTTCCTTTAAGCTCTTATTCACTGGAATAATGTGATTAATGGCAGTCATTTCTCAGAGGATATCTTTGAGGTTCCAGGCTCTACAAACACAGTGCCTGCTAATAGTAGTACTTAAGGCCCTAAAAAGAGTGCTACAGTCACAGTCCCATTTGCTTGCATAGAAGAACAGAACAGACCAAAATGACTCCCCTAATCCAACTCCAAAGGACCCCTGTCTCCATCAACCACAGCCATATTAACCAGAGTGGGATAAATGTACTAGATTCCTGGGTATGGTATATATGGTCTATGTAACCCATAGCTCAGAACATACTTGGTTCACTCACACACCTTATTGAGACAATTAGAATACCAGAACCTAAGCATAAAGCTACTGGGAACAGATTGAGGTTGACCAGCGATGTCACATGACTTGTAATTTTTAGCAGTACAGGTCAGATCATGGAGAGCACAAAATGCCTTGGTGAGAACAGTAACAAAGACACAGGTCATCTTCCACCTTCCAGAACTGTCCATGCAGCTAGTAGCTACAACATTTCTGGGGACAGAACTGGGGGAGGAGATGGTCAGAGTGGGGTGAATTCAACACATGCATGTGCTATAACAGTTTAGATATGTATAATTCCTAGCTATGGATGTATTTGTGGGGACATATTTGGGATACAGGCATGAATGTGTTGATGCATGGGAGAAAAGCTGAGGACATGTTAGCAGGGGAAGGTTTGGCTATCAAGTTCTTTTACTTCTCTGAACTGTTTACCACCTGTATTAAAGAGTAATACAACCTATGATTCTTGGGTAGAGGGCCTATGAGTGATAGCACAGGGGTTGTGCACTAAAGGAATTATTGGAAACAACAGCAGTTTCCCTATGAAACCAAGGAAATAACTGGCTTATCATATGAAGATTTGTGGACAAAGATGCTTATGTTAATTTTCCCAGACACACACACACACACACACACACACACACACACACACACACAGAGAGAGAGAGAGAGAGAGAGAGAGAGAGACAGACAGACAGACAGACAGACAGACGGACAGACAGAAAGGGGGCAGGACAAATGAAGGCAAAGGCCACACGCAGAACATTGTTGAATAAATTAGATAGGCTTCCCACCAGGATATGAAAATCAGTCTGATTATTTTGGAGACAGTTATGGAGCCTTCTTGAAACCTTTACAGATTGTCATATATGCAAAAAGGGAACTATAAAATGATTTATTCTTTGGTTAATATACACTAATAGAAATTGAAAAATACAAAGCTGCTTTTGATGGGTGACTGGACCTGCTCTCCTCCAAGTGGGCTCTCAGGATATCAAATGTAGCCAGTGATGTTTGACTCCTGAATAAAATGGAGGATGACAACAACAAGCTTCATCTCCTCTGACTCCTAATACCTACTACATGCTGCTTGGAGGGTCATTGGCAACCTTTTCCCACATACCCTCTGCTCCCGGAATGGAGCAAAGCATTAGGCCTCCACTCACAGAGTGACCAGGTTTTCCAGATTCCGTGTACCCTCTTTCCTCATATTCCACAGTTTCTGTCTTAGATTGCAACCACTTCTAGAGTAGCTGTCTTCCCAACAAGTCCATGTCTTCCCCTGCCTAGCACAGTGTTTGAATGTCCTGCCACAGGCTATAATACTCTCTTACCTCTCATATAATTATTCTTCCTGTTTTTACTCTTCCTCCACACACATTTACACTCTGATCCCTCATTGTTTACCACTATGATCTCTCTCTATGTACAACTATCTGCACGGGTAGGATCTCAGTGAGGATGGCACTGAACACTCCATGCTGGGCCAGAGCTTGGCATGGAGGTACACATTTAATCTCAGTACTCTGGAGGCAGAGTCAGGTAGAACTGAGTTCCAGCCTAGCATGGTCTCAAGAGTGAGATCCAGGACATCCAGGCCTATGTAGACAAAATACCATGTCTCAAAAACAAAAGAAAGCAAATCCAGGACAACAACAAAAGTTATGGCATGATAACCATCAGGGTGTAGTATTGACAGGCATGTGTACCTTGGGTATAAAAACTGGTTTCTATTTAGATTTAGGACCCACACAAAAGTGAGACATCATGCCTGGTACCAGACAGCTAGTCAAGTATCCATAGCCTGGTGAAGTCATGAATCTTGGAGGAGATTCTGCAGCTCACTAAGCCACCATAATCCCCGAATATAGTCTAAATATTTTCCCTTATACACACAGATAAATGTAGTCCTCAACCATCACAAAGGAAACTTCACTTTGTAACATAAAGAGATCAATACAGAAAACTACCACCAGTCAAAATGCAGAGTTGTGAAGAAGATCCAAACAGATACATCTACAACAAAACTCCTGCAGCCGAGGCTCAGGGATCATTGTGGAAGAGGGCATAGAAAGATTGTAAGAGCCAGAAGAACAGGGGAGTTTGCTGTGAGCCTGTGTCTCCTAGGGAAGTCAGAAGCTACACCAGCATGACTGCATAAATATGAGATGAACAAGGATGACCCTAAAAGACATGCCAACATGGACAGGGTTGAGGAGTGGGGGCAGCAGGCATGAAGTCTAATAGAAGTACAGAAAACTAAGGGATACTGAGACCGGGGATTAGTAGGTAATACCAAATGCTTAGTATTGAAAATATAAACATACAAGTAACATTAAACAGATTGCACAGGTTGTATTTATTAATTTAGGAATATGTATACATATATGAATACAACAATGATTCACAGAAAAGGAGACAATTTGAAAGAGAACAAGGAAGATGATATGGCAGGTCTTGGGGGTTAACAAGGGGAAATGAAACGATGAAATATTGATCGCAAAGAACCTTAAGTGAATGTCCACCAATCATCATTGGCAACACCCAACCTCCAATCCCCATCCCCATCCACATTTGCTTTCCTTACAGCAAAATTCTGCCTCATACTGCACTGCAAATCACAGCATGTTGACTCATTAACTTCAGTTTTTACTTTGGTAAACCAAAGTACAAGATAAACTCTACAAGTGTGGGCATTTTCAACAGTGCCCTTGATAATGTCCAAGTCTTAGACCCCTTCTTACCATATGTCCAGCTTCTAGGCTACTTCCTGTCACATAGTTGGCCCCTAGTAAATGTAGCTGGATAAATAAGTGTCTGACATGGAGAAAGGCCCCCTAAATTACAGCATTTGTCACTATTGCTCTCCCATCTATGTTGGGTGAGGCTGTAGAGCAGAGAATCAGTGAAGGATCAGAACTGTCTGATGAACCACAGAGGGAAAGCAGGGCTTTGATGGTTTCACCACTAGCCATTTAGTTGTGCAGATGATAGTCCTGGAAGTTATTTTCCACTGAGTAGTTGTTTCTAAGTCTCCAGAGAGGTGCCCTGTAAGTAGTCACCATCTACCCCACAGTCTTGGAAAGAAGCCTTTCTGTAGATAACAGGAGTTGAGTCCCCTTGTATCCTCCCCCAGAGCACATGGTCAAGGCTCAAGCTCACCTTTTCAGTGCTTCAAATTCCCTGTTGCAATACTAGCACCAGAGCTAATACTCTGTGAATCTGCAACTACATCTCTCCTGACTACTAAGGAACACCTGAGAACAATGTGCAAGCCTGCTGCAACTGGCCACCGATCTGCACTACATATTAGAGATCATGCTGACAAGGGACATGAATGTTCAGCTGGAAACAGAGAAAATCCTGAGGATACAGAGTCTTTCACAAGGATGGCACTGACTGGAACCTTGGTAGGAACAGTTCTGGAGCATGTTAACTTTCCATTCCATGTTTCTGATGGAAACAACTACATTCATAAGGGAACCAGCATAGGACTGAACCTGAACTTAGGTGACAGAGTCTTGGGCAGTCTATGGGACTTCTTACAGTGCAACCAGTATTTATTAATAGTGCTTGAATGGAACCTGGGAGCCCATTCCTCCATGGAGGGATACTTTCTCAGCCTAAATATATGGGCTGACAGATTTGGTGATCCCCCATGGAAGGCCTCTCTCTTTCTCTGGGGAGTGGATAGGGTGTGGAACGAGGGGGAAGAAGTGGTCCATGGGGGGCATGGGAGGATGGGAGGGAGAGGGAACTGGGATTAATATGTAAAATAAGATTGTTTCTAATTTAAGTAAAAAGAAAAAAAAGAGTAGAATCATTTCCTTTTAAATTTCCCTCCTTTTGAAAATAGATTCTTTTCTCACAAAATATATCCTGATTATGGTTTGTTCCCCTCTGTCAACTCCTCCCAGTTCCTCCACACCTCCCCTCTCATCCAGATCCACTCTCTTTCTGCTCTCAATATAAAGGAACAGACTCTAAGAGACAATATTAAAATGTAACAAGTACAATAAGGTAAAACAAATACTGTCACATCAAAGAACAGCATTGCCAACAGAATTAGGGCACCTAACAGTGTCATATAAACAATGGCTCCATGGAAATCAATGTGTTCAAAAGACATTCCAACTATCTGTATAGAAAGAAGATAGGCCCATTCCTAAATTCACCCTGTGGTGCCCCAACAAGGCCATTGGTGGAAGTGTGTGAAGCATGCAGGTAGGAGAACTGGTGAAGGAGTCTGAGATGTCAGCAGGTGGGGACAAACCGGGATCCACCATCACTGCACCATTCACAGAAATGCCAGCAGCTCTCTTCCCTCCCTTCTAGTTCTCACTGAATCCACATCCACTGGATTTCGTGTGTGTGTCTGGTAGACCAGCTGTCTCAATGTCACAGATGAAAATGGTGACCACATGACATCCTGGGGCTTCTGGAATGACTTGGTAGAACTGAAAAGGCTGCCTGGCAGTGGGGGAAACACTCAAGAAAAGAAGAGCCTCAGCCTCAGCTCACTCAAAAGCCTGTCCTGGGACCACAGAGAAAGCAGAGAAATGACACAGTCAGCAGCACATGAGGGGAAAATGCAAATGAGGGCGCTCACAGCTATAAGTCAAGTAATGGACCTGAGACCATTCCTTCAAGAGGGCTGCCAGCTCTGGTTCACATAGCTTGTGTGTATATCCCAGCTCCACTATTTGTGAGCTTGTGTGTATATCTCACCCCACATTTTTGAGTTGTGTCTATGTCCCAGCTCCAGAAATTGTAAGCTTGTGCCTATATCCTACCCCGCCATTTTTGACCTTGTATCTATGTTCCACCCAACCGTTTTAGCTTATTTCTAAGTCCTGATCTTACCACATCCAAGCTTATGTCTACATCCCACCCCACACTTGTGAAGTTGGGTCTATGTACTGGCTGCAGCATTTGTAAGACACACTGTGTTATTTCTCTCAGTCCTCATGTCTTTGTGTATTTTATGTAATAATTAATCCCACACAGGCACAGTTATTTGTAATGGATGAGTGTTATTTAACAGGAGGCACTTTGAGGAGATCTTGACACACAGCACACAAGAGATATTCCTCATTTCCTAGCAACTCATCATGGTTTAAAGTGTCTACCCAGGACAACCACACTGACCTAGTCCTTTGTTCAAACTCAGGATTATGCATCAGAAGGTTTGAGAGACCATGAGCCTCTCTCTGCTCTCCCTAAGGTCACTGAAGTGCCATTCAGGGTCATGTACATTCCCACACTCTGTGTGCAGATCTGATGAAAGGTTAACCTGCCTCTTCAGTAGTCCCTCTCAGACTGAAGGCCCCGATGATTTTGATCTAAATGGGGCTCTGGGTGTGTCTGGGACAAAGATTTCCTCAGAGTGCTTCTTGTAGCCTCACTGGGTGATGGTTGGAATGAACAGTTGGCAATTTCACAGGGCTTCTGCAGAACAATCAGATTTAAAATTTTCTTTGCAGGCTCATTTACATCCTACCATTTCCAATAAACACACTGACTGAGAGATGTTGCCCTGTAGCCTGTCATGGGCCTGGAAGAATCATAGATCTCAGGAATAAACATTCTAAGCACTTTGTCAGGGCAAGACTCAAGTTTGAAGCTGTGACCATATTTCTTCTCCAGGGAATATCCCAGTATGATGGTCTTGAAAATATGTATGTTTTGTTTCAGCATCTCCAAAACACTACTTAACACAGCCCATGCCCAAGATACTTTAGTAACCCACACAAGCAGGGTAGGAGGTGGGATGTGAGGGGTGTCAGGGAGAATTTTAAAACCTTGTCTGTTGAAATGTAAAGACTTTATTTACCCTGGGAGAATGTAAGCAATCGCCCTACCCAGAGGCTTTCTTCACTTTCCATTCACACTTACAGTTATCTTTCCTCCTTGTCCCACTGTCTTCTGCATTCTGAAACACTTCTTTGTGTCACCTTTAAGGAGCCCTCCTGCCACACAGGAGATGGCATGCTTCCTCCATAGCAGGGGTGTTTCCTTCACCTACACCTGCTTGGACTGACTATCATCAATACAGGTCCTTTAATAATCCTACCCACTTGCCACCATCAACTGGAAATCCCCAGATCCCCCATGCCTGTACACAGAATCCTACACTGAGGTGGGATGTTCATCAAATGTCTGAAGTGCCCATACACCAGATAAAGATGCCTCCTAGATTTTCCCATTTGTGCATGGCAGCTGCTGAACTTTAAAATACTGCTCATCCAGATGCAGAGAGAGACACACATCCAATCAATTAGGCACAGAGAGACCCCAAATTGGAGATCCCCATGGGCTCTCTAGGAAGAGGGAGAGGAAGAACTGTGGGAGCCAGGGGATTAAAGGACACCAGGAGAATAGGAACACAGAATCTACTGATCAAGACTTATGAGGGCTCACAGACACTGAAGAAATAATCACAGAGCTTGCACGGTTATGTACTAGGTCCTCTGCTTCAATCTCATGGTTGTTAGCCCATTGCTCTCATGGGACTCCTACTAATGTAAGTGATCATGTCTCTGATGCTTTTCATGCCCTTGGGAACCTTCCCCCCTACTGTTTGGTCTTGTCATTCCCTGATAAGTGGGTTTGTGCCTATTGTCATTGCAACTTGTTATGCTTTGTCCTTTTGGTATTCCAGGAGCCTGCTCTTTTCTGAAGAGAAGCAGAGGAATGCATCTGGGGAGACAAGAGGTGAAAGAGGGAGGAGAGGAGGGAGGACTGAGTGCTCTGCTGTGGTGGGAATTTATACTGTGAGAGATGAATACTATAAATGAGACAAAAAGAAAAGTTGGTGTGTGTGTGTGCGTGTGTGTGTGTGTGTGTGTGTGTGTGTGTGTGTGTGTGTGTACTGCTTGCCAACCCTATGTAGGTTACTTATTTTTCATTCTTTTTGTCTTCATCACAAAGGACTGGGAGATAAAGTCAAAGAAACCTCGGAACACTTGATTGTTTGGTCAAGTTACAGGATTTCTAGCCACCGTGCACTTCCAGTTGTCACCACCCATACCACTGCAGGAGTCCTGTTATTTATGTCGTGGCACTCACTAGATATTCTGGACACACTGGGTTAAACAATAGCCAGTGTAGGGATGAAAACACTTGCTCTGTAATTCCTCTGCTAACAACTGAAGCATCCCAGGACAAGGGGTCTCTGCTTACATGCAGGACAAGAGCCCTTTTCCAATCCAATTGGTTTTCTATCAATGCTCTGTCAATCTTCCAGCAAAGCTATGCCTACAAGTGACTGAAATTTATTATGTCAACATCTGCAAGCTTCAGAAGGCCATATGGGGTTGACCCTATGTCCTGCCTCAGGGATAAGAGGTTCCAAGCAAGATGTCTCTCGTACTAATCTCAGCAGTGGAGGTCCTGAAAGAGCTGCTGGGTTCATTCTCACTCTGCTTGCTGGGGGAGTTCATCTCCTTCCTCACATGGGCGACTGGACCCTGTAAGCTTGATTCTTGTTGTAGAGGCTTCCCCAGTTCCCTCCTGTGCTCTCCCTTCAGTATCCTCCAGCTGCTCACTGTGGAGACACAGGATTTTCCCTCTGTGCTTAGGTCCTGTCAGCTGTTGTTTCCGAGGTCTAACAGAATCGTGAAAGAGGTGTTGGTAGAACTTCCAGGAGGATTTCACAAGGGCTTTCCCTTCTTCTGAGCACACCAACTCTGGAGTTCTCTGTCCTCTCTATTACTTAAGTGACCCATGCTAGTATTCAATTTTCACTTAGTATTATGCCACAGAAGACTTTCATATGGGATAGATCATATTTTAATTAGCCCCCTCATTAGAATTCTAAGACTTTTCCAAACCTGGCTGCTACAGAGTCCTTACCTTCTTGTACATCTATTTTAATATAGAAAACATTTAATTGGGGTGACTCACTTACAGTTTCAGCCTAAAGTTCATTATCATAATGATGGGGAGCATGGAGATACGCAGCCAGACATGGTGCTGGAACTGAGAGTCCTATATCTTGTAGGTGATAGAAAGTTAATTCAAGCCATTTGATGGTACCCTGAGTATAGGAAACCAAAAAGCCTGCACCGACAATACACACTTCCTCCAACGAAGTCACATCACCTAATAGCACTACTCTCTACTAGATTATGTGGTGCAAATACATTAAAACTACCACATTCCTCTCCCTGGCCCCCATAAACTTTTTAACAGGGTAATAGTGCAAAATAAATTCAGTTCAAATTCTAAAGTCCTCATAGTTTATCACAATTTCATCAATGTTTGGAAGTCCAAAGTATGAAGTCTCATTTGAGATTATGTAATCTCATAACTGTAATCCACTGCAAAATCAAACTCCAAAACCAGATTGCATACTTCCAACATATAATGGCATAGGCTATACATTGCCATTCCAAAATGTAGGGAAAGGAGAATAGGGAGGAAACACAGGATGACAACAAGACCAAAAACAAGGTGGACATATTCCAAATTCTGTAGCAAAACACCATCTCCAACCCTGTTCAGCTTTGTTGATGGTAACACACTTCTTTCTGTTGGACTGGTTCCATTCCCAGTTAGCAGCCCTCCTCGGCAGGTATGCCACGACTCTCAAATCTCTAGCATCTTGGATTCTTCAAGAAATCCAGGCTTCAAATTCACAGCTTCACATAATGGCCTTTCTACTAGGCCTCCAGTCAGGGACACTCCTGATACATGCCTGGTCTCAGTGACATTCCTTAAGCATGGTGGTTATTTCCATAACCCATTTCTAGCACCCTCAAATCTAAAGCCTGAACCACATGACCAAAAACTTTCAAGTTCTGCTACTTCGTGGGGCTGGAACATGGCCCCCATGTTCAATTACATTTTCATTAGCTTTCTGTTTTCCATGTCTCTGTTTCCTAAGCTTGGCTGTTTTTGAACTCTGTAGACTAGGTTGGCCCCTACTAAGAACCATCAACCTCTGGCTTCTGAGTGTTGGGATTAAATGCGGTCATCAACACATCCTATTCTAAGCTTTTCTTTAATTACTTTTCACAAATTGGAAACTTAGCTGGATAAGATCTGCCTGTCTCTGCCTTGCAAGTGCTGGGATTAAAGGCGTATACCACTATATTTGGCTCTAAGCTTTTCTTTAATTCCTTTTTACATGTTGGAAACATCTAGTGGGATCTTTCCCTGAAATCACCACTCCATTTATTCCATTTCTAAATCTGTTTATCTCTTTGAACACAGGACTTAGTTCCATTCCACTTTTGGTGTTCTATTTCACCATAAATTTTACATTTTGTAATTTACCCTGTTCAGCTTGCTTCTTTTCATTACAAATCTTCATTACAGTTAGCACTAATAACCACACGACAGAGTCTATATTAGGCTCTTTTGAGTTTTTTCGGCAAATGGAATTAATCCATTGGTGGCAGCCCAGACCCCCAGGAATACATAAGGCTCTTGTGGTAACTAGAACCACAGCCCTCAACACAGATCCTGGATGCAGAAGGGCCACAGGCCCAGATATATCCCCCAGCTGCAGTGTAGGCCCAGATGTCATCATAGCATCAGAGAATATTACATGTAATTAATTTGTATAAACCAGATGCAGTATGGCCCTTGTGCACTAATACATTCCCAGGTGGCATATCAGACCCCAGGCAACCACACAGCAACGAGAGCAACAGATGTCAACTCAGACCCTGGTTGTTCTAGGGCTATGGACCCACACATGCCCCTCAGCAGCAGCAACTCAAGCCTGGAACACACAATTGCCACAGCTGGCAGCACAGTCCAACAAGCTGATCATGGCTCTGGCAACAGCATGGCTGTTAGACACCTACATGTCCACTGGAGGCATCCCAGACACTTGGCATCCTTGTGGCCTTTGGTGACAACATGGACCGGAGATGGCCACATAGACTCTTGCTGTGATTGGATCGTGGATCCAGAGATGACCCTTGGCAGGAGCCTGGGTCCGCATGTCACAGAGGCCCTGAGTGGCAAGGCCTCCCACGTATGTCTACTCCTTACCACTTTTGCTTCTGTTCTGCCCTGTTCTACAGCACATGAACCATTCTGATTCTTTCTATACCACATACTTGCTCCTCATATTGTGAACCACCTGCCTAGTACCACTTGGGGCCTTGGATGTCTTTCTGCCAGTACAGGCCTTTAGGCAGTCTGTGAGTGGCTTCTGTCTACCTGAGCAATGTGGCATAAGATGAGCCCTGGGTGACTTCTTGCCATTCCAGGAATTTAGGAGCCCGACTGGCTTGCCTGTGCCATGTGGCCGTCTGAGCATAGTAGAATCAGGTGGGTCCTGGATGTCTACTGGCAACCCAGGTCTTGAGGACCCAAAATGACCAATGGGTGACTTTTGCCAAACTGAGTTGGGTGGCATCACATGGGTCCTGGACTTCTGTACATATTAAGTAGTTTCTTTAGTATATATTTGTTGCAGTCCTGGTCTCCTTTGGTGGGCAATTTTTTTGCTTTGTTTACATTTATTTTATTTTATTGAGAGAAAGAGTTTCACTATGTGACCATGGCTGGAATGAAACTCAATGTATAAGTTACACCATCCAAGAATCATGCAAAAGTGCTTACTTTTGCATCCTGCTACATGGGGTCGGACATCATGCCCTGCCAATGGTGGAAAAAAATTGAGGGGGTGAGAGGGATGCTGTAAGTCATGTGGCCTAAAGCCTGAAAATGGAGTCTCTTCTGACACTCATTCAAGTCTAATGGGCTCCCCAGTGCCATACAACCAGTTGAGGTCCTGATTCTCTAATCAGAAGAGGACCAAATATTCTGCGCAGAGTTTTAGATCATTACGTCTTAGCCACGTCCCTAGGAACAGGATACAACTCCTCACTTGGGAAGCTTAGGTATGCTTGATAAATAAAAATCACATATGTTCCTAGTCTCATGAACCACCGATTCTCACCTCACCTCATCATAGGAGACCAACCACCATTTGCTGTCTCTGGACACAGTTCATGCTGCCTGGAAACTGGATTTTGTACAATGAAGAGCAGCCTTGAGGGGAGACAGTCAGCAGGAGTCCCAGAGCTGAAGGCCTACAGATGGAGCAGAGAACCTGGGCCCTTCCTGCAGAGGTCTCTCATAAACTGGAGTCTGGATGTCTCCAGAGCCTGTCTGCAGATGCAGGATGCTTTCTCAGGAAGATTGGCTCTGTCCCTGTAGGGAAAAGGTAAGGTAAGTTGCAGAGAGGAGACAGGACTAGGTCTAACTGTTGCTCAGCTTCTTACCTAGAGGAGTCAGATAGATTTCTTTTTTCTTTTCATGTGAAATGAAGTTTCACTCTCTGATTGAGGGCCTTGAGGCCATCAGCCCCCCACTACACACCCAGCCCTAGTGGACACTGTGGCAGCACTGAAGGGGACCTGCCAGGGGCTCTGCAGCTTTGCTGGGACTCATTGTGATGAAAGAACCACTTGCAAGGTGCTGAGAGTGAACAAACAGTGGAGGGTGGGAAAACTGGTCCTAAACCCTGTCTTAGGGGTGGTGGTGTAGGGGGGAGGTGTTCATAGTTAGGTGCATTGAAAAGGAGTGAGAACAAGTGTGTGGCAGGCTGGGATTGCCTTACTGTTAGAGTCCACCACAGGCCACCAGATTCCATTATCATTTATGTATGTTTATAAGAGGATCACACTGGAACTGCCCAGTGTGTCTTATATGAAGCACCAAGCAGATCAAACAGTAGTTTGCTGCTCCAGGAACAGTGTGTGTCAATGTGAACACCTATGTATTCATTGAAATGTGTGGAATATATATATATATATATATATATATATATATATATATATATATATATATGCTTGGGTGTTGTGGTCTCAGTCTGGCTGCAAATTCCTTTTCTAACCAGGATGATCTTGAGGTTCTGATCCTGCAGCCTCCACATCCCAAGACCAGCTTTAGAGGTCCATGCCAGTACATCTGTTTTATGTGAGGCTTGGAACCACATCAAAGGCTTCCTGCATTATAGGCATCTCTATAAAATGAAATTCAGTCCCACACCCAAAAAGGGTTTGTAAGAACACAAATAATGTACCAATTTGTTCAAGGGTAACTCCCAATTTCTCTTCTAAGAGGTTCAGTGTGGCTGGATTTATGTTGGGTCTTTGATCCATTTCTGCTTAAGTTTTGTGTATGGCAATAGACATGGATCTATCTGCAATCTTGTACATGCCAGCATCCAGTTATGCCAGCACCATTTGTTGAAGATGCTTTCTGTTTTCCATTGTATATTTTCACCTTCTTTGTTGAAGATCAGATGTTCATACGTGTATGGGTTAATATTGGGGTGTTCAATTCGATTCCATTGGTCTACCTGTCTATTTTTGTGTCAATACCAAGCTGTTTTCAGGACTACAGCTCTATACTAGAGCTTGAAATCAGGGATGGTGATGCCTCCAGATGCTGCTTTGTTGAATAGGGTTGTTTTGGCTATCCTGGGTCTTTTGTTTTTCCATATAAAGTTGATTATTATTCTTTCAAGGGCTGTGAAGAATTGTGCTGGGGTCTTAATGGGGATTGCATTTAATCTGTAGATTGCTTTTGTCAAGATTGCCATTTTTATTACGTTGATCCTACCTATCCATGAACATGGGAGATCTTTCCATTTTCTTGGGTCTTCTTTAATTTCTTTCTTTAAAGATTCAAAGTTCTTGCGATACAGGCCTTTCACTTGTTTGGTTAGCGTTACCCCAAGGTATTTTATGTTGTTTGTGGCAATTTTAAAAGGTGATGTTTCTCTGATTTCTTTCTCAGCCCATTTATCGTTTGTATATAATAATGTTGCTGATTTTCTTGAGTTGATCTTGAACATACACCAGTAGCATAGACACTAAGATCAACAATTAATACATGGGACCTCCTGAAACTTAGAAGCTTCTGTAAGGCAAAAGACATCGTCAACAAGACAAAAAGGCAGCCCACAGAATGGGAAGATATTCACTAACCCCACATCTTACAGAGGGCTGATCTCTAAAATTTAGAAAGAACTCAAGAAGCAAGTCTACAAAACACCAAAGGATCCAATTAAAAAGTGGGCTACAGAACTAAATAGAGAATTCTCAATAGAGTAGTCTAAAATGGCTGAGAGACACTTAAGAAAGTACTCAATATCCCTAGCCATCAGGGAAATGCAAATCGAAGCAACTCTGAAATACCATCTTACCCCTGTCAGAATGGCTAAAATCAAAAACACCAATTTATGCTGGAGAAGATGTGGAGAAAGGGGAACACTGCTCCACTGCTGGTGGCAGTGCAAACTCATACAGCCACTTTGGAATTAAGTATGGAGAGTCCTCAGGAAAATTGGAATCAGCCTACCACAAGACCTAGCAATTCCACTCTTAGGCATATATCCAAAAGAAGCAAATTCATACAACAAGGATGTCAGTACTACTATGTTCATAGCAGCATTATTTGAAATAGCCAGAACCTGGAAGCAACCTAGATGCTCCACAACTGAAAAGTGGATAGAGAAAATGTGGTGCATTTACACAATGGAGTAGTATTCAGAAGAAAAAAATAACGGAATCTTGAAATTTGCAGGCAAATGTACAACACTAGTAGAAACCATCCTGAGTGAGGTAACCCAGTCACAAAAAGACAAACATGGTATATACTCCTAATATATGTATTTTAGACATAGATCTGGGGAGTGCCAGCCTACAATCCCAGTGCCAGAGAGTCTGGGAAACAGAACCTTCAACCAATAACTGATGGAAGCAGAGGCAGACACTCACAGCTAAACACTGAGCTGAACTCAAGTATCCCAGTGACAGAGATTGAGGACTGATAAGCACAGGGATGAAGACTGGGCTTATTTAACCCACAGAAATAGCTGACCTGAACAAGCGGGGAGCTCTTGAACCCCAGACTGATGGCTGGGATTCCAGCATGGGACTGATCCAGATCCCCAGAATGTGGGTGTCAGTGAGGAGGCCTAGATAATCTATGGGGCCTTGGGTAGTAGATCAATATTTATCCCTGGCATACAAATGAACTTTGGGAGCCCATCCCACAATGAGGGATGCTCTCTCAGCCTGGACTCTTGGGGGAGGGCCTAGGCCCTGCCCTGAATGAAAAGACAGACTATGGATATCCCCCATGGAGGGCCTCACCCTCCCTGGGGAAAGGAGTGCGGATTGGGGAAAGGGAGCTGGGGGCTGGTGGGAGGGCATTGGAGGAGAGCAGGGAGAGGGATAGGAAGCTGGGATTTACATGTGAATCAACCTTGTTTCTAATTTAAATTTAAAAATAAAAAGGAAGAAAATGAAAAAAGAAAGAACACAAATAATGGGTTTCTTCACAGCAGTGCACACATGAATCCCATTGGAATTAGCCTATACTCACCTGCTCCGTAGTCCTAACTTGCCCCCCTCCACCTTTCTGCCTATCCACTTCCTCTCTGGAGAGGCAATCAATGTCTACAAATGGCAACACTACCGTTTATTAATTGATGGCAGAGGCATTACGGTGTTCGTTCACCTTTTTGTCACCATCTTTCTTGTTGACACTGAAATGGAGGAGGCACAGAAGGCTTTGGCCAACTGTACCCAGTGAAGGATTTAACAGGTCCTGGAGCCTCCATGCCAACCTAGGTACCTTGGGTCTTAAGTGCTGTGCTGTGTCTCCATCTACTGCTGACTCTCAGCTCCACACCTGTACCTCCATCTTGGTGATGGTCCTCAGTTTCTAGTCTCCTCCCAGATACTCTTACCCAAGACTCCCAGGGATCCTGGACACTCTGTGCACCAACTTGAACTCATGCTCCCCAAAACATCTGTGATATTATGTCTGGTCTAGTTTAGGTAGTCTTTGAAAGCTCCACTGTCTGCCGGACTGACTCAATGCCTCACAATCCTGCACTGCTCCCACAGACCCTAAGACAACTACACTGTCTAGAAGACCTGACAATTCCTCTTTCACCAGCTCTTAGTCCTCTTCCCCTGCTTCACTCACAGTCATGCAGGAAGTGAGGCAGTGACACACAGAGGGTCCCTGTGATACATGAAGATATTATTATTATTCTCCAATAGTCTATGGGCAGACTGTGCACAGCAGGCTGGAATCCCCAGCAAGAAGCATTGTATGGAGACAGGAAAACAAATCCATATTTGCACCTTACACAATGATGGTCAAACCTGGAGGAAGGACAAGGGGGCATGGATGTAAAAACTTTACAGAGTATATTGCCAGCAACGCTCTGCCTTCCTTCCACTGGACTTAAGAGAGAACTCTATCTCAGAAGCATCTCTGTGCAAGCTGAGCCTGCAGTTTCTGGGAATGCATCCCTTGCTATCAGTGTGAAATGCACAGTGAAGAATCAGCTCCAAGTCAGCCACGTTTCGTTTTCCACTTCCCGTTACTCTTCATGAACGAGGTGACAAGGGAATGGGTGAAGAGGGAAAAGCAGCACCAGATGAGATTCTAATGACCGAGAAACACTGTTCATGGGTACCACTTCATCATCATCATCATCAACCACCATGGTTTTACTCAGTCCCCAGTGTAAATGGTGTCTTTGCTCAAATGAGGCTGCACCTCTGAGAGTTCTCATTCTGCTGGAGTGGTTGGGGGCCTGTTCAACATGAGTTTCTGGGAAGGAGAGGACTACCTGCCTGACAGCTCTGGAGTGCCATTCAGAGGCACGAGGATGTCTCCACCATTACACTGATATTCTCAGAATAGAACACACACTCATGAGAGCCAATGTCTTATCCAGTGATGGACATGTAAACATTGTCTGTCATAGCATTGCTCCCACACTACCATTTTTAATCCTCTTAGCCCAGGATGCATACAAGTGGGGAGGAATATAGAAAAGTATTATGGACTTCCATAGATACAGTATTTACAGTGATGACCTTTTCCCTGGTCACAGGTAATTCAGAACTCCTTGCCTATGTCAGCATCCTTCTTGCCCTGAAGTCTTCTGTCTGTCCCACGGTCTGGGTGTATAACAGGCACTTAGACGTTGTTTGGATTCTAAAGGAAAGAAAAAAGCATCAAATCCCCACTTGGGCCCATGAGGGAACCAAAAGGAAGGATGAAAGCCTGATATCTTAGCATTCCTCTTGTGTCTGTTTCCTGTTCTCTGTTTCAGACCCCTGACTCCCTCTGCAAACCTATGAGATGTAAGGACTGACTTTCCATGTAAAAGAGCAGCCCCTGTTAAACCACAAGCCATGACTGCCAGAAAGTGAGGTAGCAGGAAGGCTGCCTGTAGACCTTCTCCTGCTACCTCACTTTCTGGCAGACCCAATCCCCCATTGCACCCCCAACTCTACAGCAGAACATCCATGACTCTACAGAAGAGCAGCTTTGACTATATTTCCTGCCCCTGCCTCCATCTACTGTGTTTCCCTTAGATCTTCCCCTTCTATCCTGACTCCCCACTCTTGTTGCTTTGGTCCAGAGCCCAACTCCAATAGTCACCCCTGCTAACCAAAGAGCAGCTCCTTCCAGGGCAACAAGAATGCTGAAGGCAGACACACACCTCTCCTACTGCTCCTGAGACCCAGTACCACCAGTTTCATCACCAGATCTGGAGCAGGAAACCTGCTGTGGACCCCTTTCCTCTCTGACTCCAACCCCATAGATCATAAAATCCTTGTCTTCCTACCCCAACTCATGCCAGTATCCCAGCATCCAACATCAGCAGACATTCCCTGTGAACATACCAGCTCAACAGGCCAGGAATTCAAACAATACATAACCAACACACTCTGAAAATAGAAAGGAAACAGAAAACCAAGGAACAAAACACCCATACAATGCAGACAAGATCAGAATTAAGCATCGAGCATTGCAATCGTCCCAAATCCTGATGCCTAGATACCAGAGTAAAAACACAATTAGTATCATCCAGGGCAAGATGTCTCCAATATACTCCAGCTATCCTTGCACAACAGGCCCTGAACATTCAACACAGCTGAAGCACAAGAAAAAGTACTTAACACAGCCTATATGAAGATGGCAGAGCTTCTTCATAGAAGTAATCAATAAATCCCTTGAAGATATCAAGGAAAACAGACAGTAGAATGAAATGAATAAATCTGATCTAGACCTGATTAAAGAGGATATTTGATGCTATAAGGAAAACAATATATTTATTTACCAGAGAGAGAGAGTCGCACTAGCTAGGAGTTAGAAGCGTGGCTGGCTTCCAAGAGAAAAAGGAAGGTTCCTTTTCCTTTCACTTCCTTTTATATCTACCTGTGTCAGTTTACATGTCCCTGGCCTCATGGGAGGATAGCTTTGTGGGGCTCACTCCTACACCTGATATTTGAATAGAATCATATAAAGAAATCCAAAATTCTTGAAATGAAAATTTGGGAAATCTAATTACAGGTAAACTTCACCAGCAGAAGACAAGAGCTAGGAGACAGAATCTCAGGCACTGAAGACAGTATAGTAGAAATGGATGCATTGATCATAGAACATCCTGAATGTAAATAAACAAACAAAAAACTCCTGACACAAGACACTCAGGAAATCAGGTACACTACAAAGTACCAAACCTAAGATTAATAGGTATGGAGCAGTGGTTCTCAACCTTCCTAATACTGTGTCACATTAACACAGTTCCTCAGGTTGTGGTGATCCTCAACCATAAAGTCATTTTGTTGCTAATTCATAAGTATAATTTTCCTGCCCAAAGGTGATGCTGTGAAAGGATCCTTTGATGTATCCACCAAATGGCTTATGACCAACAGGTTCTGAATTCCTGATAGAGAGGGAGGAGAAGAAACCCAGCTCAAAGGTTCAGAAATTTCTTTCAACAAAATCACAAGAGAATTTCCTAACTTGAAGAACGAGATGCCTATAATGGTATAAGAAGTATACAGAACACCAAACAAGCTGGAGTAGAAGAAAAGAATAACTGCACAGAACAAAAAATATTAAAAGATGCCAGGGAAAATAACCACATATTATATAAAGTAAGACCTATTAGTATTATACCTGAGATCTCAGTAGAGACTCTTAAAGTCAGAAGGACACGAACAGATATGTTGCAGACTCTAAGAGACGGCAGATGTCAGCCCAGACTACTGCACTCAGAGTAACTTTCAATCACCATAGATAAAGACAATAAGGTATTCCATGATAAATTTAAATTTAAACATCTATCTATAAATCAGCCCTACAGAAGGTTCTAGAAGGAAACCTCCAACACAAAGAGGCTGACTGCATCCATGAAAACAGAAAATAATTAACCACAGACCAGCAAAAACTAAACAAGGTACACACACACACACATACACACACCACCACTACCACCACCACCACCACCACCACCACCACCACCACCAGGAACATCAAAATGAAAGGAATCAAAAACCATTAGTAACTTATATCTCTCATTATCAGTAATTCTCCAGTAAAAACATAGACTAACACAATTGATGGGAAAACTACATTGATACTTCTGCTGCATTAAAGAAATAAACCTCCATATCCATGACAGACATTACCCCAGGGTAAAGGGCTGGAAAATGATGCTCCATGTAAATGGACCCAGGAAGAAAGCTGGTGTAGCCATTTTAATATCTAACAAAATAGACCTCAAACCAAAACCAATTAGAAGAGATAGGGAAGGACACTACATCATCAAAGTAAAATCCCACCTAGAGGACATTGCAGTTCTTATCATCTATGCAAATCAAACAGAAGGGTGAACAAGTTTGTAAAAGAAACATTCCTATAGCTTAAATCACACATTGAACCTTACACGTTGGTAGTGGAAGACTTCAATACCACACTCTCACCAATAGATAAGCCACACAGACAAACACTAAATAGAGAAATGCATGAGCTCACAGATATGGTAAACTAAAGAAGACTTAACAGATATTTACAGACCATTTCACCAAAGCACAAAAGAATATACATATGTCTCTGCTCCTGATAGCACTTTCTCCAAAATTAATCACATCCTTGAACAAAGAGCGAGTCTCAACAGAAACAAGAAAATTGAAATGATTCTCTGCACCATGTCTGACCACCACAGATTAAATCTGGGTATCATCAAGAACAAAAACAACAGGAAGCATACAAATTCATAGAAACTGACCAACAACACTAATGAATGAAAAAATAGGTCATGCTGGGTGGTGAGGGCTTATGCCTTTAATTCAGGAGGGAGGCAGAGGCAGGTGGATGTTTTAGAGTTTCAGGCCAACCTGGTCTATAGGGAAAGTTCCAGAATGTGTGTAAGACTGTTACACAAAGAAACCCTGTCATGAAAAGAGAAGAAAAAGAAAAAAAAGAAAATATACAAAAGAAAAATGGAATGGATCATGAATGAAATTCAGAAAGAAATTAAAGGCATTCTAAATTCAATTAAAATTATGAGACACAATGAAAAAGGTACTAAGAGGAATGATTCTATAACTAAAGGCCTACATAAAAATTGGAGTGATCCCATACTATCCACTTAAAAGCACACCAGAAAGTTTTAGAACAAAAAGAAATAATTACACCCAAGAGGAGCAGTTGCCAAGAAATAATCAAACTCAAGTTTGAAACAATAAAATAGAAACAAGGAGAACAAAACAAAAATAAATGAAACAGAGTTAGTTCTTTAAAAACTCCACAAGATAAACAAACCTTCATGCAAACTAACTAAAAGGAGATAGAGAACATCCAAATAAACAAAATCAGAAGCTAAAAGGTACACAGAAAAGCAGACAGCAAGATAAACCAGAGAATCATAAGGATATAATTTAAAAACCTATGTTCCAACAAATTGGGATATCTAAAAGGAAAAGATCATTTTCTCAATAGGTATCACTTACCAAAGGTAAATCAAAAAACAGATACACAATCTTAAGTAGACCTATAACCCCTATGGAAATAGAAGAAGTCAGTGAAATCTCCCATTTTGAAAACAACAACAACAACAACAACAACAACAAGACAGGTTTGGATGGTTTTTAGCACAGAGTTTGAAAGAAGACTTAAAGAAGCTAATGCTTTTCAAAGTATTCCATAAAGTACAAACAGAAGGAATATTGCCCAATTAATCTTATGAGACCACAGTTACCCTGATATTCATACCGTTAAGACTAAAAGAATGAAACAGAATTACAGAACAATTTCCCTTATGAACATAGACAAAAGGATACTCAATAAACTACTTGCAAGATGAATCCAAGAACATGTCAAAAAGCCATGTAGCATGATCAAGTAGGCTTCATCCCAGATTTGCTGAGGTGGTTCAACATACAAAAATCAGTAAATGTGATCCACCATATAAACAGAATGAAAGACAAAAACCATATGCAATTTTCAATAAATGCACAAAAATCCACTGATGAAATGCAATGCCTCTTCATTATAATTGTTCTAGATAGATATAATGGACATACCTTAATATAGTAAAGACAGCACGCAGAAAGTCAGTAGCTATTATCAATATAAATGGAGAGAAACTCAGATAAATTCCACTGTAATGAAGAACAAGACAAAGTTGTCCACACTCTCCATACCTATGTAATACAGTACTAGAAGTCTTAACTAGAGCAATAAGTCAACTGAAGATCAAATTGGAAAGGAAGACGTCAAAGTATTATATCAGAGAACATCTACAGCTGATAAACACTTTCATCAAAGTGTCTGGATGCATTACTAACCCAACGAAATCAGTATCCCTGCTATTCACAAAGGACAAGCAGAAGACACAATCAATTGGACAAAACAGCAGCTTATAAAATGGGAAAAATTGGTTGCTTTTTTTTTACTACCTCCATATCTGATAGGGTGTTGATTTCCAAAATATATAAAGAACTCAAGAAACTAGGTATCAAAACACAAACAATCCAATTAAAAAATGGTATATGAATCTAAACAGAGAATTCTCATTAGAAAAACCCTCAGATGACCTAGAAATACTTAAAGAAATGTTCAAGTTCCTTAGTCATTAGAGAAATGCAAATTAAAACTACTTTGAGATACCATCTTACAACTGTCAGAATGGCTAAGATCAAAAACAGAAGTGATAGCTCATGCCACTGAGGAGGTGGAGCAAGGGGAACAATTCTCCATTACTGTTTGGAGTGGGTATTTGTAAAATCACTATGGAAATCAATTTGTCAGTTCCTCAGAAAATTGGGAACCAATCTACTTCAAGATCCAGCTATACCAATCTTGGGCATATACCCAAAGCATATTTCATCCCACCTCAGTGACACTTGCTCAACCATGTTCATTGCTGTTCTACTCATAATAGCCAGAAACTGGAAACAACCTCGATGGCTTTCAAAAGAAGAATGGATAATGAACACTTGGTACAATTACACAATGAAACATTACACAGCATTAAAAAATGACATCATGGTAAGGATAGTTGACTTCATTGGGAAAGAGAAAAGATAGCTAAGAGATCTTACAGCACTGAGCAAATGGTCAGTGTTCTGTTTATATAACACTTTAACAGTTTGTTATAGGGACACATTAGGTAGGGTACAGGTGTCTGAAGTATTGAAATAAGACCATATGTGACATATTGAAAAGCTGAGAAGATTTAAGCAAGGAGGGATATATGGGAGGCTTTTGAAGGATGAAAAGGGAGGAAAAAAATACATAATTACATTATAATTTCAAAAAATAAAAGCAAAAATTAAAATAAAAATGACATCATGGAATTTGCAGGCAAACGGGTTGTACTAGAAGTAAATCATTCTGAGGTAAGGAAGACCTAGAAAGGTTAATATGGTATGCACTCACTTATAAGTGTAAATTGGCCTTTAAGTAAATGATAAGCTGTGGGCAGTGGTGGTACACGTCTTTTTTTCCTGCATTTGTGTGGTAGAGGCAGTTGGATCTCTGTGAGTTACAGGTCTGTTTTTTCTACGTATTGAGTTCTAGAACAGTCAGCTATACATAACTAGATCCTGTCTCAAACAAAAAAAGAAACAAAGCAAGCAAAAGTAAATGATTACAAAGTTACCATCTTTAGACCTAGAGAGGTTAGATAAAGAAGAGTGGTCTAGTTGGAGACGCATGGATATCTTGGAAGGGATAAATAGAGATTTTAAGGGCAGACTGGGGGCAGGTGGGGATGTAATGCAGATGGGGAATTAGAGTTGAGCGATATTGTGGAGGGAGTGATTATGTGGAGAGAAGGCTGAAATTGGGGGACATTTGGGAGTTGGTGTGGAAAACTCATGCATTGAAAACTTCCTGGAATGTGTGAAGGTGATCCTAATGAGTACTCCTAGTAATGGGGAATGGAGACTGAGTCTCAAGTGGCCGTGGATTGAAGCTGACCATGGCTGGCAGTGGTGGGACTAGATTGCACTCATTGAGTTCTTGACCCTAGGATTTCCATGGAAATTCTCAACCCAGGCTGTTTCTAAGACAAGGAAATGGTCACACTCTGAAAATTGACATTAGGGTTCCATTGCTGAGGACAACACCCACACAACTCATTGAAGATGGATGGAGAAGTCTAACTGCTGCCTACAAGGAACTTTCACCCCTATGTTCTAGTCTCTTTGGTGAGAGAAGGTAGTCTGTTTAACAAAGGGAAGGCTAACAAAAGGGAAACATGGACACCAATGCAGCCACAAAACCTCTGACTTACATTCTATCCTGCCTGTAACATATGCCAGGGAAATGGTGACACAGAAAATGTCAGAGTAGCCAACCAATGTCTGATTTGACTTAAGGCCTACTCCACAAGAAGGAACCCACACATGACCTACATGGATGACCAAGTACCAAGTTAGATAGCCCAGAATCCTAGGGTAAATACTAACAGTACTGGTCTGAAAAATCAATAAAATATTTTCAAATGATATTCTGCTATACTCAAAGATCAGTGCCTCATCCAGTCATCTTCAGATGGGCTTCCTCTGACAGCAGATGGGAAGAGATGTAGATTCCAAGAGCAAGATGTTATTTGGAGAGAGACTAAATTGGACTTCTCCATCACATCTCCCCAACAGAGCTCTGGAAATTCAATGGAAGTGAAAGCTAAAGATTGTAAGAACCACAGGAGATGGAAGACACCAGCTGAACAAGGTCCTTTGGATCAACTAAACATGGCACATATGAGCTCACAGAGACTGAAACAGCAAGTACAGGGCATACATGGATCTACACCAGGTCCTCTGCATATGTATTATACCTGTTGGCTTAGTAGTAATATGGGATTCATGATTGTGAGAACAAGGTGGTCTCTGAATCGTGTGCCTACTGTTGGGACTCTTCTCCTTTGGGGCCACCATGGTCATTTTTGATATGGTAGTGTTTGCTTTATCGTAGTATATTTTATTTTGCTGTTTTGATGTTATCTCTTAGAAGCCTGTTCTTCTCTAATGAGAGACAGAAAGAGAGTGGATCTAGAGAGGAGGGAAAGTTGTGAGGAATTGGGAAGAGTAGCGGGAGGGGAAACCATAATCAGGATGAACTTTATGGAAAGAGAATTTACTCTGAATAAAAGAAAACAAAACTATGACATAAAGATGATGATTTTTGGAATATATTGAATACTTACTTACTGAATCAAGAGAATAGCAGTAATTGAAAACCTCTTATTTCAATTTGTGTATGTGTGTCTTGCTGTGTGTGTGAGAGAGGTATGGAGAGAGAGAGAGAGAGAGAGAGAGAGAGAGAGAGAGAGAGAGAGAGAGAGAGAGATGGGGGAGGGAGAGGGAGAGAGAGAGTGTGTATGTACGGGACTGGATCTGCATGTAAGTACAATGTCCATGGAGGCCACACTATGACTTGGGATTCCCTGGAGGGCTAGGGTTCTTTGCATCTGTGGGGAGCCCCATGATGTTTTCTGGCAAGGGTGTTGTAATTCTCCAGCTGCATGGTGGGATTCTGCTTGGATCTATTGTTCAGGCATTTGATGTCAAGTCTCAGGGCACAGATCACATCTGTGAGAGATTTTACTTGGAATAGAGCCTTGTAAAGTTGAGTTACATGGACCTCACTCACCCTGGCAAACAATCTATTTTGTCATCGTGAAATGATATGACCATTTTCAGGTCCACAGACAGTGAGATCAATATATGTGTGTGTGTGTTTATGTATATATGTATATATTTAATTTTTATTTTTTACATTCTAATCCCAGTTCTTACTCTCTCCCCTCTTCCTGCTCCCCCGGTCTTCCCCTCATGCCCCCTTTTGCTTTCAGAGAGAGTAAGGCATCCCATGGTGAGTCAACAAAGTCCACCCCATCACCACCTTGAGGCAGGGTCAAGGCTCTCCACACTGTGTAGGCTGACCAAGATGTCTCTCCATTGGAAATTGGGCTTCAAAAAACTAGTTCATGTACCATTGATAGATTCTGCTCCCACTTCTAGTGGCCCCACACACTTCCCACCCCAGCCACTGTCACGTGCATTCAGCTGTCCTATGATGTTTCTCCAGCTGTCAGTCCAGACTCAGTGAGTTCCCACTAGCTTGGTCAGGTGTCTCTGTGGTTTTTCCCATCCAAGTCTTGACCCCTTTGCTGTTATTATTATCCTCCATCTCTTAAACTGTACTCCATGATTTCAGACCAGTGGTTAATTGTGGATCTCTGCATCTGATTCCATCTGTTACTAGATGAAGATTATCCTCAATCTGATTACAGCGGAAGGCCAGTACAAGCACCTTCCCCCCCTACTACTGCTTAGAGTTTAATCAGGGTTCATCCTTCTTAATTCCTGAGAATTGCTCTATTGCTAGGTTTCCCACTAATCCCATTATGGCTCCTCTATCAGGATAATACTTTTCTTGCTCCCTGCCTCTGTTCTTCTTCCAGTTTGAACATCCCGTTCCCTCATGTTCACCTTCCCAGTGCCCTTCCTTTTTCCCCTCTCCCCTACCACCACCATCCCTCTCATGCTCCTGATTTAATCAGGAGAGCTTGACTATTTCACATTTCCCTTTACTCGTTGGATCCAGGTATGTTTCTCTTGGGATTCTTTGTTATCAGGTTCCACAGACAGTGAGGACATCATACATATATACATACATACATACACACATACTTACATACATACTTACATATATACGTACTTACTTACATATTCATGCTCAGTTAACTTAGTGCTACATCCTCTGAGTGAACATATGGTGTGAGAAGTTTCACAATTTCCTTGATTCTGTGCTGAGAGAGGGGGGGAGAGGAGAGGGAGAGGGGAAGGAGAGGGAAAGGGAGAGAGAGAGGGAGAGGCAGAGGGGGCGGGAGAGAGGAGAGAGAGAGGTACTTTCTGGAATCTTAAGAATTCCTTTGTGCGACCGTCAGATGGTGGAATCTAACCAATGTTCCATTTCAGCACTTATGAAAGGACCCTCCACATGCACCACAACAGGACCACCAGCACAGAAAGAATAATATCTGGGACTTGGGGACCAGGAACACAGGTGTTCGCAGACCCTTCTTCTTTTAGCACAAGGAGGAAAGGGTCTCCCAATCTGCACACACTCACTGAAAATCCAGTGGGTGATGGAGCTAGTGGACAGAGCCTGTGCCCTTGTTCACTGTGTATTTGCTTGTCAGAAGCAGACTCAGGGCACCTTCAGATAACTCCTGATGTTGAGAGGCTCTGAAATCGTGAGCATGTCCCCTGCACTCTTGCTTCAGGCCTGGATCCTGTAGAATGAGTATGGTCATGTGGCAGTCTCCATGTGCCTTGGCTATCTCTCCTAGTAACCTAGGCAACCACCTGCACTCCATCCTGTCAGAAAAATCTCTTTTTCTCCCAGGATATTGAAGTCCTCTGGGACAGTGGTTTCAAGATAAAATTAACAGCCTCTTCCAACACCTCCTGTCCAGAGTCTTTATGGGGCCTCAAGCTGAGGCACGACATTTAAGGACAGCATATCTGCAACCTCTCATGAGAGAAAATCAGAATGTTGCAGTGGGGGAATATCTGTGTATTTCAAACTGGCTGGGAGACGTTATCACAGTGCAATCATACAGGCAAATTATGAGCAATGATGAAATGTGCTGCAATAGCATCACCATGGCAACTCCAATCCAAGCATAATTGGAGTCTCTCTTGTACAGTCAGCCTTTGAAACACACCTGAGGTTTTAGGAACAGGGGCAACACTTCTAATGCATGGGAAATGGCTCGTGAAGATGCTGCCTGCTATCTTGTGAGTGTGAGAAACATATCCTGGTCTGCTCCTCCAGGAAAAAGTCCACCAAAGAGTGTGAGTCAGGAAGTGGGAACACACTGTGGTGGGGGCTTCACTACTCAGGAAAGGGATGGTATTATTTGAAGGTAGGTTTCAATTAATTAAAAGTGTACAGCTCAGGACAAGGGAGCATGGTGGCTAGTAAATTGTCTGGCTCATAGGACCCACTCATAATCCTAGGGCTGTTAGGAAGAGAGGATTCCTGGTGCTCACTATCTAGCTCATCAAGTTATACAGTGAGTTACAGGGTCCTATCAGAAATCTGCCTCAAAACACATGATAGATAGTCATAGAGCAACACATCCACAGACAACCTTAACCTTCCCCTACACATCATGATTGCCCACACTCCCGCACATGGACAGGCACTCAATCATACAGCACACATATATAACTGTACAGTTCAACCCTTGGAGCAGGACAAAGAAATGAAATCAGTGGAGGTAGAGATGATGAGTCAGTAGTTATGGTCAAGTGAGAGCATCCACAGGACTCAAATAACTGAAGGCAAAGTAAAGGGGACTAACTGGTCCCCATAGAAGACCACCCTGTAGGGGAAGCCACGGTATGGCTGGGGGCTCCAACCACCACCAAAATGCCTCTGATCAAGCCCTAAATGTTGTTATGCATATAAGTCATGGAGTTTTCCAGAGGGCAGGGCAATGTGGTTGGCAGCTGTGCCAGGGTCATCCTGCAAAAAGTTCCTGCATCCACCATGCCAAGAGAGTCACAGCAGAACCTGTTGTTGGTTGAGGTGGCTCACTTGACTATGTGGGAGAGGGACCTTAGGCCACATGGTTCTATGACCCTCTTCCTACTCTGCCATCTCCCTTTGAAACTTTGCCATTGTGTATTCTGAAGAGTGACACATAGTAATGTTGGCTGTGGAAGGCAGATAAGGAAGACTGCTGGGTAGGTGAAGAATCAGGGGAAGATGTGACAGGAGAAAACAAGTGCCTACTACAAGAGATCCACTGATGAAAATCACAAAGACAAACATTGCTGTTTAAAAAGGGAGAAATATTGCAAAGTAACAGGCAATCTTAACTGTAATGGAAATTTTACTGGTCACATGGTCAGTAGCATGGCTTAGACAGTGTGGTACAAAACTCACAATGTGTTCAACAGAAAAGTTGTTTCATGGATTAGGGTGGAGATCGGTACACAGTGTCTTCACCTCTTAAAATCTCTGACAAATCCACATGATGACTTTCCAGTCCACATTAACAACAGGAGGCAGGTGGTCATAGAACAGAACATGTTTTCACGTTGGGAAGAGGGCCCAGTGACTGCAGGTCAGGGGGCATGTGAGAATGAAGGACTACAAACAGCACAGCCAGTAACATGTCTCACTGACTCCCCCTTGTTGCCCAGTACAAAAGAGGCTCTGCCTCTTGTAGTCAAATGACAAGGAAGAAGGATTACCCTGCCAGGTTGCCTGCACCCTCAGAGCTATCAAGGCACCCATAATGGCTGGGAGGCATGTGTTTCCAGACCTTTACCAGCTCCTTCTATCATGCAGAAGCTATACACTGAGCGCTGAGGAGTGGTTGCTAGGCAGCAACCTGGAGCCATGCCCAACTCCCTCATTTGAATAAGCCCACCCTACCTGTGTGGCATACAGACAGGTTAAATGCTGGTTCCTCTTGACAATGCAAAGAGGGGTGCATCTGCCCTCCCAGATGCCCTCTTGGATCACCAGAGTCTTTTAGCAGCTGAGAAATACAGAGCATGCACAGATCCCCGGTACTACCACTAATTAACCCACAGGCTACTTTCCACTGCTGGCCCGAGACAAGCAAGAGCAGGCAGAAGGGTAAACTGGCCTCCCCACTTTCCAGTCTATGAGACCTGTATACCCAGGCCAGAGCTGTATATACTTGGATTACTGAAAAACATGGGACTCCTGAAATCAGTCCCGACAAACATTCACTACTTATCTGGTGATAATGATTTTTATCACCAATGTCTGGCACCATAACAATGACAGGCAAACCTTCCTTCAGTACAGTCTTACCCACTCCCTGGACTGTCCATGCTGATCCCAGAATGCATGCTGCTTAGCCTGGAGGCCGCTATGTTTACCATGCGACCTAGCTGTAGGCAGGCTGTCTCAGTCCAGCCAACTTTTGCCAGCAAAGCCTACTAACATATACGATTCATTTGCGCTTTTATTTTTGTCTCTACTTTTGTCTTTCACTCGCCCTGTTACACATGGCTTGTTTATGGAATACTGTGCCTTTCCAGGGCCCCTGTTTTATATGCAGCAGATCTGCCTTCTTGTCTCTGACTCTGTCTCTTTAAATATATATGTGTATATATAGCCATTGTTTAAGGAATGTAAGGTAGCTTTATATACAATTTAAATTCAACTACACTAAATATCAAATATTTCTAAATCGTTATATATTTAAATGATGGTAAACATTTAAAGTTATAGGGGTCTATTTAAAATTAACAAAATATTTATAGCACCCAGTGCTTCTTGTAAGCTGTTTACAAAGGTAAAGCTGTTACAAAAGGGG
The DNA here is from genome assembly GCF_017639785.1 of Mesocricetus auratus. Taxonomy (NCBI): domain Eukaryota; kingdom Metazoa; phylum Chordata; class Mammalia; order Rodentia; family Cricetidae; genus Mesocricetus; species Mesocricetus auratus. The sequence goes on from NW_024429188.1 coordinate 1,485,814, forward strand.
ATTTTTCTCTAGTCACCTATATGCTTAAGGCATGTCACTAAAGATAAATTTTATCTGTTATGTGTACTAAAAAGACAAACAGCCCTCAAATGCTCAGAGATCTAGAGAACATGGCATTTAAATGTTTCATTTAAAATCTTTTTATAACAGAGAGCCAGGCCATCTGCTGGCAACACCCCATTTCCTCCAAGAAGACTGGTGGACACTGAAGAAACTTCACCCACAAAGGTGACAACACTGGCCACTGGGCAACCCTGCCCTTCACCTCAACTGCTGCAAAGGACTCTTCTATGGACAAGCGGAGAGTGGCATTGACTTTTCTCAATGTTGCTTCTTGGGTCAATGGTAGGGAAGTCTTCCTAAAAACCCCCAATCCACTGGTCTCACTATCAGCAGAAGGCAGGTGTCCTTGAATTCTTTGCCCTCAACAACTGTGGAGGACCTTGGAGATGGGTGTCCATGCAGCCAGCTAGTAAGTCTCTCATTCTCCAATCTCAGGTAAAATTTTATCCTTTTCAAGAACTCTGATACTTTTCATGACTGGTAGCTTTGCCAGCTTAAAGTAACGGACAAGGCAGAGATCAAACTGTCACAAAACAGATGGTTTATCTATATAAGATGGTAATATAATAAACTGACTTGAGACATTAAAAAGAATGAAATATGTTCCAGATTACTCTCTTTCATTATGCTACTGTTCATAGTCTTAATATTAATAAAGTTCTGATAAGCTACAAATCTAACTCCAACAGAGTACTAAGCAACTATACCACTATGTGATCATAGCTGCAAAGTCAAAATTAAGGTACTTTTCATTGTGCTAAATATAACCATCAATTTTAAAAATGTTAATGCTTTCAGCCAAGGTGCTTCTAACATAAATATGCTGATGTGTCTAATACTTACGTTTTCACAAACTCAAAGGATTCTTGTAAGTTCTGCATACCAGTACCCAGTTATGCCAGCACCATTTGTTGAAGATGCTTTCTTTTTTCCATTGTATAGTTTTAGCTTCTTTGTCAAAAATCAAGTGTTCATAGATGTGTGGGTTAAAATCAGGGTTTTTAATTCGGTTCCATTGGTCTACCTTCCTATTTTTGTGCCGATACCAAGCTGTTTTCAGGACTATAACTCTATAATAGAGCTTGAAATCAGGTATGGTGATGCCTCCTGAAGTTCCTTTATTGTATAGGGTTGTTTTGGCTATCCTGGGCCTTTTGTTTTTCCATATAAAGTTGATTAATGTTCTTTCCAGGTCTGTGAGGAATTGTGCCAGAATTTTGATAGGTAGTGCATTGAATCTGTAGACTGCTTTTGGCAAGATTGACATTTTTATTATGTTGATCCTACCAATCCAATAGCATGGGAGATCTTTCCATTTTCTGGTATCCTCTTTGATTTCTTTCTTTCTTTCTTCATTTTTTAAATTTTTTTATTATTTTAATTTTAAATAGCTTGTTTTACATGTCAATCCCAGTTCCCTCTCCCTCCCCTCCTCTGGCACCACCCCACCATCCCCACATCTTCCCACCCTATTGCTAATTCCTTACACATAGGGGATATCTAGAGTCTGTCATTTCACTCATAGTAGGGTCCAGGCACTCCCCTAAGAGTCCAGGCTGAGAGAGCATCCCTCTTCGTTTTATGGAAACATGATGACTGTTTGTTTTTTTTCTTTTTTTAATTTATTTTTCAGTTTAAATTTAGATTTGAAACAAGGTTGCTTCACATGTCAGTTCCAGGTCCCTCTCCCTTTCCCTCCCCTCCTCCGGTGCCCTCCCCCAACCCCCCATTATCCCCTCATTTCCTTTAAATTTTCAAATTTTGTGGAGTACAGATTTTCAAAGTATGCCCTGATGATTCTCTGGATTTCCTCACAGTCCGTTGTTATGTCCCTTTTTTATTTCTGATTTTGTTAATTAGCATGCTCTCTCTCTGTCTTTTGGTTAGTTTGGACAGAGGTTTGTCTATTTTGTTGATTTTCTCAAAGAACCAACTCTTTGTTTCATTGATTCTTCTCCATGTTCTCCTGGTTTCTACTTGATTGATTTCAGCCCTCAAATTGATTATTTCCTGGCGTCTGCTCCTCCTGGGTGAGTTTGCTACTTTTTGTTCTAGAACGTTCAGCTGTGCTATTAATTCTCTAGTATGACTGTTCTCCAGTTTCTTCATGTGGGCACTTAGTGTTATGAACTTTCCTCCTAGCACTGCTTTCAAAGTGTCCCATAGGTTTGTGTATGTAGTGTCTTCATTCTAATTAAATTCCAGGAAGTCTTTAATTTCTTTTTTTATTTCTTCCTTTACCCAGGGATGGTGCAATTGAGCATTGTGCAATATCCATGAGTTTGTGGGGTTTCTTCGAATTGTGTTATTGTTGAATTCTAATTTTAATGCATGGTGGTCTGGGAGGATACAGGGGGTTATTCCAATTTTTTGTATCTGTGGAGATTTGCTATGTTTCCTATTATGTGATCAATTTTAGAGAAGGTTCCATGTGGCGCCGAGAAGAAGGTATATCCCTTTGTGTTTGGGTAGAATGTTCTATAGATGTCTGTTAAATCCAGTTGGGTCATAACTTCTATTAGTTCCTTTGTATATTTGTTAAGTTTCTGTCTGGAGGTCCTGTCTAGCGGTGAGAGTGGAGTGTTGAAATCTCCCACTATTAGTGTGTGCAATTTTATGTGCAATTTGAGCTTTAGTTATGTTTCTTTCACAAATGTAGGTGCCTTTGTATTTGGGGTGTAGATGTTTAAAATTGAGACTTCATCTTAATGGACTTTTCCTTTGATGAATATGAAATGTAATTCTTCATCTCTTTTGATTGATTTTAATTTGAGGTCTAGTTTGTTAGATATTAGGATTGCTACACCCGCTTGTTTCTTGGGTCTGTTTGATTGGAAAATCTTTTCCCAACTCTTTACCCTGAGATACCGTCTGTCTTTGATGTTGAGATGTGTTTCTTGTATGCAGCAGAAGGATGGGTTCTGTCTTTGTATCTATTCTGCTAGTCTGTGTCTTTTTATAGGCAAGTTGAGGCCATTGACACTGAGGGATATCAATGACCATTGATTGATGATTCTTGTTTGTGCTTGATTTATTGGTAGTGAAGTTATTTTGTGTAGTTTCTCCTCCCTTTTTCTTTTGGTGTTATGTAAAGTGGGATTATATATTGCCTGTGTCTTTGTGAATGTAGTTATCTTCCTTGGATCTAAGTTTTCCTTCTAGCACTTTCTGTAGAGCTGGATTCATGGACATGTATTGTTTAAATCTGGCTTTGTCATGGAATATTTTGTTTTCTCCATCTATGGTAATTGAAAGCTTTGCTGGATATAGTAGTCTGGGCTGGCATCCTTGTTCCCTTAGCGTTTGTAGGACATCTGTCCAGGATCTTCTGGTTTTCATCGTTTCCCTTGAGAAGTCAGGTGTAATTTGGATAGGTTTGCCTTTATATGTTACTTGGCCTTTTTCTTTAGCTGCTCTTAATATTTTCTCTTTATTCTGTAGGTTTGATGTTTTGATTATTATATGGTGAGGTGACTTCTTTTTCTGGTCCATCCTATTTGGTGTTCTGTAAGATTCTTGTATTTTCATAGGCATATCCTTCTTTAGGTTAGGGAAGTTTTCTTCTATGATTTTGTTGAATGTGTTTTCTGTACCTTTGAGCTGTATTTCTTCGCCTTCTTCTATACCTATTATTCTCAGGTTTGGCTTCTTCACAGTGTCCCATATTTCCTCGATATTTTGTGTTAGGGATTTATTTGTTTTGAGGTTTTCTTTGGTTGACGACTGTATATCCTCTAATGAGTCTTCAACACCTGAGATTCTCTCTTCTATCTCTTGTATTCTATTGGTGATACTTGCATCTGTATTTCCTGATCATTTACCCAGCTTTTCCATTTCCAGCATCCCCTCGTTCTGTGTTTTCTTTATTGTTTGTATTTCAGCTTTCAATCCTTCAACTGTTTGAGTTGTTTCCTTTATTTGTTTTGTTGTTTTTTCTTGGTACCCTTTAGATTCTTTGAGAGATTTGTTTATTTCTTGAATTTTCCCCCCCATTTCATGGATTTTTTTGCTTGTTTTTCCTCTATTTCTTTAAGGGATTTCCTCGTTTCTTCTTTGAGGGTCTCTATTATCTTCATAAAATGATTTTTAAGGTCTGTCTCCTCTGCTTCATCTATGTAGTGCTTTTCAGGTCTTGCTGGCATTGGTTCCCTAGATTCTGGTGGAGTTATGTTGGTCTTTTGACTGCTGAGTGAGATTGGGGCCTGGAAGGGCTGACGTCTTTCCTAGCTAGCTGGGATTGCCTGAGTTTGGGGCCTGGAAGGGCTGATATCTTTCCTGTGTGGGTGGGTCTTCTATCTGGGATCCATGGAGATTGGGGCCTGGAAGGGCTGATGTCTTTCCTGTGTGGGCGGGTCTTCTGGATGCCAGGAGCGGCCCAGAAGATTGAGGGGATGGGGGTCAGGGGGAGGATGGGGAGAGTCCCCCCCAGAGACCCAAGCTCACCTAGCTGGGATCGCCGGAGTTTGGGGCCTGGAAGGGCCATTCTGCTAACATCTTGCTAGGTCTAAAGAGGTGCTAGAGAGTTCCATACAGCCAGGATTGTGATGGAACAACCAGTTACCCCAGGACATGGCAACACTCCAGCTTTCTCAGGTCCCCCAAAGATGGTCAATGTCCCCCAGGTCAGCAGGAAGCAATCTTAAAAACTCAACGTCCTTATTCCCTAACCTGCAATGCCTAACACCCCATCTATTTTTAATAATAAGTAAAGGTAGGAATGAAAGGTTTAGGAATCATGCTGGCCTGCCCCTGTTACCTGGCTGGGCTCACTCTCTTTGCCTCTCTGTCTAAATGAAAGTATGCATTTCCTGTCCTGCTGTGTGTCTTTAAATTATTTTATTGAACTCATGAAGATGCTGGGTAGGGAGAGTGGGCCAGGTGTGATGCACAGTTATGAAATCCCAAGTCAACCTTTGCTATGACAATAATTGAGTGGACACATGGACAATTCCTCCAGAAATCCAGGATCTGCTGTGGCTGAGGAAGAAATCTTTTCTTCCATGTAGGGTCACACAACTGAATGTTTTAGCCAATTTAGATCATTGTGTAGCTGCCTAAAGCCTGCATTCCCTTGCTTAAACTTCTGAGAGTTGCAAGTGAATATGTCCTTCCTATGCAGAATATGCATCCCATCATACCTGTAATTCTTTTTGTGGGGGCACTCAATAAACTGACATCAAGAAGGCATATAGAAGACACACATATGTTTTATATATACATATACACATTCATATTTATACATACACATGCACACACATACACACACATATGAGGTTGGTTCTTCATAACAGAAAATGGGGGCACTGAGTTGGAAGGAAAATGAGTGAAAACTGTGTGTGAATCACATCATGGGGGATCATGGTTCCTTGGTACCCAGTTTCCTTTTGAATAGTCTAACTCACACCACCACACCCACAAAGACATGAGAAAAGCCATAAATAAAAAAGTTGAAACCTTTCCTAGGACAATTATAGCTTGGCACAAGTGTGGGGACTCATCCAAAGGCAGCTGACTGCCTTGACCTCAGGAGAGCCCAGGCCATTGATCTGGCCAGAACACAATGTCTTAGTCAGATTTCACCTCCGTCCTCCGGGAGGAAGCTCCTTAGCCTTCTTCCATCCTCTACTTGAGCATTCTCTGGTCATTCTCATGCTTTCTTGCTGCCTCTCCAGCGGGAGCATCTGCTCTGGCTGCTGTTGGTCTCCAGTCCCCTCAGGCAGGGGACTGGGTCTTTTGGTTTCTAGGTTGAGGGTGCGGCCACTGAGGCCTTGAACCAGTGTTTCCCAGGAGGGAGGGTTGGAAGCTGTGTTCTCCTCTCCATTCATCCTAGCAATGTTTGGCATGCAGCCATGGAATCGGAGCAGGTTCTAGGAGGACCACTGACATCCCATGCAAGCAGATAAGTTACCATGTGTTCCAGGTGCCAGCATCTCAAGTGCTTCAGGAAGGCTTTCTTCCTCTGAAGAAAGCCTTGTTTTTCCCAGTACTGCTGCTACGGGGCTTTTTTCTCACACACCTGCAGCTAGAGAAGTCCCTCCAATAGCGAACAGGGACACTTGGGCCAGGACTGGAGTGAGGCTCAGAGCACTGAGGCCCATGCTTAGTTTTTCCAAGGAGGAAGGCTGAGAGCCTGCTGAGTCCTCTAGGGAGCTTATCACAGTGGCCATGTGGGAGGGCATGGAAATCAACATTGGATTCCATTTATTTCTGCAGCGAATCCATGGAGGTCTAGTCTGAGCTGGAGGCCACACTGAACCCTGGTTCCAGGAGGAAAAGTGAAGGTGGAGGCTTGTGGAATAACTAGGCTATAGCCAGGAGGAATGTGTGCAGCCAGCAAAATCCAGACTGTAACAAGAGGTGAGAAGACAAGAAAGAAAGCCCATGATTATTCATCTCACTTTGTTTGTCCCTCATCTTCAACACAGGGCCACCTCCCAGGCTGCATCTGATGGTTACATGAGATGACACATGTCCAGAGAGCTCAGCACAGGGCCTGGCACATCATCAGCATTCCTGCCATGGCAGCTGGTTCTCCTTCTCTTGCCTGACAGCTCAAGAGGAAGGTATCATAGGGTGAATAACACTGATTCTTGCCTGACTCCCCTTACCCATAATTCTCAAAGGCATCTCTTCTTCAATGTATTGACAGTGATGGATATTCTTCATAAAGATTTGCATGGATTTGCAGGGCAGAGTTTTATGAGCTTACAAGGATTTGATCCCTAGGACCTACAAGTCTCTGGTGGACACCCTACTAATCACTGACTTGCAACGCTGCCCTAGAAGCTGCTCAGTTGCCTGTGGGAACATTTCCATGACATACACTGACATCACAACAACATTCCTCTCTTTGTGATGAGAATGCAAGTATCTTGGCAGGGTGATTCACTTAGAGATATCTCTTTTCTGTGACCTTAGACTAGAGCTTAAAAGTGAATTTTTCAAGTCACTAAATTTCAGGAATAGACATCCTGATGTATAACAGACAGTTGAAAACTGCTCAACTATTTGAATGTGGTCTTGACTTTACCTCCTGTATTCCTAGACCTACTCATCAACTGGCATGTGACAACCATAGCCAAACCCCTCTCTTGCCCTCTGCAATTCCAGCTTTTTTATTCTTTCAGTTGTGTGTGCTCAATGCTTCCCGGAAGCATGTCTGATAGGTGCAAACTGCTGTGTTACACGAAAGCATCTCTTTGTCCAAGTGCAAGGAATGTGAAATGTGGGAAGAAAATCAGAAGGGATACTGAACAACCTGGGTAAGGATGGCATCAGTGACAGAGAGCAAAGTCTAGAGTCACTCACAGATGGGGACACAGGAGTCACACCTCTGCCTGCAGATAGCAGCAAGATGACGTTGATCAAGCTCTGTCCACAGGGACTGTATTTCCACACTCTTGAAAGGCAGTCAGAAAACAGTGGAGGCTGAGGTAGGTATCCTATGCTCCCTATGCTCAGGCATGAGGGGACAACTGACAAAAGAAATTCTCCATGCTTGTTAACCGGTTTGGGAGGTGATCAAGTTAAGTTTGCTACTGCACTGGAGTGAAGAAACTGATTCCAAGAAGAGGATGCTAAATACTGGCGCTTGCTGCACTGCTAGTCAGCTGTCATTCATAGAGCCTCCTGAGCATGAGATTCAGGAAATACAAAGACAGAGAGAGATGTCAAGAGAGAGGCAGGGAGAAAGGAAAAAGTGAGGTAGAGGCAGAGACTGTATGACAGAGAGAAACTCGTCCCACATAGTTCATCAAAGTCATCAGAAACTATGCCTCTGCTTTTTCCCCTCCCATGGAGTTGGCTTTTTCTCTTCCATGCAGTAACTGAAGAAGGTCTCTGGCCTGGCCTTTTCCCTGCACTCCACTCTCTTTGCTCACCCAACCACAGACAGGAGGATTTTTACCTGAATGATAACTAGTGACAGCCCATCTTCAGGACAATGGTTTCCTGGAATACATTTTCCCTCTTGATTATCATGGTCCTCCTCTCAAGATATTCAGGGGTTATCTGGGGCACAGATAGGTCTTCCTGGGACACAGTAATGTACTACACAGAGCAGATTGAGAAGTGAATGACCAGGTTTCCATCTGGACCAAACCTCCTCTCAGCCCGAGGTCCGAGGGAAAAACCCCAGGCCCTCCCCCCACCCATCTCAGTCACACTAGCAGGTCAGCAGGAAAGACTCCTTCAAGCAATCCATGCCAACACCTCCCACACTCAGGCCTCAAACCCACCCATCCCCTGTGTCCTTGGGGACTCCCCGGGACACAGATATCTATTGCACTGAGAAGACTGAGAGAGAAGACTGAGACTATCAGATCAAGAGGCAAAGGCAGTGGCTTCACCAATGGGAAGAAGACATGGTTAGAGTCAATACAACAATACATTCAACAACCTAAAGTGCAATATGGCAACACCATAACCTAATGGCACTATATCAGAAAGACCTGACCATATCAACGCAGAAGAAGCAGAAGAAAAGCACCTTAAAATTATGTTGACCAAGATGACAGAGGCCCTTAAAGAAGAAATATCTTAAAGAAATGGAGGAAAAGACAAAAAAGGGAAGAAAACATTGTATCCCTTATTGAAGACTAAGGCAAAATCAAACAAATCCAAGACTTGAAAACTGAAATGGAAGAAATAAAGAAAAAAAATGGAGGGAATTCTGGAAATGGAAAATCTGGGTAAATATATAGGAGCTACAGATGCAAGCATAAACGACAGAATCCAAGAGAAGGAGAGACGATCTCAGGCATTTAAGATACAATAGAGGAAATTGACATATAGGTGAAAGAAAACATAAAAGTGAATAGTCATAACACCAAATATGCAGAAAATCTGAGATTCCCAGAGAAGACCAAAACTAAAAATAATAGGCGTAGAAGAAGCCCAGGTAGCTGGGAGTTGGTGGCACACACCTTTAATCCCAGCACTCGGGAGACAGAGGCAGGTGGATCTCTGTGAGTTCCAGGCCAGCCTGGTCTACTGAGTTCCAGGGCAGCCTCCAAAACAATACAGAGAAAGCCTGTCTCAAAAAGCCAAAAATAAAAAGTTCAGCTAAAAGGCACACAGAATATATTCAACAAAATCATAGAAGAAAACTTTCCCAATCTAAAGAAGGAAATGCCTATGAAGATACAAGAAGCATACACAATACCAATAGATCGGATCCCCCAAAACAACAACATCAGCAACAGCAGTCCTCTTGCCACATAAGAATCCAATCACAGAGGAGAGGAGGCTGGGAGTCCAGGGAAGCGGCGGTTCTTCCAGCAGCATCAGGTAAACAGGCCAGCTTCCCGGCCTGTGCTCCAGTGCTTGCAGATCCCCTGGGACCTGCACAGAGCTCCCAATCCCGGCGGGAGCCAAGCACCCCAGACTCCGGATCTTCGCTCACACCAATGAGACCAGGAAAGGAGAGGAGGCTGGGAGTCCAGGGAAGCAGCGGTTCTTCCAGCAGCATCAGGTAAACAGGCCGGCTTCCCGGCCTGTGCTCCAGTGCCTGCAGATCGCCTGGGACCTGCACAGAGCTCCCAATCCCGGCAGGAGCCAAGCACCCCAGACTCCAGATCTTCGCTCCCACCAACGAGACCAGGAAAGGAGAGGAGGCTGGGAGTACAGGGAAGCGGCGGTTCTTCCAGCAGCATCAGGTAAACAGGCCAGCTTCCCGGCCTGTGCTCCAGTGCCGGCAGATCCCCTGGGACCTGCACAGAGCTCCCAATCCCGGCGGGAGCCAAGCACCCCAGACTCCGGATCTTCGCTCACACCAACGAGACCAGGAAAGGAGAGGAGGCTGGGAGACCAGCGAAGCGGCGGTTCTTCCAGCAGCATCAGGTAAACAGGCCGGCTTCCCGGCCTGTGCTCCAGTGCCTGCAGATCCCCTGGGAACTGCACAGAGCTCCCAATCCCGGCGGGAGCCAAGCACCCAGACCCCAGGACTTCTCTCCCACCAACGAGACCAGGAAACCAGAGGACCCAGGGAGACCAGGGGAGTAGCTGTTCAGGATCAAGTACAACAGGACCCAGCATAGGGTCCAGGGGACCAGGTAAGAGGATAAGCGCCCCAGATTCCTGTTCTTCTTCTCCACCCACGGGACCAGCATTCGGACAAGGAATAGAAGAACCACCAGATTATTGGACTTGCTAGCACCCACCAAAAGGGAACGCTGGTCCCCAGACCAGTAAGGGGCTCTTTCTGTACCCACTAGAAGAAGAGATGGGAAAGAGACAATACAAAAACATAGTCAGCAACAGAAAAACAAATATGACACCGCCAGATTCTAGAGACTCCACACCAGCAAGCCTCCAACATTCCAATGCGGACGAAGCAGAAGAGAACGACCTTAAAAGCACTTTCATGAAAATGATAGAGGCCCTAAAAGAGGATATTGGAAAATCCCTCAAAGAAATGGAAGAAAAAACAAACCAAAAAATGCAAGAATTGGAAGAAAAAACAAACCAAAAAAGGCAGAAAATGGAAGAAGAAATGAAGCAAAAGATGCAAGAAATGGAAGAAAAAACAAAGCAAAAAATGCAAGAATTGGAAGAAGAATCATACCAAAAAAGGCAGGAAATGGAAGAAGAAACAAAGCAAAAAATGCAAGAAATGGTAGAAAAAAACAAAGCAAAAAATGAAAAAAATGGAAGAAGAAACAAACCAAAAAAGGCAGGAAATGGAAGAAGAAACAAAGCACAAAATGCGAGAAATGGAGCAAAAAACAAACCAAAAAATGCAAGAAATGGAAGAAAGAACAAACCAAAAAATTCATAAAAGGCAACAAACGGACAAACAGATAAACAGAAAATTGCAAGAAGCAATGCAAACACTGCAAAGGTTGAAAACTGAAACAGAGTCATTAAAAAAACACAATCTGAAGAAAGGCAGAAAATAGAAAAGCTGGACAAACAGACAGGCACTAGCAATACAAGCATTACCAACAGAATAGAAGAGATGGAAGAGAGAATCTCAAGTGTTGAAGATACACTAGGAGAAATGGATTTATCAACCAAAGAAAACCTTAAATCCAACAAATCCTTAACACAAAACATCCAGGAAATATGGGACACCATGAAAAGACCAAACCTAAGAATAATAGGTATAGAAGAAGGAGAAGAAATCCAGCTCAAAGGGGCAGAAGGCATATTCAACAAAATCATAGAAGAAAACTTTCCCAACCTTAAGAAAGACATGCCAATGAAGGTACAAGAAGCCTACAGAACACCAAATAGAGTGGACCACAAAAAAAATCCCCTCGCCACATAATAATCAAGACCCCAAACATACAGAATAAAGAAAGAATATTAAGAGCAGCTAAGGAAAAAGGTCGAGTAACATATAAAGGCAGACCTATCAGAATTACACCTGATTTCTCCATGGAAACGCTGAAAGCCAGAAGGTCCTGGATAGATATTCTACCTACACTAAGAGACCACGGATGCCAGCCCAGACTACTATACCCGGCAAAGCTCTCAATCACTATAGACGGAGAAAACAAGATATTCCATGACAAAACTAGATTCAAGCAATATGTGTCCACTAACCCAGCCCTACAGAAAATTTTGGAAGGAAAACTCCCACCCAAGGAAGCTAACTACAACCAGAAAAACATAAGCATTAGAGAATCTCTCTCTACCAACAGCCAAAAGAACAAAGGGGTGAAATTCCACACATAATTCCACCAACAACAACCATCGCAAATCGAAGAAGGATGAGCAATCATTGGTCATTAATATCCCTCAATATTAATGGCCTTAACTCACCCATAAAAAGACACAGACTAGCAGATTGGATTCGAAGACAGAACCCTTCCTTCTGCTGCATACAGGAAACACACCTCACCCTTAAAGACAGACATTACCTGAGAATTAAAGGTTGGGAAAAAATTTTTCAATCGAATGGACCCAAGAAACAAGCCGGGGTAGCAATCCTAATATCTAACAAACTAGACTTTAAAATAAAATCAATCAAAAGAGATGAAGGAGGTAATTTTATACTCATCACAGGTGAAACCCACCAAGAGGAAGTGTCTATTCTGAACATCTATGCCCCAAATACAAAGGCATCCACATTCGTTAAAAAAACATTATTAGAACTTAAATCTCATCTAAAGCCCCACACAGTTATAGTGGGAGATTTCAACACACCACTCTCACCACTAGACAGGAATACCAAACAGAAACTCAACAAAGAAGCAAAAGGGCTAATAGAAGTAATGACCCAACTGGGATTAACAGATATCTATAGAACATTTCATCCACATAAAAAAGAATATAACTTCTTCTCACCACCACATAGAACCTTCTAAAAAATCGACCACATACTTGGCAACATATCAAACCTCGGCAGCTACAAAAATTGGAATAACTCCATGCATCTTATCAGACCACCATGCTTATAATTAGAATTCAACAACAACACAAATTGCAGAAAACCTACAAACTCATGGAAATTGAATAATGCTCAACTGCACCATCCCTGGGTCAAAGAGGAAATAAAAAAAGAAATTAAAGACTTCCTCGAATTCAATGAGAATGAAGACACAACATACCCAAACCTATGGGACACTTTGAAAGCAGTGCTACGGGGGGAAGTTCATAGCACTAAATGCTCACATGAAGAAACAGGAGAACAGTTATACCAGACAATTAACATCACAGCTGAAAGCTCTAGAACACAAAGAAGCACACTCCCCCAGGAGGAGTAGACGCCAGGAAATAATCAAATTGAGGGCTGAAATCAATAAAGTAGAAACCAGGATAACAATACAAAGAATCAACGCAACGAAGAGTTGGTTCTTTGAGAAAATCAACAAGATAGACAAACCTTTGTCCAAACTTACCAAACAGCAGAGAGTGAACACGCAAATTAACAAAATTAGAAATGAAAAGGGGGACATAACAACAGACTCTGAGGAAATCCAGAGAATCATTAGGTCATACTTTGAAAACCTGTACTCCACAAAATTCGAAAATTTAAAGGAAATGGATGACTTCCTGGACAGCTATCAATTGCCAAAACTAAATCAAGAACAGATAAGCAATTTAAATAGACCTATAACCCCTATGGAAATAGAAGCTGTCATCAAAAGTCTCCCAACCAAAAAAAGCCCAGGTCCAGATGGCCTCAGTGCAGAATTCTACCAGAAATTCAAAGAACAGCTTATACCAATTCTTCTCAAAGTGTTCCACACAATAGAAGCAGAAGGGTCTTTGCCAAACTCTTTCTATGAGGCTTCAATAACCTTGATCCCCAAGCCACACAAAGATACAACTAAGAAAGAGAACTTCAGACCAATATCCCTCATGAACATTGATGCAAAAATACTCAATAAAATACTGGCAAATCGGATCCAAGAACACATCAAAACAATCATTCACCACGATCAAGTAGGTTTCATCCCAGGGATGCAGGGATGGTACATAATACGAAAATCCATCAACGTAATCCACCATATAAACAAGCTGAAAAACAAAAATCACATGATCATCTCACTAGATGCTGAAAAAGCCTTTGACAAAATCCAACACCCCTTCATGATAAAGGTCTTGGAGAGATCTGGGATAACAGCGACATACTTAAACATAATAAAAGCTATATACAGTAAACCAACAGCCAACATCAAACTAAATGTACAGAAACTCAATGCAATTCCTCTAAAATCAGGAACAAAACAAGGCTGTCCACTCTCTCCATACCTTTTCAACATGGTACTTGAAGTCCTAGCTATTGCCATATGACAACAAAGGGGGATCAAGGGGATACAAATTGGGAAGGAAGAGGTCAAACTTTCACTGTTTGCAGACGATATGATAGTTTACATCAATGACCCAAAGAACTCTACCAGGGAACTCTTACAGCTGATTAACACCTTCAGCAAAGTGGCAGGCTACAAGATCAACTCAAGAAAATCAGTAGCCCTACTATATACAGATGATAAAAGGGCTGAAAGAGAAATAAGAGAAACATCACCTTTTACAATTGCCACAAACAACATAAAATACCTTGGGGTAACGCTAACCAAACAAGTGAAAGACCTGTATCGAAAGAACTTGGAATCTTTAAAGAAAGAAATTAAAGAAGCCCTCAGAAAATGGAAAGATCTCCCATGCTCTTGGATAGGTAGGATCAATGTAGTAAAAATGGCAATCCTGCCAAAAGCAATCTACAGATTCAATGCAATCCCCATTAAAATCCCAGCACAGTTCTTCACAGACCTTGAAAGAACAATAATCAATTTTGTATGGAAAAACAAAAGACCCAGGATAGCCAAAACAACCCTGTTCAACAAGGCAACGTCCGGAGGCATCACCATCCCTGACCTCAAGCTCTATTATAGAGCTATAGTCCTGAAAACAGCTTGGTATTGGCACAAAAATAGACAGGTAGACCAATAGAATCGAATTGAAAACCCGGGTATTAACCCACACACGTACGAACATCTGATCTTTGACAAAGAAGCTAAAAATATACAATGGAATAAAGAAAGCATCTTCAACAAATGGTGCTGGCATAATTGGAGACTGGCATGTAGAAGAATGCGGATCGATCCATGTCTATCGCCATGCACAAAACTTAAGTCCAAATGGATCAAAGACCTCAACATAAATCCAGCCACACTGAACCTCTTAGAAGAGAAAGTGGGTGGTACCCTTGAACGAATTGGTACAGGAGACAGCTTCCTGAACATAACACCAGTAGCACAGGCAATAAGATCAACAATTAATCAATGGGACCTACTGAAGCTGAGAAGCTTCTGTAAGGCAAAGGACACAGTCAGCAAGACAAAAAGGCAGCCCACAGAATGGGAAAAAATATTCACTAATCCCACATCTGACAGAGGGTTGATCTCCAAAATTTACAAAGAACTCAAGAAGCAAGTCTCCAAAACAGCAAAGGACCCTATTAAAAAGTGGGCTGCAGAACTAAATAGAGAGTTTTCAATAGAGGAGTCTAAAATGGCTGAGAGGCACTTGAGAAAGTGCTCAACAACCTTAGCCATCCGGGAAATGCAAATCAAAACAACTCTCAGATACCATCTCACCCCTGTCAGAATGGCTAAAATCAAAAACACCAATGACAATTTATGCTGGAGAGGATGTGGTGAAAGGGGGACACTCCTCTATTGCTGGTGGGAGTGCCAACTGGTTCAGCCACTTTGGAAATCAGTGTGGAGATTCCTCAGAAAAATGGGAATAAACCTACCACAAGACCCAGCAACTCCACTCTTAGGCATATATCCAAAAGATGCCCATTCATACAACAAAGAGGTCTGTTCCACTATGTTCATAGCAGCTTTATTTGTAATTGCCAGAACGTGGAAGCAACCTAGATGTCCCTCACCTGAAGAGTGGATAGAGAAATTGTGGTACATCTACACAATGGAGTACTATTCAGCAGAAAAAAATAATGGAATCATGAGATTCGCAGGCAAATGGATGACACTAGAAGAAACCATCCTGAGTGAGGTAACCCAGTCACAGAAAGAGAAACATGGCATGTACTCTCTCATATATGGATTTTAGACATAGATCTGGGGAGTGCCAGCCTACAATCCTATGGCCAGAGAGTCTGGGAAACAGAAACTTTATTTAGTGGCTGATCGAAGAAGAGGCTGACTCCCTTGGTTAAGTACTGAGCTGAACTCAAGAAAGCCAGTAACAGAGAGGGAGGACTGATGATCAAAGGGATTAAGACTGGGCTGGTTTAACCCCCAGAAACAGCTGACCAGACAAAGGTTAACTCTTGAATCCCAGGCATTAGCCTGGGAAGCCAGCATGGGACTGATCAAGACCCCCTGAATCTGGGTGTCAGTGAAGAGGCCTAGGGAATCTATTGAGCCTTGGGCAGCAGATCAGTACCCATCCCAAGTATACACACGGACTTTCGACTCCAATAGAACAATGTGAGGTGCACTCTCACCCAGAACTCTTGGGAAAGGGTCTAGGCCCTGCCCTATATGAAATGACACACTATGGACACCCCCATGGAGGGCCTCACCCTCCCTGGAGAAATGAGAGGATAACGGGGGGCGGAGGGGAGGGCACGGGAGGAAGGGAGGGAATGGGAGAGGGACCTGGAACTGACTTGTGAAGCAACCTTGATTCTTATCTAAATTTAAACTGGAAAATAAAATAAAAAAAGAGACAGAGAAAAAAATTAAAAAAAAAGAATCCAATCACAAAATATACAGAATAAAGAAAGAATATAAAGAGCTGCAAAGGAAAATGACAAGTAACCTATTAAGGCAGACAAATCAGAATAACACCCAAATTCTCAATGGAGACTCTCAATGGCAGAAGGTCCTGGACAGACATTGTGCAGACTCTAAGACACCATGGATGCTAACCCAGACTACTACACCCAGCAAAGCTTTCAATCACCATAGATGGAGAAAACAAGACATCTCATGGTAAAAAATCAGATTTAAACTGTACCTATCCATATATCCAGCCCAACAGAATGCACTAGAAGGAAAAGTGCAACACAAGGTGTTTAGATGGGCATATGAATGTAAAGCTAATAGACAATCCCACACCAGAAAATCCAAAAAAGGAAACACACACACGGACACGCACATGCATGCACATGCAAACACATACGTGCGCCCATGCGCGCGCACACACACACACAAACACCACCACCACAAAAAATAACAGGACCCAACAACGACTGCTCATGGATATCCCTCAATATCAATGGAAAGATCTCCCATGGTCTTGGATATGTAGGATCAACATAATAAAAATGGCAATGTTACCAAAAGCAATATGCACTTTTGATGCAATCCCACAAATATCCCAACACAATTCTTCACAGACCTTGAAAGGACAATGATCAGCTTGATATGACAAAACAAAAAACCCAGGATAGTTTTACTAAAAACAATCCTGTACAGTAAAGCAACTTCTGTAGCCATCACCATCCCTGACTTTAAACTCTACTATAGAGCTATAGTAATAAAAAAACAGCTTATATTGACATAAAAACTGACAGGTGAACCAATGGAACAAATTGAAGACCCTGACATTAATTCACACAGCTATGAACACCTGTGTTTTGACAAAGAAGCCAAAATTGTACAATGGAATAAACAACACATCTTGCCAAATGGTGCTGGCATAACTGCATGTCAACATGTGGAAGACTCTATGTAGTTCCATGTCTATGCCCATGAACAAAACTCAAATCCAAGTGGTTCAAGGAGTTCAATATAAACCCAGTGACATTGACCCTGATAGAAGAGAAAGTAGGAAGTAGCTTTGAAAGCATTGGGTAAAGAGACCAATTCTTTAATGTAACACCATTTGCACAGACATTGAAAGCAACAATCAATAAATGAGACCTCCTGAAACTGAAAAGCTTCTGTAAGGCAAAGGTCACAGTCAATAAGACAAAACAACAGCCTAAAGAATGGTAAAATATCTTCACCCATTCCATACCCTTGAAAATTGGGGTATAGTGCTAAAGAGAGTATTCTCACCAGAAGAATATCAAATAGCCTGAAGACATTCAAGGATGGGCTAAACATCCTTAATCGTCAGGGAAATGCAAATCAAAACAACTCTTAGATACCATCTTACATCTGTCAGAACAGCTAAGATAAAAAATACTGAGAAAAGTTTATGCGAACACTCCTTCACTGCTGGTGGTAGTGCACACTTGCAAAGCCATTTTAAACATCAGTATGGAAGTTTCTATGAAAATTGGGAATCAATCTACCTCAAA
Source organism: Mesocricetus auratus (assembly GCF_017639785.1). Classification (NCBI taxonomy): domain Eukaryota; kingdom Metazoa; phylum Chordata; class Mammalia; order Rodentia; family Cricetidae; genus Mesocricetus; species Mesocricetus auratus. Next base: position 1,503,608 of record NW_024429188.1, read on the forward strand.
ATCCAGAGATACCACTCTTAGGCATATACCCAAAGTATGCACATTCATACAATAAGGACATCTCTTCAACTATGTTCATAGCATCATTATTCATAATAACCAGAACCTGGAAATAACCTAGATGTCCCTCAACTGAACAATGAATAAGGAAAATTGGTACTACTCAGCTGTAAAAAATGATGTCCTCAGAAAATTTGCAGATAAATGGATGGAACTAGAAAAAAACCATCCTAAGTGAGGTAATCCAGACTCAGAAAGACAAACACAGGATGTATTCACTCATTAGATACTAGATATAATGCAAATAATAACCATACTATAATCCACAGCTCCAGAGGAGCTGGGTAACAAAGATCACCCTAAGAGGGACACATGTATAGCTATGGGAAGGGAAATTAGATGAGATCTGTGGGGTAAACTGGTGGTGTGGGCTTATAAGAGGGAGGGGATGAGAATGAGAATGTGTCAGAATGGGATGGTTGAAGAGGGGATGGATGCAGTGGAAGAGCAAGGAAAGAGATATGTTTTATTTCCCTGCCACTCCTCTTCTCCCCTTCTCTTTTTCCTACCTCCCTTTCCTCTACCTCCATGCTAGCAATTTGCTCAGGGGTTGTTATCCCTTTCCCCTTCTTCGGGGCACCATGTGTTTCTATCTTAGGGTACTCCTTGTTTCCTAGTTTCCCTGGTGTTGTGGATTGTAGTCTGGTAATCCTATGTTCTATGTATAATATCCATATATGAGTGAGTACACACCATGCTTGGATTTTTGTGATTGTATTACCTCACTCAGGATGGTTTCTTCCAGTACCATGCATTTGTTTGTGAATTTCAAGATTGAAAGTGATATCTTTATAGAGAAAGCCACTATGTGCTTAGGGTGAAACATGGTGTTAGGGTAACTTGTGGGGTTCATGGCACTAACAAGAGCAAGTTAAACACCTGTATAACTATTGGGACAGTAAGATCATGTTTGAAACTAGCAAGTTGTAGATGGCTGAGACCAAGTTGGAGATGGCTGAGACCAAGTTGGAGATGGCAGAGATATGGTTGAAGGGGATATTAACGATGTGGCAGAGAGAAATTCCAGGCCAGTCAGACATACCATTTGAAGCCTCTTGGCATAGACATGTCACCGAGGGCTAAGGCATTGGATAGCACTAGTGAGAAGAAGAGACGGGCAAATACCAGGATTCAGTAATGCCATAATACAAATGTCAGGTGTTGGACTCTTCACCCATAGGGATCTTCTGACAAGAATGTGTCTAGGAGCTTCTAACAAATGTTTCTTATTGACCTCCTTCCAGTATTGCCTGAATGCAAGTTCCTGTTTTCTGCCCATCCTTATTGCCTGAATGCAAGTTCCTGTTATCTGACCGTACTTATTGCCGGGGACCCTGGGAACGTGTACTGACATTGTTAATTTTCCACCATGCCTGCTAACTGGTATATAATGCTCCCCTCTCGTCACAATAAATGGCATTCTCCTTGCAAGCATGACCCGCTGTTTTTTGTCTTCATTTCAATCCTCAGGCCCTCGCCCGAATCCTTGAAGAGATTTGTAGCGCAGGCACTACAGTCAGGGCATTTTCCCTTAAGCCTGAACAACATGGAGATACATAGATAAATAAAAATGGGTTAATGCTTAAGAGAGAGATAGCCAATAGAGCCATAGGCCAAACAGTTTATAATTAATATAAGCCTAAGTGTGTTTATTAGGGACTAAATGACTTCGGAACTTGACAGGACAGAAACTTCTGTCTAAAATGTTCCACTGCCCATTTGCCAATGTTGGCTTCTTGGGTAGTGTTCCAGCTTCAGACTTTGTGTAGACAACTGCCTTTTGAAATTAGAGTACACGTTGGAAGTTAAACTGGACTAATGCCTTTCCAATTCATCTTCCCTCTCTTGAGGCCCACAGAGCCTAGGAGGCCTTCACTGTGGAATTTCAGTCTCGGTTTTTGAGACATGTCTAGGTCAATGGACTCTGCATAAAAATGCCCTGTAATCTGCCTGCAGTACTAGGCAAACAAATCTCATAATGTATCTATGCCCAACCGCAGAGTGCTGTAGAGCATACACAGGGACCATCATATGCCCACTGCAGTCAAAGTAAACACCATCTTTTTCATGACTGGGTACTACCAGCCAATCCGAGACTGTTAATATTTAAGCAAATGCACCCAAGGCCACACACAGAGTTGATAATTCACCAAGGTTGTGGAAAGTCAATATCACTGATGAGGGCCCTAAGGACTATGCTTAAGGTGAGCTTTGGGAAGTTAATGTCCAGTCCTGCGTCACAGGGATACCACCAGATCAAGCCTTGTTGAAGAGAGTGGTAAGGAAAGTTATGATTGCATTACATCTGTTCAGCCCTATTTAGTAACTTACCAGTATGTTGTCTGTGTGTGCCATGTGAATGCCTTTCACTAGGAGGAAAGAAGATCCAGTCTTATACTTACATTGACTCCCGACAGATGTCTACATAGGAAAGTAGGAAAGATCTTCCATCTCACTTATGGACATTTACCGTATTTGTATTTATTTGTGTATGTTTACTTTTGCCGGTACAGGCTATTGAATGTAGGGCCTGGTACATGGTAGGCATATCGTACCACTGGGCTAAATTTCCAGCCATCTTTTGACATTTCCTTTTCATACAATGTCTTCTGACCCTACCTAGGTGTACTTGAACTCTGTGTAATTCTGCCTTAGAGCCTGGGATACTCCTGCCTCAGCCTTCCTGCTAACTGGCATTAAATGCTACCACCAGCAGGCTTGTGTTTTTATTTCTATTTGAAGACAAAGATATACGCATGCTTCCTCTTCCACAAGGAGAAATGGACAGTACTGTCTCTCTCCAGAGGGACACCAATTATTTGCACCTCCTGTTTAGCTTCATTTCTTCTGTATGCTCCATGGTGTCTTGAAATTGACAATTAAATTATTTCACTGTAACAAGAAATCTCAGTGCATAAAACTTTGGTGGGCACACCCGCAATAAAGGCCAGCTAGTCAGGATTGTTCCAACGTCTGCCTCACTTGGTGGGGCACAAGTGATGTTACCACAAAGCCCTCACATGATATGGGAAAAACAATGATAATGCTGAGAACGGCTCAAGAGTTCAGAAAATCCTTCAATAGTTAAGGTTTGATGGAGACCTCAATGTGACTTTGTTTCCCAGGGGAAACGATCTAATTATTATGTTAATCTGCAGTAGGGAGCAAGTGCAAACAAGAAGGAAGGACAGCATGAGGGTTGTCATATCATGCAGGTGACTGTCACTCTTCAAAGGTCAAAAGTCACAAAGTGAAACTAGTACCACCTGCCAGTGGCCCAGTGGAGGAACTTCACAATTATGGAAGTGACATGACATCCAGTGAGGAGGACTTGCCCAGTGTTCATTCAATGGGTACAAACATGGCTACCGGACAGTGTGTACCGCAAATTCCTTCTTGTATAAAGTGAGCCATGATATCCCTCTTGTACTTGGCCATGAATAACAAGGGCAACATGGCTACAGACGTTGAAAGGCTCCATGTACCAAGTAGTAGTTGTGTATGAAAAACTATGAGGAGAACATGGGTTCAGGTCACAGTTCTTGAATAGGAGATGGAGGGAGTGAACCCGGGGAGAGAGGGAGGGACAGAGTGAAAGATAAAGAAAGAGTGAAGGACAGGGAGGGAGCCAGCATGTGAAAGAGGCAGGTGAACGAGACAGAGAAGCAGGAAGGTGGGAGGAAGAGAGAGACTGTTCCTCCATCTTTCTGGTCCACTGACTATGTCCATCATTGCATCACTAGGCTTAAATACTATCTAGGAGAACAATGGAATGGGTGGGCATGAGCAGCTGAGGGTTATAGAATCAACCTGGCCTTGTCTAAAACAACCAAATGCATTAGAAGAATGGGAGCTTCTACTAAGCTGAAGGAACCTGTTTTTCAACTCTGCTGTTCTATCTCTCCAGTTGTGTGCCTTCAGTTGCTCATAGACTCCTGTCACTTTCTTCAGGATCTGATTGGGCGGGAGGATGACTTACACCCAGTTTCCCTTCCTGCATGTGTCTTGCAAAGCTCACCCCACTTGTTTCAACAGGTGTTGGGATGAACTCACTGGGGTTGTGGCCCACAGTAGGTTGCTCCTTGAGGTCAGCTCCTAAATGCAAGCCTGTATCACCCTAGGCAAAACATTCTTTCCTTGTTCTTTGTATTTGATTCATTAGGAAAAAGATCCCTTCTCTCAACTACTGGTCTTAGAAAAATATGTTTAGGCTACAAGAGTGGCACTTGTGGAAGGTGAGGTTACATTTCTCCGATAAAGACTGGGATTTGTTATAACTAATGCAGGTGATTATCAGTTAAATACTTGCAAAAGGCAGTAAGGAGATGACATAATATATTTACTGTGTCAAGTAAGATGCAGACTGCAGAAACAAATGGAGGTAAACACAGTTATTTCAGTTCAGACATAGTCATATGGTAAGAGCCTGAGTTTACAAACAAATAAAGTAAGTGTTAAGAAGGCCAGAAATGATAGCCCAAACAGTCAATCCTAGGATACAGGAGACAGATGTAAGCAGACCTCCTTGTGTTCCACACCATCCTGGTCTACAAAGAGAATTCTTAGCTGGCCCTGGTCAAATGTGAAGAGAGCAGAGGAGAGACAGAGAGACAGAGATGGAGAGGCAGGGAAGGAGGGAAGGAGGGTGGGAGGGAGGGAGACAGAGAGAGAGAGAGAGAGAGAGAGAGAGAGAGAGAGAGATTGAGAGAGAGAGATTGCGTTTTAAGAGGGCAGGAGACTACTTCTTGGAGTCCATTCTTTCCTTTTATCCTGTGACTTCAAGGGACTGTACTTGGGTTGTCAGGTTAGGTTAAAATAACTTTATTCCCCAAGATATCTCACCTGTAAGCATGAGTGGTTCATACACATGATAAGCCATCTACGATAGATTTCACCCCGAAGTATTCTGTTTAGGTGTTCCTTAATTGTGTTGATTGAATGCACTTTCAGACTTCAGATACCTTCTCCTCTTTATTATAAGGTTCTTTGCTTTACACTTCCAGAGAAAATGTTAACCAAGTGTCTGTTCACTGTTACCTGCCATGAAGAATAACATCTTCTCCTACAGACCTGCTTCTCCAACTTTGGGAATAGTAGACTTTGCATGGCACGTAGTTCCCTTTACAAACAGAGCTTGTTAGTAAACATGTCAAGGCTCTTTCCTTTAAAGGTTAATACAAGTTGTAGTCCTCACAGTTCCAGAGAAGATGGTATGCTACCTTCTGGTACTTTGGTCACAACCCTTATCACTGAGAAAGTAGGGCATTAATGAAGTGAGGTTGGGTTGAATGCTCCATATGACTAGCAACAGAAACAAAACCATCGCTAAATGACATTGCCTGTTGCATCTAATGGGGTCTCACTTCACTCATTACAAGTAACATTAATTGTGTTGATAGTTTTACCATTACTGGAGTATGCCACAGGTTTGGCAGGCCCTATTTCTTTTTTTTGTATTTTTAAAAAAATTTTAAGTATGTTTTTATTTAAATTAGAAACACGCATGTTTCAAATGTCAATCCCAGCTCCCCCCTTCTCCCTTCACCAGCCCCAACCGCATCCCCGACCCCCAGCCCAATCCCCACATCATTCCTCAGGGAGGGTGAGGCCCTCCTTAGGGGGATCTCCAAAGTCTGTCATTTTATCCAGGGCAGGACCTAGGCCCTTCCCCATGTGTCCAGGCTGAGAGAGCATCCCTTCATGTGGAATGGGCTCCCAAAGGTCCTTTGTATACCATGGTGAACACTAGTCTACTACCTAAGGCCCCAGAGATTTCTGAGGCCTCCTCACTGACACTACCTTCATGGAGTCTGGATCAGTCCCCTGTCGGCCTCTTAGTCACCAGTCTGGATTCAAGAGCTCCCCCTTGTCCAGTCAGCTGTCTTTATGGGACTCACAAGCACGGTCTTGACCGTCTTGCTCATCACTCCTCCATCTCTGTCACTGGGTTCCAGGGGGTTGGTTCAGTGTTTAGCTATGAGTATCTGTCTCTGCCTCCATCAGTAACAGGATGAAGGTTCTAGGATGTCACATAAGGTAGTCATCAACCTTATCATCAGGAAGGGGCTATTAATGTAGTCTCTCTGCTATTACTTAGTTTTTCAGTTGGTGTTATTCTAGTACATCTCCGGAAAACTCGCTAGTGTCAGCTCTCTCGTCAATGCTATAATGACTCCATCTATTATGGTATCTCTCATCCTGGTCTCCTCTATTCTTTCCCCGACTCAACCTTCCTGCTACCCCATGTCTTCTTCTACCCTCCTCTTTTTTTTATTAATATTTTTTTTATTTTCCATTTTAAATTTAGATAAGAAACAAGGCTGCTTCACAAGTCAGTACGAGGTCCCTCTCCTTTTCCCTCCCCTCCTCCTGTGCCCTCCCCCCCATCCCCCCCGTTATCCCCTCATTCCCCCAGGGAGGGTGAGGCCCTCCATGGGGGTGTCCATAGTCTGTCGTTTCATATAGGGCAGGGCCTAGACCCTTCCCCAAGAGTTCAGGGTGAGAGTGCACCTCACATTGTTCTATGGGAGTCCAGAGACCGTGTGTATACTTGGGATGGGTACTGATCTGCTGTCCAAGGCTCAATAGATTACCTAGGCCTCCTCACTGACACCCAGATTCAGGGGGTCTTGATCAGTCCCATGCTGGATTCCCAGGCTGATGCCTGGGATTCAAGAGTTAACCTTTGTCTGGTCAGCTGTTTCTGGGGGTTCAACCAGCCCAGTCTTAATCCCTTTGATCATCAGTCCTCCCTCTCTGATACTGGCTTTCTTGAGTTCAGCTCAGTACTTAATCAGCCAGTAAATGAAGTTTCTGTTTCCCAGACTCTCTGGCAATAGGATTGTAGGCTGGCACTCCCCAGATCTATGTCTAAAATCCATATATGAGAGAGTACATGCCATGTTTCTCTTTTTGTGACTGGGTTACCTCACTCAGGATGGTTTCTTCTAGTGTCATCCATTTGCCTGCGAATCTCATGATTCCATTATTTTTTTCTGCTGAATAGTACTCCATTGTGTAGATGTACCACATTTTCTCTATCCATTCTTCGGGTGAGGGACATCTAGGTTGCTTCCAAGTTCTGGCTATTACAAATAAAGCTGCTATGAACATAGTGGAACAGACATCTTTGTTATATGAATGGACATCATTTGGATATATGCCTAAGAGTGGAGTTGCTGGATCTTGTGGTAGGTTTATTCCCATTTTTCTGAGGAATCTCCATACTGCTTTCCAAAGTGGCTGAACCAGTTGGCACTCCCACCAGCAATGGAGGAGTGTCCCCCTTTCACCACATCCTCTCCAGCATAAATTGTCATTGGTGTTTTTGATTTTAGCCATTCTGACAGGAGTGAGATGGTATCTCAGAGTTGCTTTGATTTGCATTTCCCGGATGGCTAAGGATGTTGAGCACTTTCTCAAGTGCCTCTCAGCCATTTTAGACTCCTCTATTGAAAACTCTCTATTTAGTTCTGCAGCCCACTTCTTAATTGGGTCCTTTGCTGTTTTGGAGACTTGCTTCTTGAGTTCTTTGTAAATTTTGGAGATCAACCCTCTGTCAGATGTGGGATTAGTGAATATTTTTCCCATTCTGTGGGCTGCCTTTTTGTCTTGCTGACTGTGTCCTTTGCCTTACAGAAGCTTCTCAGTTTCAGTAGGTCCCATTTATTAATTGTTGATCTCACTGTCTGTGCTACTGGTGTTATGTTCAGGAAGCTGTCTCCTGTACCAATTCGTTCAAGGGTACCACCCACTTTCTCTTCTAGGAGGTTCAGTGTGGCTGGATTTATGTTGAGGTCTTTGATCCATTTGGACTTAAGTTTTGTGCATGGCGATAAACATGGATCGATCCGCATTTTTCTACATGCCAGTCTCCAATTATGCCAGCACCATTTGTTGAGGATGCTTTCTTTATTCCATTGTATATTTTTAGCTTCTTTGTCAAAGATCAGATGTTCGTATGTGTGTGGGTTAATACCCGGATTTTCAATTCGATTCCATTGGTCTGCCTGTCTATTTTTGTGCCAATACCAAGCTGTTTTCAGGACTATAGCTCTATAATAGAGCTTGAGGTCAGGGATAGTGATGCCTCCGGACGTTGCCTTGTTGAACAGGGTTGTTTTGGCTATCCTGGGTCTTTTGTTTTTCCATACAAAATTGATTATTGTTCTTTCAAGGTCTGTGAAGAATTGTGCTGGGATTTTAATGGGGATAGCATTGAATCTGTAGATTGCTTTTGGCAGGATTGCCATTTTTACTACATTGATCCTACCTATCCAAGAGCATGGGAGATCTTTCCATTTTCTGAGGGCTTCTTTAATTTCTTTCTTTAAAGATTCAAAGTTCTTACGATACAGGTCTTTCACTTGTTTGGTTAGCGTTACCCCAAGGTATTTTATGTTGTTTGTGGCAATTGTAAAGGGTGATGTTTCTCTGATTTCTCTTTCAGCCCTTTTATCATCTGTATATAGTAGGGCTACTGACTTTCTTGAGTTGATCTTGTAACCTGCCACTTTGCTGAAGGTGTTAATCAGCTGTAAGAGTTCCCTGGTAGAGTTCTTTGGGTCATTGATGTAAACTATCATATCGTCTGCAAACAGTGAAAGTTTGACTTCTTCCTTCCCAATTTGTATCCCCTTAATCCCCCTTTGTTGTCGTATGGCTATAGCTAGAACGTCAAGTACCATGTTGAAAAGGTATGGAGAGAGTGGACAGCCTTTTTTTGTTCCTGATTTTAGAGGAATTGCGTTGAGTTTCTGTCCATTTAGTTTGATGTTGGCTGTTGGTTTACTGTATATGGCTTTTATTATGTTTAAGTATGTCCCTGTTATCCCAGATCTCTCCAAGACCTTTATCATGAAGGGGTGTTGGATTTTGTCAAAGGCTTTTTCAGCATCTAGTGAGATGATCATGTGATTTTTGTTTTTCAGCTTGTTTATATGGTGGATTACGTTGATGGATTTTCGTATGTTGAACCATCCCTGCATCCCTGGGATGAAACCTACTTGATCGTGGTGAATGATTGTTTTGATGTGTTCTTGGATCCGATTTGCCAGTATTTTATTGAGTATTTTTGCATCAATGTTCATGAGGGATATTGGTCTGAAGTTCTCTTTCTTGGTTGTATCTTTGTGTGGCTTGGGGATCAAGGTTATTGAAGCCTCATAGAAAGAGTTTGGCAAAGACCCTTCTGCTTCTATTGTGTGGAACACTTTGAGAAGAATTGGTATAAGCTGTTCTTTGAATTTGTGGTTCTACCCTCCTCTTATCCCCTTCTCTTTTTCCTGGTTCCCTCTCTTCTCCCCCCATTTTCCCAATCTGCTCAGGAGATCTTGCCTCTTTCCACTTCTCTGGGGTATAATGGATATCTCTTGGGAACCCTCCAGTTTCCCAGACTCACTAACCCTGGTATTGTAGGCTGACACTTCCCTGATCCATGTCTAGATCCATATATGAGTGAGTACATACCATGTTTGTATTTCTTTGACTGGGTTACCTTACTCAGGATGGTTTCTTCTAGAGCCATCCATTTGCCTGCAAATTTCAATATTCCGTTGTTTTTTTTCCGCTGACTAGTACTCCATTGTGTAAATGTACCAAATTTTCTCTATCCACTCTTCAGTTGTGGGGCATCTAGGTTGCTTCCAGGATCTAGCTATTACAAATAATTCTGCTATGAACTTAGTGGAACAGACATCCTTGTTGTATGAATGGTCGTCTTTTGAGTATATGCCTAAGAGTGCAATTGCTGAGTCGTGTGGTAGACTGATTCCCATTTTCGTGAGGAATCTCCATACTGATTTTCAGAGTGACTGTACAAGTTTGCACTCCACCAACAATGGATGAGTGTTCCCCTTTCTCCACATCTCCTCCAGCATAAGCTTTCACTGGTGTTTTTGCTTTTAGACATTTGACCGGAGTAAGATGATATCTCAGGTTGTTTTGATTTGCATTTCCCTAATGGCTAAGGATGTTGAGCACTTTCTCAAGTGTCTCTCAGACATTTTAGTCTACTCTATTGAGCAATCTCTATTTAGTTCAGTCCCCCACTTTTTAATTGGGTCCTTTGGTGTTTTGGACCCTTGCTTCTTGAGTTCTTTGTAAATTTTGGAGATCAGCCCTCTGTCAGATGTGGGGTTAGTGAATATCTTTTCCCAATCTGTGGGTTGCCTTTTTGCCTTGCTGACTGTGTCCTTTGCCGTACAGAAGCTACTCCTTTCAGGAGGTCCCATTTATTAATTGTCCATCTCAGTGCTTGTGCTATTGGTGTTATGTTTAGGAAGCGGTCTCCTGTACCAATTCTTTCAAGGGTACCTCCCACTTTCTCTTCTAACAGGTTCAGTGTGGCTGGATTTATGTTGAGGTCTTTGATCTATTTGGACTTAAGTTTTGTGCATGGCAATAGACATGGATCTATTTGCAGCCTTCTACATGCCAATATCCAGTTATGCCAGCACCATTTGTTGAAGATGCTATCTTTTTTCCGTTGTATAATTTTAGCTTCTTTGTTGAAAATCATCTATTCATAGGTTTGTGAATTAATCTCAGAGTGTTAAATTCAATTCCACTGGTCTACCTGTCTATTTTTGTGCCAATACCTAGCAGCTTTCAGGACTACAGCTATATAATAGAGCGTGAAGTCAGGAATGGTGATGCCTAGAGATGTTGCCTTGTTGAGCAGGATTGTCTTGGCTATCCTGGGTCTTTTGTTTTGCCATATAAAGTTGAGAATTGTTCTTTCATGGTCTGTGAAGAATTGTGCTGGGATTTTTATGGGGATTGCATTGAGCATATAGATTCCTTTTGGCAGGATTGCCATTTTTACTATATTGATCCTACCTATCCAAGAGCATGGGAGATCTTTCCATTTTCTGGTGTCTTCTTTAATTTCTTTCTTTAAAGACTCAAAGTTCTTGGGATACAGGTTTTTCACTTATTTGGTTAGCATTACCGCATGGTATTTTATCTTGTGTGTGGCAATTGTAAAGGGTCATGTTTCACTGATTTCTTCCTCAGCCCTCTTATCTTCTGTATATAGTAGGGCTACCGATTTTTTTGAGTTGATCTTGTTCTTGCCACTTTTCTGAAGGTGTTAATCAGCTGTAAGAGTTCCCGGTAGAGTTATTCGGGTCACTTATGTATGTAAACTAACATATCATCTGCAAATAGTGATAGTTTTACCTCTTCCTTTCCAATTTGTATCCCCTTGATCTCCTTTTGTTGTCTTATTGCTCTAGCTAGAACTTCCAGTACAATATTGAAGAGTTATGGGGAGAGGGGACAGCCTTGTGTTGTTCTTGATTTTGCCTGAATCGCTTTGAGTTTCTGTCCATTTAGTTTGATGTTGGCTGTTGGTTTGCTGTATATAGCTTTTATTATGTGTAGGTATGTTCCTGTTATCCCAGATCTCTCCAAGACCTTTGCCATGATGGGGTGCTGGATTTTGTCAAAGGCTTTTTCAGCATCTAGTGAGATGATCTTATGATTTTTGTTCCCCAGCTTGTTTATATGGTGGATTATATTGAAAGATTTTCGTATGTTGAACCATCCCTGCATCCCTGGAGTGAAGCCTACTTGATCATGGTGGTTGAGTTTTCTGATGTGTACTTGGATCCAATTTGCCAGTATTTTATTGAGTATTTTTGCATCAATTTCCATGAGGGAAATTGGTCTGAAGTTCTCTTTCTTAGTTGAGTCTTTGTGTGGCTTGGGTATCAAATGTTATTGAATCCTCGTAAAAAGATTTTGGCAAAGACCCTTCTGCTTCTATTGCATGAAATCCTTTGAGGAGAATTGGTAGAAGCTGTTCTTTGAATTACTGGTAAAATTCTGCACTAATGCCTTGTGGCCCTGGGCTTTTTTTGGTTGGGATACTTTTGACGACTGCTTCTATTTCCGTAGGGGTTATAGGTGTATTAAAATAGCTTACCTGTTCTTGATTTGATTTTGGTAGGTGATATCTTTCCAGGAAGTTGTCCACTTCCTTTAAATTTTAGAATCTTGTGGAGTACAGGTTTTCAAAGTATGACCTGATGATTCTCTGGATTTCCTCAGTGTCTGTTGTTATGTCCTCCTGGCAGGCCAATCACTGGTCCACTCCACCCCAAACAACTGTATTGTTTTGATGCTGTGAAAACGCCTCTTTCTAAAGGATTGTTATACAACAAACAGTCATTGACCCAGCTTTACAACACCTAAGAAATCAGCTATGGTGTACAGCAGCTTATAGTTTATCAACATTAGACATAACAAATAGATCTTTAAGGAACAACACATAAGCTGTTCATATCTAGACTTCGAACTTAAGCCACAGCATTGCAAAGCACTTCACTGACAGAACTGCCAGTGCATTCCACAGGTCTGAAGGGCACACGTGGGAACATTAAAGGAGGAAGGCTTCTCCCTTGGAATGCAAAGAGTGCAGATACTAGAAACAGGCTTCACTTTAACAACTACATGGGGAGACATTGCCCCATCAGATGTAGAGATCAAATTCTGTGTAATATATCCCTTGTAAAGAGCAGCCATGCCTTTCATTTCAGAATGAGAACAAGTCACATTCTCCCTCCTCCCCAATGCTCATTACTGGTTTGGTGTTGGATTTTTTGTTGATGTTGTTTGCCCTTTTACGTTTTAATAAAAAGCACACACTTTTCTGGCACACTTAGACTTTCAGAAAAAGGAGTCACATTTAAAAATTACATTTAACATGGAGAACCTAAAAGAGTGAATTAGAACCCAAACCGTATTGGACAGTATCAGAAGTCCTCCTGTTGCTATTCAACATGAATTGGACACCAGTATTGACAGAAAATATATCAAAGCATCATGAAGACCCTTGGAATTCTAAATGGTGGAACAAAACAGTGAAAGAGTACAAATGCCCATTGACCTCTTACTGAAATACAGACAAAAGTCGAGACTGCTTTGTGTGAATGCCATTGCTTTTTATAAACAAGGGATGAGGTAGTGCATAGGCTATCACATCAGAGATTGTCTTCTCTTCTGCAGGCTGTAGAAATGGGCCTCCTTCAGTATCTGGTTAATATGAGAATAAGGTCCTTGACCTTCCAACACTACATCATCCTCCTGGGAGATCTCGTAGGCATTGTAGTTAAATTCAGGCACGGTCTTGTTTAAGGTGTTCTCTGACATACTTTCTGCATTGTTGTTACTGGTGCCGCTGTGGCTCCATGCATTACCACAACTTGACGACTGGAAGGAGAAAGATAGAAGGAGGATGACTATTATGATATTGTCATCATTTTCTGTTCATCTTGAAAGCATCACACTCTATAAAAGGCTTCACTGTCCATAAAGTGCAATCACTTGGATAGCTCATTTACTCCTCACAACAGCACTATTGCTCAACCTGAATAGCACCCATTTGGCAGACAAGGAAGGAGATGTGTGATGGGCCCAAAGTCCGGTCTCTAGGAATGTCAAGAAAAGGGTAAGAACACAAACTTTCTCACTCAAACTCCCACCATATATCCTTTGACCCATTGTCACCATGCATTCTGATTATCTGCACCAGGGAAGTAAGCTCCCAAGCTCCAGGGAAAGCAGCAATCAGTGCTGCAGAATGTGATCAGTATTAGTACCAAAATAAGTAATATGTATGTCATGCCCTAACGTGGCAAAGAAATGATGGGGAAAGTTCCATTTACACATATGTGCATACATACAAATAAGAGGGTCTTTCCATACCTATGTCCTAGAGTGGGCATGTAAAAATTCAAGACTCCACTCATCTCAAAGTGCTTTTGATATGTTTTAATGGCAGCTGTATGTCAAAATTCAACAATCCTGTTGACTAACACCCCTGGTCTCCTATTTGTGGGTATGCTATAGTTTGTATACGATTTGCTTGTTCTTAATGTTGTCTGTCCTGGAAATAACTTCACTCTGTCATATTAGTAATGATATGTAGTGACATTATATTATACCCTAAAGAGCTATATTCTGGGACTCTGTAGACTAGGGATGAAATTCAGAGGAAGATTGTTTTCCTCACATGCATGGGACCTTGGCTTCCATCTCATTGGGTACAACACACAAACTTGTGCACACACTCAGGAACTGCTTGCCTGTAATCTTAATACTATCAAGGTGATCACAATGATGCTTATGTGAACAGAAATGTTGAACAATATTGGTATTGTATATCTTTAAGGCCATTTTTTCCAGGTAGGAACTGATTGTGACAGAAACCAAGACATGTCATCATTCTCAGGTCATGTGGAAGTCCTCAACTCACTACATCACCTGAAGTATCAAATGACAGTAAGTATTTATGTACCGAGATTCATGCATTCATAGACTCTTCTTGAGAGACACAGAAGCCAAATGAATCTGTGTGAGTAACTGTCTAATAGCTATTACTGGTTACAAGGGCTATGTTTGTGAACATGGTCTCTGAGGAAACCAGACAAACTATACCCCTTCTAAGGCCTGCAGTGTAAACATCTCCACATAGCACTTTCACTATATAGTTTGCTTATAAATCAAAAGCCATGTACCTATCTCATTGGTAAAAACATCTAGTACAGGTTCTGGTTCCCTTAGGTAGATTTCCTTTCTTGGTTGTTTGGTGTGGGTTTTACTTTTTTGATGGACTATCTTCTGTACAAAAAGGCAAGTAAGGCAACCATCACAAATGGAAGCATATTTGGTTTATACTCTTGTGTCATGAAGATGTAAGCATAATATGAAGAGGGGATATAGTACATTATGGGGCTGAGTATATGGTAACGTTGGTAGAGAGCTCCCTAGCACACAGGAAGTCCTGGCTTGAAAACCAGCTCAGAACAGCAGGTGCTAAGAAGCACTCCTGACTGCAAACTAAACTGATTTGCAATTTCATCCTATGGATTAGAGAGACCAAGAGCAACACAACAAAATAATAAAAGACTCTTTGCTTTTGCATTGGAATGGGTATCTTGGTGATTTTGGGGTTCAAAATTTTGGCACAACAGTTGGAATGTTTTGGTATTGTAGGTATTTTTCAGATTTTATTGTATGCATATGTATATGGGCATTTTACTTCATATATATCTCTGCACCGCTTTCATGCCTGGCTCCCAAAAAGACCATAAGAAAGTTGGAATTTCAAAAAAAAGAAGCACTCTTGTAGAGTCAGGTGGAGGTTGGAGGATCACAATGTCATTGTTATGGTCATCTTTGGCAACACAGCCAGTTTATGTTTACTTGAGTCTCCTGAGACCCCCTTGCCTAGGAGAACTTACAGGAAAACTCACAGCTCATAGGGGAATTCTTCAGAGTCATTGTGAATAAAACAGTAAAAGTTCAGACTCTAATTTCTAGTTGACTTACAAAAACTTTACCTCTGATGTGTAGTGGTCTCATTACAATAATGTTCATTGACAGATTGTACACCTTCAGAATTTTATGTTCATATTTGGAAACATAGCCAAGTTGATGTTTCCTTGATTATCCTGAGACACCCCTTGCCTAGGAGAACTTACAGGAATCCTCACAACCCACAAGGGAACTCTTCAAAGTCATTGTGAAAAAAAGCAAAGATGATCAGCCTCTAGTTTCTAATGAAATTATAAAACTTTTACCTTGGTTGTGTAGTGGCATCATTACAATAATGTATACTGACTGGTTGTACACCTTCAGCATCTTAAATATTAAGAACCAGCAAGCAGTTACCAATTTGTATAGGAGAATTGACTGGAAGGGCATGTTAGCACAAACATGAAATACCAGCATCTGGGAGGCTAAGGTAGGAGGATGTGGAGGCCCTGATGGATTACATACTGAGATCCAGGCCAACCCTGCTGTGTATTGAGAACCTGCCAAAACAGAGAGACAGAGTCTGACAGGGAGCCATCCAGGAATGCAGAAAAGAGGAAAGGAAGAAATAAAAAAGGCTGAAGTAAATTAAACTAATCTAAATTATACTACATCTATTAATTAAATAGAGTCTTCAGGTCCATTTCTGGCAACAAGGTTAACATAGTCATGCTTTTGCTTATACACAATGATGTCCCTGCTTTCTTATGGGATGTCTGTATTTCTCAAGTCATTTGAAAACACTGAGGTATAGTTAATAAATTTCAATACTAATAATTGGTTGGAAAACATTCCAGTTATATTATTATAGTTACTTTCTATTGTCGTTAAGACACCATGACCAAGGCAGTTCATGGAAAACCTACTGGAGACCTAAGTTTTAGAGGGTAGTTAGAGTCTATGACCACGTTGGTGGGCTCATGTTAGCAGGTGCTGCAACAGGTGCTGAGAGCAGATAATTTGGGACAAAACCAAGAGCGAGCAAGCAATCGAGAGAGAGAGAGGGAGAGAGAGAGAGAGAGACAGAGAGACAGAGACAGAGACAAAGACAGACAGAGACAGAGAGAGTGACAGAGAGACAGAGACAGAAAGACAGAGTGACAGACTGAGAGAGAACTACCTGGGAATGGCATGGCATGGGTACTTGAAACTTCAAAACCCATACCTCCTCCAACAAGGCTACATCTCCTAATCCTTCCAAAACAGGTTTAGCTACTGAGGATCATGCATTTCAATATATGAGTCTATTGGGGCCATTCTTACTCAAACCACCACATACCTGTGCAGTTTGCAACTGGGTATCTTCACTTTCCAACTCATTTTCAAGTAATGTATAGAGAAAATCCAGATTCCCAGTGTAATTAATTGAATCACAGATGCTATGATTATGCCAGTGAAAACAGATTATGGGACTCAGTTCCTCCTGACATCTAAACGAGGTTCCTGAATTGTATGTAGTTCTAGAAGAGACCTTCAGAAGAGGGCTCAGTGCCCTACAAATTGGAAAACACAGTCTACCTCCCTCATCCTACAGTAGTGCTTTCTCCATCTACAAGGCTATGAACCCTATCAACAGTCGTCCCAGTTATGAAGCCTGGAGTTTTTAACAGTCTTGCTGTGAGAATGACCTTGAGAAGGAATCCTTGAATTAGAGATATTTTAATACAGTGGGGATTTGTTTACTGCTTGATCAGACTGCCCCTTTGACATGGAAAACTGCTCTTCATAACAGAAATATTTCCCTCTTCCTACATCTGAGTTTTATAGACTACGAATTCTTTTTTTGTTTTGTTTTTCGAGACAGGGTTTTTCTGTATTGTTTTGGAGGCTGTCCTGGAACTTGCTCTGTAGACCAGGCTTGCCTCAAACTCACAGAGAACCGCCTGCCTCTGCCTCCTGAGTGCTGGGATTAAAGGCATGTGCCACAATGCCCAGCCAACAACCAGTTCTTTCACTAGAACATACAAGACCTGAGAAGTTCCAAGACTGTCCAAAATTTCATTGACACATGAATGCTTCCTAGCATGTTCTGACTGCCTCCATAAACATCTGTTCACAATGCGCACTCAAGTAGGAAGACCAATCCTTTACAAAAAAGGGATGTTTATTGGCTATGTTGGTATCAGTATATGCTTTTACCCTGCACATGTGAGTAAGAGGAAGTCAGGTCTCTGTTGTGCAGACTGAGTTCCAGGACAGCCAGACTACACAGTGAAATCATGTCTCTAAAACAATAAAAACAAATAAACAAATGGATAATTAACAAGATTGATTCATTTATGTGTTCCTGAGCACATGCGATGTGCAAGATGAATACTTATGTGCCTATGCAGGCCAGAATAGTGAAAAGCATGCTCACTAGCTGGAATTACAGGTGTTGGAACCCCTCAATATGGATGTTCATGTCCTCTGAGAGAGAAACTACTGTCTGCAACTGCTGACCCATCTCTCTAGCCACACAAAGCCCACTCTGGCATCCCTGCATTCTAAACACAGTTTAGCTCTTATTATGGGCATGTCCTTGCAAATCCATGCATTCCACAAAATAAAAGCATCATTAAGATGAATTTGGGGAAGAAGGTCTCACCATTTAAAAATTCCAAGTGTGATAAACAATGATGATGTGGCCTAGGCCCATGTGCAAGACAATTTATACTTTGTTCAAGGCCTTAGTAAAATCTGCATGTTTAACACAGAGCTCAAGAAGCTGCATGGCTTCCTGAGAATTGCTAGAGTTGTATTAGAGGACGAGACAGAGAATCAACCCTGGGACTTTCTTCTCAGTGGCTGGGAGCCTTCCTTATCGGGGCTGCATTGTGACAGAATACTGGGTAGTCACATGCTATTTCAAGGCCTAGCATGGTAAGAAAATACTAAGTGTACCTACATTAGTGGTGACTTACAGATCCTTATTCATCCTTAGGCCCACTCAAGAAAGAGGAAACCTGGTATAGGAAATCTAGACAACGGCCCAGTGGTAGATACAGTAATGAAATGTGGAGAACCAGTAACTGCCAGTTTATTAAGTCAGCATAATCTCTAACTACATTCCACATATTATCCTTATACTTACAGAGAAGGGAAGTCCCCATGCATAATCATGGAAACTTCTTTTAACTACAGACAGAGACCATTCAAGAACAGCACAAGTAACAAAAGTGCAGCATGGTAGATAGCAGTCACAGTGGACACAATGAACATAGTGGAAGAGGGGACAGAAAGAGTGTTAGAAGTGGAGATCTTGGAGTTTGCTGTGAGACTGTGTCTCCTAGGAATGCCAGAAGCTACAGCCATAAAGTCCCTCCATCATGATGGCCTAATTATGAACTGAAGTACAACCACAACATACATTGCAAAATAGACAGGGAATGCCGAGGACACCTCAATGCTACAAAATCCAAAACACACATGGGAGAAAAGGGCAATACAATTGGTTATTCAATACCAAATGCTCAGTCAAGAAGACATGCATAAGCGTAATATTATGACAGTGAATAGATACATATTTAAGTACTTCTCTCTTGCAATGTCTCTCTCCTTCTTGCCCTCAATCTCTGGTGAGAGTGCAAAATTGCAAGACCACTTTGGATATCAGTATGGTGTTTCTCAGGAAAATGGGAATCAGTCTACCTCTTTTTAACAGCCAGAATCTGGCAGTAACCTAGATGCCCATCAACCGAAGAATAGATTAAGAAAATGTGGTACGTTTACACAATGGAGTATTACTCAGTGGAAAATATGATGAAATCTTGAAACTCACAGGCAAATGGATGGAACTGGAAGGAAACATCCTGACTGAGGTACCACAATCACAGAAAGACAAGCAGGCTGTGTCCTTAATCATATATGGATATCAGACATTTAACAAAGGACTAACAGCCTACAATCCACACTATCAGAGAAACTAGGAAACAAGGAGAACCCCCCCAGAGAAGAATTCATGATCCCCTGAAGATGGGGAGGGGAACAAGAACCCCTGAGCAAATTTGGAGCATGTGGGTTAGAGGAGGAAGGTGGGAAGGGGAGAGGAGCAGAAGGGGACTTGGAAGGAGAACAGGGGAACTGAGACAGGGGAGGGCAAGAAAGGAGATGCCTTGATAGAGGGTGCTAATATAGGTTTGGAGAGAGGTCTGGCACAGGGGAAATGTCAGGGGATCCAAAGGATGACCCCAATTAGGAATCTAGGAAATTGTGTAGAGGTGGACCTTGATTCCCTTCCCCTAATATTAGATTGATGACTACATTGGTTGCTACTCTTAGAGTCTTCATACAATATTTGATCGAAGCAGAAATGGTACTCACAGCTAAACAGTAAGCCATACTCTTGGGATCTAGCTGCAGAGAGGGAGGAGGGATAAGAAAAGGAGCCAAGACTGTGCTGGAAAAGACCCCAGAAACAGTTGACCTGACCTAGTAAGAGCCCCAAGACCCTAGTCATAAAGCTGGGGAACAAGCATTCGAACGAAGCAAGCACTCTGAATGAGAGTGCCAGCTAGAAGGCCAGGGCAGTCTATGGGACCTCTAACAGTGGAACACAAATGTACTTTGGAAGCCCATTCCCTATGGAGGGATACTGTTGCAGCCCCCAAATGATCGGAGGGACTTTGATGACACCCTGTGATGGGTCTCACTATCCTTGGGGTGTGTGTGGGGAGATGGGTTGGGGCATTGGTGGAGTACATGGTAGGACAGAAGGTTGATGGAATGGGAGGATTGATATATAAATAAGAGTGCTTCTAAAATAAAAAAGTAAGAAAAATATTTAAGAAAAAAGAAAAGAAAAGAAAAATGTAAGGTGGAGTGAGCAGCTGTAGGTAAGAACTGTCAAACAGAAGGTCGTGGGAATGCAGGCAGCAGCTTAGAATCAAAGGTGAGAAGGAAGACAGCATACTTTGGCATGCTCCATGGGCTAGTGCGCCATCTTTGTCAGAGATCCCCTACCCAAGTAAACAGGTACAATGAATGTATCTTTCAAGATATAAATGCTTAGGCTTTGACACACAACTAATGAAATCTCTTCACTTGATAAGAGACTCAGAGACTTCTAATGACTTCTTCAAGAAGTTCTATCATGGATCGCCTGGGAACTACACAGAGCTTCCAATCCTGGCGGGAGCCAAACACCCCAGACTCCAGAACTTCTCTCCCACCAACAAGACTAGGAAACTAGCTGATCCAGGGAGACCAGGGGACCAGCTGTTCCAGCAGGTTCAGGGACCAGAACAAGGACAAGGAATAGAAGAACCACCAGATTATTGGACTTGCTAGCACCCACCAAAAGGGAACACTGGTCCCCTAAACACCAGACCAGTAAGGGGCTCTTTCTGCACTCACTAGAAGAAGAGATGGGAAAGAGACAATACAAAAACACACTCAGCAACAGAAAAACAAATATGACACCAACAGATTCTAGAGACTCCACACCAGCAAGACTCCAACAGTCCAATGCAAATGAAGCAGAAGAGAATGACCTTAAAACCACTTTCATGAAAATGATAGAGGCCCTAAAAGAGGATATAGGAAAATCCCTCAAAGAAATGGAAGAAAAAACAAAGCAAATATGCAAGAAATGGAAGAAAAAACAAAACAAAAATGAAAGAAATGGAAGAAGAAACAAACCAAAAAAAGGCAGGAAATGGAAGAAAAAACAAACCAAAAATACAAGAACTGGAAGAAAAAGTAAAAGAAAAAATGCAAGAAATGGAAGAAAAAGCAAACCAAAAACGCAAGAAGTGGAAGAAAAAACAAACCAGAAAATTCATAAAATGCAACAAATGGACGAAAAGATAAACTGAAAATTGCATGAAACAATGCAAACAGTGCAAGGGTTGAAAACTGACATAGAGACAATAAAAAAACACAATCTGAAGAAAGGCAGGAAATAGAAAAGTTGGGCAAATGGTCAGGTACTACCGATACAAGCATTACCAACAGAACACTAGAGATGGAAGAGAGAATCTCAGGTGTTGAAGATACACTAGGAGAAATGGATTCATCAACCAAACAAAATCTTAAGTCCAACAAATCCTTAACACAAAACATCCAGGATATATGGGACACCATGAAAAGACCAAAACTAAGAATAATAAGTATAGAAGAAGGAGAAGAAAACCACCTCAAAGGGGCAGAAAACATACTCAACAAAATCATAGAAGAAAACTTTCCCAACCTTAAGAAAGACATGCCAATGAAGGTACAAGAAGCTTACAGAACACCAAATAGAGTGGATCACAAAAAAAAGTCCCCTCGCCACATCAAAATCAAGACCCCAAATACACAGAATAAAGAAAGAATATTAAGAGCAGCTAAGGAAAAAGGCCAAGTAACATATAAAGGCAGACCTAACAGAATTACACCTGACTTCTCCATGGAAATTCTGAAAGCCAGAAGGTCCTGGATAGATATTCTACCAACACTAAGAGACCATGGATGCCAGCCCAGACTACTATACCCGGCAAAGCTCTCAATCACTATAGACGGATAAAACAAGATATTCCATGACAAAATTAGATTAAAGCAATATGTATCCACTAACCCAGCCCTACAGAAAGTTCTGGAAGGAAAACTCCAACCCAAGGAAGTTAACTACATCCAGAAAAACAAAGGCATTAGAGAATCCCTCTCTACCAACAGCCAAAATAACAAAGGGGTGAAATTCCACACATAATTCCACCAAAAACAACCATTGCAAATCGAAGAAGCAATCAATAGTCATTAATACCCCTCAACATTAATGGCCTTAACTCATCCATAAAAAAACACAGGGTAGCAGAATGGATTCGAAGACAGAACCCATCCTTCTGCTGCATACGAGAAACACACCTCACCCTCAAAGACAGACAAAAATTTTTTCAATCAAATGGACCCAAGAAACAAGCAGGGGTAGCAATCCTAATATCTAACAAATTAGACTTTAAAATAAAATCAATCAGCATAGATGAAGGAGGTCATTACATACTCATCACAGGCGAAATCCACCAAGAAAAATTGTCTATCCTGAACATCTATGCCCCAAATACAAAGGCATCCACATTTGTAAAAGAAACATTACTAAAATTTAAACCACATATAAAGCCCCACACCCATATAGTGGGAGATTTCAACACAACACTCTCACCACTAGACAGGAATACCAGACAGAAACTCAACAAAGAAGCAAAGGTTCTAATAGAAGTAATGGCCCAACTGGATTTAACAGACATCTATAGAACATTTCATCCACATAAAAAGAGTATACCTTCTTATCACCACCACATGGAACCTTCTCAAAAATCGACCACATACTTGGCAACATATCAAACCTCAGCAGCTACAAAAAAAATTGGAATAACTCCATGCATCTTATCAGACCACCATGCTTTAAAATTAGAATTCAACAAAAACACAAATTGCAGAAAACCTACAAACTCATGGAAATTGAATAATGCTCAACTGTACCATTCCTGGGTCAAAGAAGAAATAATAAAAGAAATTAAAAACTTCCTTGAATTCATTGCAAATGAAGACACAACATACCCAAACCTATGGGACACTTTGAAAGCAGTGCTTTGGGGGAAGTTCATAGTTCTAAGTGCCCACATGTAGAAACTGGAGAACAGTTATACAAGAGAATTAACAGCAAAGCTGAAAGCTCTAGAACACAAGGAAGCAAACTCCCCGAGGAGGAGTACACGCCAGGAAATAATCAAATTGAGGGCTGAAATCAATAAAGTAGAAACTAGGAAAACAATACAAATAATCAATGCAACGAAGAGTTGGTTCTTTGAGAAAATCAACAAGATAGACAAACCTTTGTCCAAACTTACCAAACAGCAGAGACTGAACATGCAAATTAACAAAATAAGAAATGAAAAGGGGGACATAACAATGGACTCTGAGGAAATCCAGAGAATCATCAGGTCATACTTTGAAAACCTGTACTCCACAAAATTCGAAAATTTAAAGGAAATGGAAGACTTCCTAGCTATCACTTGCCAAAATTAAATCAAGAACAGATAAGCAATTTAAATAGACCTATAACCCCTATGGAAATAGAAGCAGTCATCAAATGTCTCCCAACCAAAAAAAGCTTAGGTCCAAATGGCCTCAGTGCAGAATTCTACCAGAAATTCAAAGAACAGCTCATACTAATTCTTCTCAAAGTATTCCATGCAATAGAAGTAGAAGGGTCTTTGACAAACTCTTTTTATGAGGCTTCAATAACCTTGATCCCCAAGCCACACAAAGACACAACTAAGAAAGAGAACTTCAGACCAATATCCCTCATGAACATTGATGCCAAAATACTCAATAAAATACTGGCAAATTGGATCCAAGAACACACCAAAACAATCATTCACCACAATCAAGTAGGTTTCATCCCAGGGATGCAGGGATGGTACAACATATGAAAATCCATCAACGTAATCCACCATATAAACACGCTGAAAAACAAAAGTCACATGATCATCTCACTAGATGCTGAAAAAGCCTTTGACAAAATCCAACACCCCTTCATGATAAAGGTCTTGGAGAGATCTGGGATAACAGGAACATACTTAAACATAATAAAAGCTATATACAGTAAACCAACAGCTAACATCAAACTAAATGGACAGAAACTCAACGCAATTCCTCTGAAATCAGGAGCAAAACAAGGTTGTCCACTCTCTCCGTACCTTTTCAAAATTGTAGTTGAAGGTCTAGCCAGAGCCATATGACAACAAAAGGGGATCAAGCGGATACAAATTGGGAAGGAAGCGGTCACTTTCACTGTTTGCAGATGATATGATAGTTTACATAAATGACACAAGGAACTCTACCAGGGAACTCTTACAGCTCACTAACACCTTCAGCAAAGTGGCAGGCTACAAGATCAACTCAAGAAAATCAGTAGCCCTACTATATACAGATGATAAAAGGGCTGAGAAAGAAATCAGAGAAACATCACCCTTTACAATTGCCACAAACAACATAAAATACCTTGGGGTAACGCTAACCAAACAAGTGAAAGACCTGCATCGCAAGAACTTTGAATCTTTAAAGAAAGAAATTAAAGAAGCCCTCAGAAAATGGAAAGATCTCCCATGCTCTTCGATAGGCAGGATCAATGCAGTAAAAGTGGCAATCCTGCCAAAAGCAATCTACAGATTCAATGCAATCCCCATTAAAATCCCAGCACAATTCTTCACAGACCTTGAAAGAACAATAATCAATTTTGTATGGAAAAAAAGACCCAGGATAGCCGAAACAAACCTGTTCAACAAGGCAACGTCTGGAGGCATCACCATCCCTGATTTCAAGCTCTATTATAGAGCTATAGTCCTGAAAACAGCTTGGTATTGGCACAAAAACAGACAGGTAGACCAATGGAATCGAATTGAAAACTTTGATGTTAACCCACACATGTATGAACATCTGATCTTTGACAAAGAAGCTAAAAATATACAATGGAATAAAGAAAGCATCTTCAACAAACGGTGCTGGCATAACTGGAGGCTGGCATGTAGAAGAATGCGGATCGATCCATGTTTATCGCCATGCACAAAATTTAAGTCCAAATGGATCAAAGACCTCAACATAAATCCAGCCACACTGAACCTCCTAGAAGAGAAAGTGGGTGGTACCCTTGAACGAATTGGTACACAGTAGCACAGACAGTGAGATCAACAATTAATAAATGGGACCTACTGAAACTGAGAAGCTTCTGTAAGGCAAAGGACACAGTCAGCAAGACAAAAAGGCAGCCCACAGAATGGGAAAAATATTCACTAATCCCACATCTGACAGAGGGTTGATCTCCAAAATTTACAAAGAACTCAAGAAGCAAGTCTCCAAAACACCAAAGGACCCTATTAAAAAGTGGGCTGCAGAACTAAATAGAGAGTTTTCAATAGAGGAGTCTAAAATGGCTGAGAGGCACTTGAGAAAGTGCTCAACATCCTTAGCCATCCGGGAAATGCAAATCAAAACAACTCTGAGATACCATCTCACTCCTGTCAGAATGGCTAAAATCAAAAACACCAATGACAATTTATGCTGGAGAGGATGTGGTGAAAGAGGAACACTACTCCATTGCTGGTGGGAGTGCCAACTGGTTCAGCCACTTTGGAAAACAGTATGGAGATTCCTCAGGAAAATGGGAATAAACCTACCACAAGACCCAGCAACTCCACTCTTAGGCATATATCCAAAAGATGCCCATTCATACAACAAGGATGTCTGTTCCACTATGTTCATAGCAGCATTATTTGTAATAGCCAGAATTTGGAAGCAACCTAGATGCCCCTCCACCGAAGAGTGGGTAGAGAAAATGTGGTACATTTACACAATGGAGTAGTATTCAGCAGAAAAAAATGGAATCCTGAGATTTGCAGGCAAATGGATGGCACTAGAAGAAACCATTCTGAATGAGGTAACACATTCACAAAAAGAGAAACATGGCATGTACTCTCTCATATATGGATTTTAGACATAGATCTGGGGAGTGCCAGCCTACAATCCCATGGCCAGAGAGTCTGGGAAACAGAAACTTCATTCAGTGCCTGATGGAAGAAGAGGCAGACTCCCACGGCTAACTGAGCTGAACTCAAGAAAGCCAGTAACAGAGAGAGAGGACTGATGACCAAAGGAGTTAAGACTGGGCTGGTTTAACCCCAGAAACAGCTGACCTGCTAAGGGTTAACTCTTGAATCCCAGACTGATGCCTGGGAATCCAACATGGGACAGATCAAGACCCCCTGATTGTGGGTGTCAGTGAGGAGGCCTAGGTAATCTATTCAGCGTTGGGCAGTAGATCAGTATTCATCCCGAGTATGTACATGGACTTTGGAATCCCATCTAACAATGTGAGATGAACTCTCACCCTGAACATTTGCGGGGAGGGTCTAGGCCCTGTCCTGGATGAAATGACAGTCTATGCACACCCCCATGGAGGGCCTCACCCTCCCTGGGGAAATGAGGGGATAATGGAGGAGTTGGGGGGAGGGCACGGGAGGTAGGGAGGGAAAGGGAGAGGGATCTGGAACTGACTTGTGAAACAACCATGTTTCCAATCTAAATTTAAACTTAAAAAAATTAATAATAAAAAAGAAGTTCTATCATGCAGATCATACAAAGAAATCCATAGGGATTTAAATGGACCCCTGCTCATTTAATTTTTGTTGCTGTGAGAAAACACCTTGACCAAATCAACTCAGGGTTGAAAGGTTTCCTATGTCTTACAGACACAGGTTTTCATCCCGTATTGACAGGAAGTCACAGCAGGAATATAAGAGCAACATCTCACCTACAGTCAGGATCAGAGAGAGAATAAGCACAGGAATCTTTGCTTGGTTGATCCTTTGCTTATAGCCGACTTTCCTTTTCTCCTGTATATTCTGGATGCCTTGCCCAGGCAGTGGCACCACCTGCAATGAGCTGGGTCTCTCCATATTCACTAACAATCAAGATGACCCGCACAGACATATCCCAACATGATTTCAGTCTAATACTCTACCAACTGAGCTATTTCTCCGGCTCCCAATATAATTTCAATAATTCCCAAGTAAGACTTTTTGAAAGTCAATAAATTGAACTAGAAAAAGGTCACTCTATCCCTCAAAGGGCAAACACCGCATCTTTTCACTCCTCTGTGGGTCCTAGTTTCCAATTTTGTATTGTGTGCTCATCCTGGAGTCCATCTTGAAATCAAGAAACTATACACAGCCCATAGGATTGGGGGAAGTTTGCAGAAAGAACGGGAAATAGCAGAATACTAGTAAATGAAAGTAGAGAGTAGAAATCCTGGTGTCAGAAAGGTTCAAACAGTTTGTGAAGAGATGGGAATGAGAAACGGAGGAGTTGTGACAAGGGTCAACCAAAGTTAAGTGTGCCGAAAGAATCAACAGGAGAACAGATGACCTTAGACCCCAAGTAAAATGCATAGTAAGAGGAGGTGGTGGAAGACGTGGGATAGGAAAGAACGTGAGGGGCATGCTGGTGGAGACAAGTTCAGGTGAGAATAGGGGAAAGGAGTGGACACAAGAAGTGAGGATGTGGACATGTGATAGAAAACTAAGGATGTATGAAGAAGCTTTATGCAAATGCACCAGATGGAAAACGAGGTCATACGTGCTATTGCTTTAATGATTTATTTATTCTATATGCACTGGTGTTTTGCCTGCATGTATGTCTGTGTGAAGGTGTCAGATGTCCTGGAACTTGAATTACAGACAGGTGATGTGTTGCAGGGACTTGAACTCAGGTCTTCCGGAACACCAGACATTATTCTAAATGACTGAGTCATGTCTCCAGGCCCAATAGATGCTATTTTAAACAAAAATAGTGCTAAGTGTTATTCCCAAAAGCCATAGGTTATTAAGGAAAATCTCAGTATTGCACACAAATTACCTCCATATTGACCCAACATCCCCAAATGTGACCAAATAGCAAAGTTGATTTGTCACTACTCTTGGTTGCTCAACAGAACAAGTTGGTAGGACACTGTAGCTGAGCCACTGAATACTGTTGTTATAGGTCATAGGAAAATCAGTTTTGAAATCAACAGGAAACACTCCCAGCAAACCAATGTTCATAGTACCCAAAAGGTGTTATGCTGGCATTAGTGACAGAAACATCATCAGTGATCACACCCATGGCTGGACAATGTATGGTATAATAATGGTCTGCAAGGCATGATGAACGCACTTCTCTAGTGCTTGCAATTCTCTTCCTGGGGCTAATCATTTGTTCTCCTCATTGGATGTGAGTTCTGATTCATATGAGTTAGTATATTTTGACACTGTAAACAGAGTCTAATCCTATTATTAGTGAGCTCATTGTTCCTTGGAAATGCTGGGGGAGGGCTTACTAAACTTCTGCTAAATGATCATGTTGTTAATCTGCATTGCATATATTTATGTTTGCATGCATGTCTGCGCTGTTCTCCACACTGGTTAGAGGAACTTGTAGTTGCAATGAGTAGTGGTCAATGTAAATAAACATAACTATTCTAAGCACTGACACTAAGCAACCGTGAGTGCTCAGCCACAGATGGGACATCTACATCCACCCGCCCCTGCCATTAGGCTTCAGGCAGTATTGCAGATGAGGAGGCAGAAAGAACACAAGAGACAGATTACATGGAGGAGCGCTGTGAAATACTGTCCCTGGTTATGGTATGACTATGGCACATGTGAACACATGGTCGCTGTGGTTACCTTCCAAGACCTGAACACACAAAAGCCAGGAAAATCTCCTGGGAGCTGCTATTGTGGCTGAACCTCCAGTGTAGGCGCTATTGGCAATTGATGGCTGCTAGAGAAGGAAGAGTCACTTCTCTCTGGGGAGATGGACCCTGGCCATCAGTGGATGACCCCAAGGCTCTGTGCACTTCAGAAGAACTAGCTGGACACAGTGGGTTAAATAGGTGCATACTTAATCAATCAAAAGTAGGATAGGAAGTCTAGACAGATACATGTTGGGGAAGTCCAGGGTAGTATAGAAATGGTCCAGGGTAAAGATGCAGGAGATGTTTCAGGTGACAATGATCAAGAAATAGTGTATTTAAGCATGAAATATCAAAGAATACAAAAGAGTTTTAAAAAGAGATTCTTATCTCAGGTGGTTCTATGTCCTGTCAGTCAGACCGCTAAACTAAGTATTACAGACCACAAACTGGTAATAACAGAAAGAAATAAAACAGGTTATCAAATATTCCAGCAGACAGCTTAAATTTTCCTGCTTGAAACAGTGCTGTCACAAAGAGCTATAGTCCTAACAGGTGGGGAAAATCAGGGTGCATAGTTGTCTAAACTAAATAGGTGTGAGGCCCTTAATGTATGTTTCTCATTTGTCTTTCTGCTTCTTTCCTTGGAGCTTGAGCAGTGGTTCCGTGTGATCAAAAGCAGAGTGAAGTCTGGGATCTGTACCAGTAATCTTCATGCTCTCCTCGCACTTTCTATTTCCTGCTTTACCCAGTCATCAGGAAAACACTGTGAAGCCCTTGTTCTTTATGAGGAAGACAGACAGGTACAGAGGCTTTCAGTCTTTATGTTTGCACTACCATATCTCATACCTGTGATCCAGGGATCAGATTTACATGTGAAGGTCTAAAGATGCTAACATTGGAAACAAAGGCCAGTATTCATATTTTGTGACCACATGCAAGAGAGAATTCTATGGGTCAAGAACACTCCTTGGTGACTAGAGCCAAACTAGGTACATTTCATCCCAAACCTGTTTGTGTCCTAGAGGATTGACACATGTGGAGAAGCCCTGTATCTCTTGCTTGAGGTGGGACAAAATGAACCCTACTTACTCATTATCTAGTGAGCCTTGTCCAGTAAACCTTTACAGTGCTCCCTCCTCACTGAGTTATGCTTCCTTTCAAACCATGCTACCTTACCCACTTCCTGGTTGTTAACTTAAGACTCTTGACGTTGAAATGTCAGCTCCTCAGTACAAGCATTGCTAAATTTTCCCCAAATTCCTACACACAACCCCCACTTTACTTTCAGGAAGAAAGCAAGAAGATCTTTGCAGCTAGTAGCATGCATATCTGTTCTTCAAGTTTATTTCTGTTCTAACCATAGAAGACGGGATTCAATTCTTCCCCCTTTGTAAAGTGGGGAAATTCCTGGAAGCCCATTCCTCCCGACTTTATTCAGGAAAGCCTCTCTGTTGGCCCTGTCTGTGTTGTATTGTGTTGTGTTATGTTGTGTTGTAAATCCTTGCTTAAGACAACACTAAAAATGCTGCTCTGTCTCAAAACCATTGCAGCCAAGGAGGAGACTTTCATGAGGGCATCTGGGAAGCTTCTCTTGTCATCGTGTCGTTGAGAATGAATGCTGTAGTATGGCAATGAGTCAAATGGAGAAGCTGTGTGACTGTGGCTCGTACCTCTACAACGCAAGAGTCCTGGAAGTCCTGGTTCTTCTTATTCCTCTTTGAATGAGGAGCATGTTGCTTGCCTTCCTCGTTGTCTTCTCGTGGCCTCTTCCTGAAAATAGTTTAAAAAGGGAGAGGAAAATCTGTCATCATTCAGCAATTGACTTTTGGGTGCTTAACTTTCAGCCCTGTTCCAATACCCAAATCTGTGACCTTGTCTAGGAATGAACCAGTCAGGACTGCTCTGCTGGATTCACACACTCTGCAGGCAGATGGCACCGGGCAGTGAAGGAAATATATTCAACAGAAATTCCATGCGTACCCAAGACAAGTTCAAGATCCCCAAGCCAGAATATTCATTTGAACTACTGTTTGAGACCAAACACATGAAAAAAATTAATGGACAAATGTTAAAACTCTACCTGGCCAGGCCCATTCTTGTCACCCAGTTATATATTCGCTCCAGTTTATAGGATTCTCGGCCCTGCCACAGGGCACGTTTCAAGGTACGTAGAGCTTCTCTGCTGTAGCTGCTCTTCTGTTCTTTTCTCTAGTGGCTACAAACAGATACCACTCGTGTACAGTGAGATCATTCCTGTTGCTATAACAACAATTATTATGTCACTGTAGCTAGTTCCCTTGACTGCCACCATGAAACTCTGGCTGAATGCTTACTTGAAACTGTATCTCCAATGTATTTTAATGCTTCATTCCCTTATGCCTTCCACCTACCCTCTCTCCACAAATAGTTTGTGATATTGATGGTAGTGTTCTTGAATATGTTTTTATAGGGATATTATTCAGCAGCAATTTAATTAAAGATAATTGATAGTTTTTTTGTAGCCATATATTTTTCTGAGTTCACTTATCCTTCTGTAGTTTTTAATCTTGCTTTAGTGTCAGACAGAACACTCATGGTCAGTTGTCTCACTAAGCTTAAAGACTTTTCAAATAAACCATTTAAAAAAACTAAGCTGTATATAAAATGCAAAATTCATACATAGACAAAAAACGTTTACACATATTATTTGCAGAATCTATTGCTGGTTACAATTGGAATTTTTCCTTATTTTTGTCTTTATCTAAATTTTTTATTATTTATTTTTAAATTTAAATTTAAATTAGAAACAAGGTTGCTTCACAAGTCAGTTCCAGGTCCCTCTCTGTTTCCCTCCCCTCCTCCCGTGCCCTCCCCCCAAACCCCCTTAATATCCCCTCATTTCCCCAGGGAGGGTGAGGCCCTCCATCGGGGTGTCCATAATCTGTCATTTCTTCCAGGGCAGGGCCTAGACCCTCCCCCAAGAGTTCAGGGTGAGAGTGCATCTCACATTGTTGGATGGGCGTCCAAAGTCCCTGTGTATATTCGGGATGAGTACTGATCTACTGCCCAAAGCTCAATGTTATGATCTATGTATAGTGGTTGAGTGGAATGTGATTGAAAACAAAAATTAAGGCTTGGTGTCAGGTCCTTTAACCATTTTTAAAATTCTATTGATTCACAGGTTCATATAACTTACTCTCATCACACCTACTTAAAATTTCTCTTCTGTCCCTCCTGCCACCTTCACCTCCCATCTCCATGTACCTTTTCACATCCTCCTGAGACCACGTAATGGTGCCTATATATGTGTGGGTTTATGGAAGTCTACTGGAGCCTGGGTCCCTCTCAGGAGCCAAATTCCTAATAAAACTGGAATCTTCCCCAATAACCATCAATTGCTGAGAGATCCTCAGCTAGGGGTGTAAATTCATGAGCTACTCCCTAATCAGTGCTGAGATTTTTCCTGGGTTTATCTTGTGTAGGTGTTGTGAATGTGGTCACAGCTGCCTTTGAATTCAGGTGGGCATCAGTTCTGTCTTGTGTGTCCAAAAATGGAGTTTCCCTACAAATGTCAGCCACCTCTGACTTTGACAGTCTTTGCTTCCCTTCTTCTTGGGGACCCCAGGGAAATTGGAAGGGACAGATTCATGCTTTACATATACCATTCAGGGAGATGGGGGCATACCAAATCAATTACTCTCTTCATGTTGACCATTAAAGATTTTGTGTTAATTGCCATCTGCTTCAAAAGGCAGAGTTCTTAGATGAACTAATGTGTGGAATAAATACAAGTTAGAGGGAAGTTTAATATTATTTCAATTCGTCAGAATAATAGTACTAAATTCTATGTAAGACTTAATAATCTAAAGACTTTGGCTGCCTGATCCTTGCTTGGAGGCTTATTACTCAAGGATTTAACCCCCAGTGTCTGTGAGACAATGGAGCCAATGCAATCCTTGATTCTGAGCAGAAGAGAGGACCAGAACTAGTAAGAACTTCGAAGTTCTACACTTGTTCCTTAGGAAGCTCAGTTCCTTGAGGCCAGCATCCCAGGTCTGCAATGTTGAGACCCTTGTCCCCTGATTTGTGCTATTGTCACACGTTGAAGACCTAGAATCTCAAGACCTTCTGCCATTCCCAACTCCTCATACTCTTCCGGGGAGGGAGATTCCATCCTTTCTCATTCCTGGCTCCGCACAGCCTCTTGTCTTTCTCCAGCATCAGAGCTCTTCCTCCTCTGCATCTCTGCTGTCCCTTGTTGCATCCTCTCCTTCTGCTCCCCACCATTTCTGCCCTAGTCTGTCTGCCCCAAGAACTCTTCCACTGCCCTGGTCAGTTCAGCTACTGGAGCTAACACAAGGGCTGCTGCCTCTGCAGGGACAGCAGATGCTGCTTGTATGAATGTGCTGCCTCAGCTGCCATCTCCTCCTTAAAACAGGAGAGGAAAAACAGACCCAGGAAGTAAATAAAGCTGCCAGCTCATACAGCAAGAAAAACAAAAACCACTGAAAGCAGTAAGAAGACACAGTGGTTACTGCTTTTCCCTCTGTGCTCTAGATGTCCTTTTACAAATCAGGTCACTTTTAAACCTACTTTAGCCTACTTATTGACTTCTGTTAAAATGTCTGTCCTTTACTGCTACCATCCCACAGCAAGTACTTTTAGTAAATTGTGTTTAAAATGCCAAGCAACGCTTGTCCTTCTGTGACAGATCAGAGGGACCTGCCTCTCACTCCAGCCCTGGGATATTAAGTCCCATTTATCATTGTTAAATAATGTTAAGTACTGTTAAATTCTGGAACTCTTAGTGCTATCTGAAGTTTTTCTTGACTCTACTGTAAGTCTTTTGTACATTGTCTGCATGAGAATCAGACGCTTAGGATGGGACTTTGTCACGGGCTGTCTGCTTGTGCCAGTTGCCCTTAAGCAACTCCAGCTTGGAAATCTTGCTGTATGCCCTGGTTGTTGCCTGGTGGTTTGGATCAGTGCCCAGATGCCTTGAGTACACTGCAGTGCATAGACAAATGCATTCCAGTTCCAGGTCCAGAAGGAACTCTACCCACCAGCGTGATTTCAATAATTTTTGGGGGGGTTGCATTTTGGCATCACAGCCTTGGGTATACACCTCAGAAGGCTCTGAAGCCATTTCACCTAGTCCGGAGGGCAGCACTTGCTCTGGTGGCCAAGTGGGATGGCTACCATTGGTGCAGTTCCCAACACTCCATTAGCATGAAGGTGTCACACCCCCATTCTTGCTGTATCAGATGGCAGCTTGATTCACTTTCTGTGTCTGCTTACCCTCTCCTGTTTTAGAAGAACATCCCTTATAGATCTTTCTTGCCAATGTGGGGTATGGGCATTTGTCACTTTTGACACGCTGGGCTAAGCTGGTAGCCTGCAGCTGAGGCAGCGCACTCACCCAAGCAGCATCTGCTGTCCCTGCAGAGGCAGCAGCCCTTGTGGTATCTCCAGTTGCAGAACGCGGGCAGTGGAAGAATAGCAGGAAGGGGGCGGTGGCTCTCTGTGAAGACATTTCCTTCATTGCTCTTCCAATGCATCCTGCTCCCCTCGTCCATTCCATTCTCAGAAATTCTCTATCCCCTTTCCCTCCATCTTACCAGTCTCCACCCCATGTTTCTCCCATAGATCTCATCTAATTTCCCTTCCTAGGGATATCCATTTGTCCCTCTTAGACTCTTCATTGTTACCTAGCTCCTCTGGAACTGTGGATTATAGTCTGGTTATTCTTTGCATTATATCT
Organism: Mesocricetus auratus; assembly: GCF_017639785.1. Lineage (NCBI taxonomy): Eukaryota > Metazoa > Chordata > Mammalia > Rodentia > Cricetidae > Mesocricetus > Mesocricetus auratus. Next base: position 1,537,918 of record NW_024429188.1, read on the forward strand.
AATATCTGCTTATGAGTGAACACTTACTGTGTTTGTCTTTCTGAGTCTGGGTTACCTCACTTGGGATTGGCTTTTCTAGTTCCATCCATTTGCATGCGAATTTCATGAGGTCTTCAGTTTTTTACAGCTGAGTAGTATTCCTCTGTGTAAATGTACCACATTTTCCTTATCCATTCTTCAGTTGAAGGACATCTAGGTTGTTTCCAGATTCTGGCTATTACAAATACTGCTGCTATTATATAGTTGGACAGATGTCCTTGTGCTATGATTGGACATCCTTTGGTAAATGCCCAAGAGTGGTATCTCTGGGTCTTGAGGTAGAATGATTCCCAATTGGGAGCCATTATAAGTTGGAGGAGAGATCTGGCACTAGTGAGATCTTCACAGATCTACAAGAATGACACCAACTGGCATTAAGGCTACCTTAAATGTCATCCCATGATAATGAGAATGATGACTACCTTATATGCCATCCTAAAACTCTCATCCAGTGGCTGACGGAGGCAGAGGCAGACACCCACAGCTGGGAACCAAATTGACCTCCTGTAACCCAGTTGCAAAGAGGAGTGATGAGCAAAGGAATAAAGATCAGACTGACGAAACCCCCAGAGGCAGCTGACCTAAACAAAGGGGAACACATGGACCCCAGACTGATGACTGAGGAGACAGCATAAGACTGATCCAGACACCCCTCCAATCTGGGGGTTCTATAGGAGGCCTCGGCAATCTGTGGAACCTTGGAGAGTAGAGCAGTATTTATTCCTGGCATACAGATTCACTCTGGGAACCCATTCCACATGGAGGGATGCTCTCTCAGCCTGCACTCTTAGGGGAGTGCCTGGACCCTGCCCTGAGTGAAATGATAGACTCTAGATATCTCCTACCTGGAAGGATGTGGGGATAGGGTGGGAGGCTGGGGGGGGATGGTGGGGGTGCGGGAGGAGGGGAGGGAGAGGAAACTGGGATTGACATGTGAAGCAAGCTATTTAAAATTAAAGTAATAAAATAAATAAAGGCCAAAAAGGAAATACTGATTTTTAAACATTTTTAAAATTTTAAATAGCTTGTTTTACATGTCAATCCCAGTTCCCTCTCCCTCCCCTCCTCCCACACCCCCTCACCATCCCCCCATCCTCTCACCCTATTGCCAAATCCTTCCGCATAGGGGATATCTAGAGTCTATCATTTCAGTCAGGGTAGGGTCCAGGCACTTCCCTAAGAGTCCAGGGAGAGAGAGCAACCCTCTTTGTGTTATGGACACACGATGTCTGTTAGTATTCGAGGGATAAACACTGATCCATTGCTCAGGACCCCATACGTAGCCCAGGCCTCCTCATTGACTCTCACATTCAGGGGGTCTGGATCAGTCCCATGCTGACCTCCCAGCTGTCGGTCTGGGGTCCAAGAGCTCTTCCCTGTTCAGATCAGCTGTCTCTGCTGGTTTTGCCAGCCCATTCTTTGCCAATTTGCTCATCGCTCCTCTCTTTCTGTCGCTGGATTCCTTGGGTTCTGTTCAGTATTTAACTGTGGGTGTTTACCTCTGCTTCCATCAGTCTCTGGTAGAAGACAGATCAGGCACCATTGTGACCTCTAGTGATTTAAATGGATGACACCAATTGGCAAGCTAAGCAATAGTGTAGAGACCATCTCGAATGCCTATTTCTGATAGTGAACTTGATGCAATACTGATTTGTAAAATGGCTGTACAAGTTTGCACTCCCACCAGCAGTGGAGGAGTGTCCCCCTGATTCCATATCCTTTCCAACATAAGCTTTCCTCAGTATTCTTGATCTGATGCATTCTGACAGATGTAAGATGATATCTTAGCATTGTTTTGATTTGTTTTTCTCTGATGATTAAGGATGGGTAGCTCTTCCTTATATGTCTTCAGGCTATTTAAGATTTTTCTGTTGAGAATTCTCTGTTTAGCACCATACTCCACTTTTCATTTGGGTTATTTTGTATTTTGATGTTTGTTTCTTGATTTCTTTATTAGTAGATCAGCATGATATGGGATTGATGAAGATCTTTTACCATTCTTGAGGCTGTCAATTTGTCTTATTGACTGTGACTTTTCCCTTATAGAAGGTTTTCAGCTTCATGAGGTCCAATTTATTGATTGTTGCTTTCAGTGTCTGTGAAAATGGTGTTACATTAAAGAATTGATCTCCTTAGCCAATGCTTTCAAAGCCACTTCCTACTTTCTTTTCTACAAAATTTAATGTCGCTGGATTTATATTGACCCCCTTAATCCACTTGGATTTGAGTTTTCTTCATGGGCATAGATATGGATCTACTTGCAGTCTTCTACATGTTGACATCCAGTTATGCCAGCACCATTTGGTAAGATTTGTTCCTTTTTTCACTGTACCATTTTTTGCTTCTTTATCAAAAAAGAAGTGATCATAGGTGTTTGGATTAATTTCAGGGTCTTCAATTTAATCCTATTCATCCATGCATCTGTTTTTATGCCAATACCAAACTGTTTTTTTGTTTGTTTTTTACTATAGCTCTATAGAAGAGTTTGAAGTCAGGGATGCTGATACATTCGGAAGTTCCTTTATTGTACAGGATTGTTTTAGCTATTCTGGGTTTTTTTATTTTTCCATATAAGCTGAGCATTGTTCTTTCAAGGTTTGTGAAGAATTGTGCTGGGATTTTGATGGGGATTGCCTTGCATCTGTAGATTGCTTTTCTTAACATTGCCATTTCTAATATGAAGATGCTACCTATCCAGGAGCATGGGAGATCTTTCCATTTTCTGGTATCTTTTTTAATTTCTTTCTTTAATGACTCAATGTTCTTGCTTTACAGTTCTTTCACTTGTTTGTTTATCATTACCCCAAGAAATTTTATGTTGTTTGTGGCTATTGTAAAGGGTGATGTTTCTCTGATTTCTTTCTCAGCCCGTTTATCATTTGTCCAAAGTGGGCTTCTGATTTTTTGAGTTAATCAATATTGTATGCTGCCACTTTGCTGAAAGTGTTTATCAGCTTTAGGGGCTCCCAGATCAAGTTTTTGGGGTCAGTCATGTATACTATCATATCATTCATGAATATTGATAATTTGAGTTCTACCTTCCCAATTTGTATCCCCTTGATCTCCTTTTGTTGTCTTATTGCTTTAGCTAGAACTTCAAGTACTATATTGAATACAGATGGAGAGAGTGGGCAACCTTGTCTTGTTCCTTATTTTAATGGAATTGCATTGAGTTTCTCTCCATTTAGTTTGTTGTTGGCTGCTGGTTTGCCGTATATTGCTTTTAAAATTTAAATTAGAAACAATCTTTCTTCACATGTCAATCCCAGCTCCCTCTCCCACCTCTCCTCCCCCACCCCCACCAGTTCCCCCCATGCCCCATCCAGTCCCCACTCCATTCCTCAGTGAGGGTGAGACCCTTCATGGGGGATCTCCAGAGTCTGTCATTTTGTTCAGGGCAGGGCCTAGGCCCTCCCCAAGAGTTCAGGCTGAGGGAGCATCCTTCATTGTGGGATGGGCACCTAAAATCCATTAGTATGCCAGTGGTAAATACTGATCTACTACCCAAGGCCCCTTAGATTGCCTAGGCCTCCTCACTGGCAGCCACATTCAGGGAGTCTGGATCAGTCCTATGTTGGCCTCCCAGCCATCAGTCTGGGGTCCAAGAGCTCCCCCTTGTTCAGGCTAGCTGTTTGTATATTGTATTTATTATGTTTAGATATGTTCCTTGTATTCCTGATCTCTCCAATACATTTATCATGAAAGGGTGTTGAATTTTTCAAAGGCTTTGTCAGCATCTAATGATAAGATCATGTGGTTTTTTTCTTTCTGTTTGTTTATATGGTGGATTACATTGATAGATTTCCATGAGTTGAATCAACCATGTATCTCTAGGATGAATTTTACTTGGCCATGGGGAATGATTTTTGGATTTGTTCTTGGATTTAGTTTGCCAGTATTTTATGGATTATTTTTGCATCAATGTTCATGAGGGATACTGGTATGTAATTGTTTTTCCTTGTGGTATATTTGTGTGGTTTCAGTACCAGGGTAACTTTAGCCTCCTAATAGGAGTTTGGTAATGTTCCTCCTGTTTCCATTGTGTGGAACCATTTCAGGAGTTTTTGAGTTAGCTCTTCTTTCAATTCTGATAGAATTCTGCACTGAATCTATCTGGTCCTGGGATTTTTTTGGCTGGGAGACTTTTGATGACTGTGTCTATTTCTATAAGAGTTATAGGTATATTTAAATTGTTTATCTGGTCTTGATTTAATTTTGGGATGTAGAACTTATCTAGAAAACTGCCCATTTTTTTTAATTTTCAAATTTTGTGGAGTACTGGTTTTTGTTATGTACCCCTTTTCTTTGCTGATTTTGTTAATTTGGGTATTCTGTGCCTTTTTGTTAGTTCAGATAAAGGCTTGTCAATCTTGCTGATTTTCTTAAAGAAACAGCTCATTGTTTAGTTTGTGTTCTTTTCTTCTGTTTGTTTCTATTTTATTGATTTCAGCCCTCAATTTGATTATTTCTTGTCACCTACTTCTCCTGGGTGAGTTTGCTTCTTTTTACTTAAGAGCTTTCATGTGTTTTTACAATTTGCTAGTGTGAGATTTCTCCATATTCTTCAGGTAGTCCCTTGTGCTATTAACTTTCCTCTTAGCACTGAATTCACAGTGTCCCATAAGTTTGGGTGTGTTGAATATTCCTTTTTTTAATTCTAGGAAAGCTTTAATTTCTGTCTTTATTTCTTCCTACCCAAGGGATGATTCACTTGTGCATTGTTCAATTTCCATGATTTTGTATGCTTTCTAGAATTTGTGCTGTTGTTGAATTCTGAATTTAAGTCATGATAATCCAATAGGATTCAGGCTTTATTCGAATCTTTTTGTGTCTGTGGAGATTTGTTTTGTGGCTGAATATGTGCTCAGTTTTAGAGAGGTTCCATGGGGTGCTGAGGAAAAGTTTTATTCTTTTGTGTTTGAGTGGAATGTTCTATGGATGTCTGCTAAGCCCATTTGAGTCATAACATATGTTGAATCACTCATGTCTCTTTTAACTTTCTGTCTGGCAGACCTGTCCAGAGTGAGCATGGGGTGTTGACGTCTCCCGCTATTCATGTGTGGGGTTTGAAATGTGATTTAAGCTTTAGTAATGTGTCTTTTACAAATGTGAGTGCACTTGTATATGAGACACTTTTGCTCAGGATTAAGACTTCTTCTTGATGGATTTTTCCTGTGTTGAATATGAAATGTCATTCATCATCTCTTTTCATTACCTTTAGTTTGGGGTCATTCTTTTAGATATTAGGATAGCTACATGCTTAGAAAGTCTTTCCCTATTCCTTTAGCCTGAGGAAATATCTGTCTTTGAAGTTGAAGTGTGTTTCTTGTATGCAGCAGAAGGATGGATCCTGTTTTTGTATCCATTCTGTTAGCTTGTGTTTTATTATAGGTGAGTGAAGTCCATTGATATTGAGTGATATCCATGACCAGTGGTTGTTGGGTCCTGCTATTTTTTGTGGTGGTGGTAGTGTGTGTGTGTGTGTGTGTGTGTGTGTGTGTGTGTGTGTGTGTGTGTGTGTTTGTGTGTGCATGTGTGTGTGAGTGTACATGTGCATGTGTATGTGCTTCCTCTTTTTGGATTTTTTTGGCGTGGGATTGTCTATTGCCTTTAAATTCATGTGTCCATCTAAACACCTTGGGTTGCACTTTTCCTTCTAGTGCTGTCTGGTGGGCTGGATTTATGGATAGGTACAGTTTAATTCTGATTTTATCATGGGATATCTTGTTTTCTACATCTATAGTGATTGAAAGCTTTGCTGGGTATAGTAGTCTGGGTTAGCATCGACGGTGTCTTAGAGTTTGCACAATATCTGTCCAGGACCTTTTGCCTTTGAGAGTCTCCATTGAGAATTTGGGTGCTATTCTGATTTATCTGCCTTTATAGGTTACTTGTCATTTTCCTTTGCCCCTCTTTATATTCTTTCTTTATTCTGTATATTTTGTGATTGGATTCTTATGCGTCAAGAGGACTGCTGTTGCTGATGTTGTTGTTTTGGGGGACTCGATTTATTTGGTACTCTGTATGCTTCTTGTATCTTCATGGGAATTTCCTTCTTTAGATTGGGAAAGTTTTCTTCTATGATTTTGTTGAATATATTCTGTGTGCCTTTTAGCTGGACTTCTTCTATGCCTATTATTCTTAGTTTTGGTCTTTCCTGGGTTTCCTAGATTTTCTGTACATTTTGTGGTATGACTATTGACTTTTATGTTTTCTTTCACCGATGTATCAATTTCCTCTATCGTATCTTAAATGCCTGAGATCGTCTCTCCATCTCTTGGATTCTGTTTTTTATGCTTGCATCTGTAGCTCCTATTCATTTATCCAGACTTTCCATTTCCAGAATTCCCTCCAGTTTGTTTTCTTTATTTCTTCCATTTCAGTTTTAAAGTCTTGGATTTTTTTATTTTTTCTTAGTTTTCTATATGGGATTTATTGACTTCTTCCCTTTTTTGTGTTTTCCTCCATTTCTTTAAGATATTTATTCATTAAGGGCCTCTGTAATCTCGATCAACATATTTTTAGGTGGTTTTCTTCTGCTTCTTCTGCATTGTGATGTTCATGTCTTTCTGATATAGAATCATTAATTTCTAGTGTTGCCATATTGCTCTTTAGGTTGTTGAATGTATTCTTGCCTCAACTCCACCCTTCTCTTCTTCTGAGATGATCAGATCACGAGGCATAGTCACACCCCTGCCTGCAGAGAGCAGCAAGGTGACGTTGACCAAGCTCTCTCCACAGTGACTGTATTTTCACACTCTTGAAAGGCAGTCAGAAAACAGTGGAGGCTGAGGTAGGCATTCCATGCTCCCTATGCTCAGGCTTGAAGGGACAACTGACAATGGAAATTCTCCATGCTTGTTAACCTGTATGGGAGGTGATCAAGTTAAGTTTGCTACTGCACTGGAGTGAAGAAACTGATTCCAAGAAGAGGATGCTAAATACTGGCGCTTGCTGCACTGCCAGTCAGCTGCCATTCAATCATAGAGCCTCCTGAGCATGAGATTCAGGAAATACAAAGGCAGATACAGATGTCAAGAGAGGGGCAGGGAGAAAGGAAGACAGTGAGGCAGAGACTGTATGACAGAGAGAGACTCGTCCCACATAATTCATCAAAGTCATCAGAAACTATGCCTCTGCTTTTTCCCCTCCCATGGAGTTGGCTTTTTCTCTTCCATGCTGTAACTAAAGAAGGTCCCTGGCATGGCCTTTTCCCTGCACTCTACTCTACTCTGCTCAGCCAACCACAGACAGGAGGATTTTAAGCTTAATGATAACTGGTGACGGCCCATCTTCAGGACAATGGTTTCCTGGAATACATTTTCCCTCTTGATGATCACGGTCCTCCTCTCAAGATATTCAGGGCTTCCCTGAGACTCAGACAGGTCTCCCTGGGACATAGTCATCTACTACACAGAGCAGATTGAGAAGTGAATGACCAGGATTCCATCTTGACCAAACCTCCTCTCAGCCCAAGGACTTAGGGAAAAACCCCAGGCCTTCCCCCCACCCATCTCTGTTACACTAGCAGGCCAGCAGGAAAGACCCCTGCAAGCAACCTACACCAATACCTCCCACACTCAGCCCTCAAACACACCCATCACCTGTGACCGCAAGGAATTCCTGGGACATAGATACCTACTGCACTGAGAAGACTGAGAGAGAAGACTGAGACTCTAGATTTTGTTCTCTGTCACTGATGCCACTCTTACCCAGGTTGTTCAGTATCCCTTTTGTTTTTCTTCCCATGTTTCACATTCCTTGCACTTGGACAAGGAGATGCTTTTGTGTAACACATCAGTTTGCACCTGCCAGACATGCTTCCAGGAGCAGTGAGCCCACACAACTGAAAGAATAAAAAAGCTGGAATTGCCGAGGGCAAGAGGAGTTTGGCTGTGTTTGTCACATGCCAGTTGATGAGTAGGTCTAGGAATACAGGAGGTAATATCAAGACAGCATTCAAATAGTTGACCAGTAGTCAGCTCTCTGTGCTACTTCTATTCCTGAAATTTAGTGAATTGAAAAACTCACTTTTAAGCTCTTGTCTAAGGTCACATATTGCTACATAGGAAAGATATGTCTCTGAGTCAATGAAACACCCTGCCAAGATTCTTGCATTCTCATCACTAAGAGAGGAATTTTGGTCTGATGTCAGTGTATGCCATGGAAATGTTCCCACAGGCAAAACAGCAGCTTCTAGGGCAGCATGGCAAGTCAATGATTAGTAGGGTGACCACCAGAGACTTGTAGGTTCTAGGGATCAAATCCTTGTAAGCCCATAAAATTCTACCCTTCAAATATGTACAAACATTTACGAAGAATGTCCATCACTGTTGATACATTGCATAAGAGATGCCTTTGAGAATTATGGGTCAGGGGAGTCAGGCAAGAATCAGTGTTATTCACCCTATGGTACCTTCCTCATGAGCTGTCAGGCAATAGAAGGAGAACCAGCTGCCATGGCAGGAATGCTGATGATGTGCCAGGCCCTGTGCTGAGCTCTCTGGACATGTGTCATCTCATGTAACCGTTGGATACAGCCCGGGAAGTGGCCCTGTGTTGAAGATGAGGGACAAAGTGAGATGAATAATCATGGGCTTTCTTTCTTGTCTTCTCACCTCTTGTTACAGTCTGGATTTTCCTGGCTGCACACATTCCTCCTGGCTATTGCCTAGTTATTCCACAAGCATCCACCTTCACTTTTCCTCCTGGAACCAGGACTCAGTGTGGCTTCCCCATGGATCCGCTGCAGAAATGGGATCCAATGTCGATTTCCATGACCTCCCTCATGACCACTATGACAAGCATCCAAGAGACCTAAGCAGGCTCTCAGCCTTCCTTCTCAGAAAAGCTAAGTATGGGCCTCAGTGATCTGAGCCTAAGTAGCAGCCCTGACCCAGGTGTCTCTGATAATCTGTCAGAGGGGCTTCTCCAGATGCAGGCCATGAAAAGAAGGCCCTGGGGCTACACTACTGGGAAAAGCAGGGCTTTCTTCAGAGGAAGAAAGATGTCCCGAGACACTCGAAATGTTGGCACCAGAATCACATGGCACCTTACGTTCTTTTATTTGTTTATTTTTTATTTTTTTATTTTAATTTTAAATAGCTTGTTTTACATGTCAATCCCGCACCTTACGTTCTTGAACGGGAATTCAGAGGCTCTCCTTTGAGTGACAGAGATCAGAATTCGCTCCAATGCCAGAACCATGTTCTGAGCATTGCTGGGAAGAGTGGAGAGAGGAACACAGCTTCCAACACTCCCTCCTGGGAAATGCTGATTCAGGGCCTCAGTGGCCTCACCCTCAACCTGGGAGCCCACAGATCTAGCACCTTGCCAGAGTGTACGGGGGGCAGCAGCAGCCAGAGCAGATGTTCCCGCTATAGAGGCAGCAGGAAAGCATGAGAATGTTCCAGAGGATGGTCAAGTAGAGGATGGAAGAAGGCTAAGGAGCTGCCTCCCAGAGGATGGAGGTGAAATCTGACTAAGACATTGTGTTCTGGCCAGCTCAATGCCCTGGGCTCTCCTCAGCTGCCTTTGGATGAGTCCCCACACTTGTGCCAAGATGGGAATTGTCCTAGGAAAGGCTTCAACTTTTCTGTTTATGGCTTTTCTCATGCCTTTGTGGGTGTGGTGGTGTGAGTTAGACTATTAAAAAGGAAACTGGGTACCAAGGAACCCTGATCCCCCATGATGTGATTCACACACAGAGTTTTCACTCATTTTCCTTCCATCTCAGTGCTCCCATTTTCTGTTATGAAGAACCAACATCATATGTGTGTGTATGTGTGTGTATAAATATGAATGTATATATGTATATATAAGACATACATATGTTTTCTGTATGCCTTCTTGATGTCAGTTTTTTGAGTGGCCCCACGAAAAGAATTTTAAGTATGATGGGATGCACATTCTGCGTAGGAGAAACAGATAAGCTTGCAACTCTCATAAGTTTAAGCGAAGGAATATAGGCTTTAGGCAGCGACACAATGTTCTATATCAGCTGAAATATTCAGTTGTGTGACCCTACATGGAAGAAAAGATTTCTTCCTCAGCCACAGCAGATCGTGGATTTCTGGAGGAATTGCCCATGTGTCCACTCAGTTATTGTCATAGCGAAGGTTGACTTGGGATTTCATAACTGTGCATCACCCCTGACCCACTCACCCCACCCAAGCTCTTGCTGGCATCAATAAAATAATTTAAGACACACAGCAGGACAGGAAATGAATGGTTTCATTTAGACAGGGAGGCAAAGAGATAAGAGGCTCAGTATGGACAGTCCAGGGAGCAGGTAAGACTGTAGGTCTGCCTGGCATCGTTATGGTGTCAGACACTGGTGATTATTGGTGAATGTTTGTCGGGACTGATTTCAGGAGTCCCATGTTTTCCAGTAATCCCAGTATACACAGCTGTGGCCTGGGTATACAGGTCTCATAGACTGGAAGGTGGGGAGGCCAGTTTGCCTTTCTGTTTACTCTTGCTTGTCTCGGGCCAGCAGTGGAAAGTATCCCATGGGTTAATTAGTGGTAGTACCGGGGATCTATGCATGCTCTGCATTTCTCAGCTGCTAAAAGACTCTGATGATCCAAGAGAGCATCTGGGAGTGTAGATTGCACCTCTCTTTACATTGTCAAGAGGAACCAGCATTTAACTGGCATGTATGCCATACAGGTAGGGTGGGGTGGGCTTATTCAAATGAGGGAGTTGGGCATTGCTCCGGGTTGCTGCCTAGCAACCACACTGCAGTGCTCAGTGTATAGCTTCTGCATGATAGAAGGAGCTGGTAGAGGCCTGGAAACACATGCCTACAAGCCATTATGAGTGCCTTGATAGCTCTGAGGGTGCAGGCAACCTGGCAGGGTAATCCTTCTTCCTTGTCATTTGACCACGAGAGGCAGAGCCTCTTTTGTACTGGGCAACAAGGGGAGTCTGTGAGACATGTTACTGGCTGTGCTGTTTGTAGTCCTTCATTCTCACATGCCCCCTGACCTGCAGTCACTGGGTCCTCTTCCAAATGTGAAAACATGTTCTGTTCTATAACCACCTGCCTCCTGTTGTTAATGTGGACTGGAAAGTCATCATGTGGTTTTGTCAGAGATTTTAAGAGGTGAAGACATTGTGTACCGATCTCCACCCTAATCCATGAAACAACTTGTCTGTTGAACACATTGTGAGTTTTGTACCACATTGTCTAAGCCATGCTACTGACTATGTGACCAGTAAAATTTCCATTACAGTTAAGATTGCCAGTTACTTTGCAATATTTCTCCCTTTTTAAACAGCAATGCTTGTCTTTGTGATTTTCAACAGTGGATCTCTTGTAGTAGGCACTTGTTTTCTCCTGTCACATCTTCCCCTGATTCTTCACCTACCCGGCAGTCTTCCTTATCTGCCTTCTGGAGCCAACCTCACTATGTGTCACTCTTCAGAATAAAAAATGTCAACGTTTTAAAGGGAGATGGCAGAGTAGGAGGAGGGTTATAGGACCATGTGGCCTATGGTCCTCCTCCCTGAGCATTTAAATGTATGTTATGTATGTATGTGCTTATGCATGTATGTATGTATGTATGTATGTATGTATGTATGATGTCCTCACTGAGTGTGGAAACTGGTAACAAAGAAGATCCTAAGAAAGACATGCAAGGATCTGCCTAGTAAGGGGAAATGGGAAATATATAAGCTCACCTGAGTAAATCAGGAGAATGAGAGGGATGGCCATGGTAGGGGAGAGGGGAAGAAGGAAGGGTAATGGGGAAGTGAATATGAAGAAACGGGATGGTCAAATTGGGGAAGGACAGAGGAGGGAGCAAAGAAAGAATTATCTTGATAGAGGAGCTATTATGGGATTAGTGGGAAAACTGGCACTCGCACAATTCTCAGGAATAAACAAGGATGACCCCAGATAAAATTCTAAGTAATAGTAGAGAGGGTGCTTGAACTGGCCTTCCCCTATAGTCATATCAAGGAATACCATGATTGTCATGACAGAAACTTCATCTAGTAGGTGATGGAAGCAGATGCAGAGATCCACAACTAACCACTGGGTTGAAATCATGGAGTCCAGTAGAAGAGAGGGAAGATAATAATAAGAGCAAAGGGGTCAAGACCAGGATGGGGATATCCACAGAAACACCAGACCCAAGCTAGTGGGAGCTCACCGACTCTGGACTAACAGTTGGGGAACCTGTATAGGACCATTAGGGCACCTGAATTCAGGGACAGTAGATGGGGTGAGAAGTGTGTGTGGTCATTGGAGGGGGGAGCAGGATCTAGCAATATTGTACCAACTGGCTTTTTAGATCCTGCTTCCTATGGCGAGATACCTTCTTCAGCCTAGAGTGTGCGGAGCACCTTGGTGCTGCCTCAATGTGGTAATGGGATGGCCTTTGTTGACTCACCATTGGAGTCCTTACTCTCTCTGAAAGCAAAAGGGGGCATGAGGGAAAGTCGGGGGAGCAGGAAGACGGAGAGAGTAGCAACTGGGATTAGAATGTAAAAAATATCATCTGCAAATAGTGAAAGTTTGACTTCTTCTTTTCCTATTTGTATCCCCTTTATCTCCTTTTGCTTTCTTATTGCTATAGCTAGGACTTCAAGTACAACATTGAAGAGATATGGAGAGAGTGGACAGCCTTGTCTTGTTCCTGATTTTAGAGGAATTGCTTTGAGTTTCTCTTCATTTAGCTTGGTGTTAGCTGTTGGTTTACTGTATATTGCTTTTAGTATATTCAGGTATGTTCCTGTTATCCCTGATCTCTCTAGGATCTTTATCATGAAGGGGTGCTGGATTTTGTCAAAGGCTTTTTCAGCATCTAGTGAGCTGATCATGTGGTTTTTCTTTCGCAGACTGTTTATATGGTGGATTACATTGATAGATTTGCTAATATTGAACCATCCCTGCATTCCTGGGATGAAGCCTACTTGATCATGGTGGATGATTTTTCTGATGTGTTCTTGAATCCGGTTTGCGAGTATTTTATTGAGTATTTTTGCATCAATGTTCATGAGGGAAATTTGTCTATAGTTTTCTTTCTTAGTTGTGTCTTTGTGTGGCTTGGGTATCAAGGTAATTGTAGCCTCATGAAAAGAGTTTGGCAGTGATCCTCCTGCTTCTATTGTGTGGAATACTTTGAGGAGTATTGGAATTAACTCTTCTTTGAATTTCTGGTAGAATTCTAACTTTCACTATTTGCAGATGATATGATAGTTTACATAAGTGACCCGAAAAACTCAGCAAGGGAATTCCTAGAGCTGACAAACACCTTCAGCAAAGTGGTAGGATACAAGGTAAACTCAAAAAAATCAGTGGCCCTATTATATACAGATGATGAAGTGACCGAGAAAGAAATCAGAGAAACCTCACCCTTTACAATAGCCATAAACAGCATCAAATATCTGGGGATAATGTTAACCAAGGAAGTGAAAGACCTGTATATCAAGAACTTTGAGTCTTTAAAGAAAGAAATCAAAGAGGAAACCAGAAAATGGAAAGATCTCCCATGCTCTTGGATTGGTAGGATCAACATAATAAAAATGGCAATCTTGCCAAAAGCAGTCTACAGATTCAATGCAATCCCTATCAAAATTCCGGCACAATTCTTCACAGACCTGGAAAGAACATTAATCAATTTTATATGGAAAAACAAAAGGCCCAGGATAGCCAAAATAACCCTATACATTAAAGGAAATTCAGGAGGCATCACCATACCTGACTTCAAGCTCTATTATAGAGATATAGTCCTGAAAACAGCTTGGTATTGGCACAAAAATAGGCCAATGGAACCAAATTGAAACCCCTGATTTTAACCACACACCTATGAACACTTGATTTTTGACAAAGAAGCTAAAACTATACAATGGATAAAAGAAAGTATCTTCAACAAATGGTGCTGGCATACCTGGGTACTGGTATGCAGAATACTGCAAATAGATCCATGTTTATCACCTTGTACAAAACTTAAGTCCAAATGGATCAAAGATCTCAACATTAATCCAGCCACACTGAAACTTTTAGAAGAGAAAGTGAGAGATACCCTTCAACGAGTTGGTACAGGAGACCACTTCCTGAACATAACACCAGTGGCACAGACAATTAATAAATGGGACCTCCTGAAACTAAAAAGCTTCTGTAAGGCAAAGGACACAGTCAACAAGACAGAAAGACAGTCCACAGAATGGGAAAAGATATTCACTGACCCCACATCTGACAGAGGGCTAATCTCCGAAATTTACAAAGAAGCAAGTCTCCAAAACACCAAAGGATCCGATTAAAAGGTGGGGTACAGAGCTAAACAGAGAATTCTCAATAGAGGAGGCTAAAATGGCCAAGAGACACTTATGAAAGTGCTCAACATCCTTAGCCATCAGGGAAATGCAAATCAAAACAACTTTGAGATACCATCTTACTCCTGTCAGAATGGCTAAAATAAAAAACACCGAAGACAATTTATGCTGGAGAGGATGTGGAGAGAGGGGAACACTCCTCCACTGCTCGTGGGAGTGCCAATTCGCACAGCCACTTTGGAAAGCAGTATGGAGATTCCTCAGAAAAATGGGAATCAATCTACCACAAGACCCAGTAATTCCACTCTTAGGCATATATCCAAAAGAGGCAAATTCACACAACAAGGGCATCTGCTCCACTATGTTCATAGCAGCATTATTTGTAATAGCCAGAACCTGGAAGCAACCTAGATGCCCCTCAACTGAAGAGTGGGTAGAGAAAATGTGGTACATTTACACAATGGAGTATTACTCAACAGAAAAAAACAATGGAATCTTGAAATTCGCAGGTAAATGGATAGCACTGGAAGAAACCATCCTGAGTGATGTAACCCAGTCACAAAAAGACAAACATGGTATGTACTTACTCATATATGGATTTTTGACATGGATCAGGAGAGTGCCAGTCTGCACTTCCACTGACGGAGAGTCTGGGAAACAGGAAAGAACCTAAAAGATATGCATGGTGCCCAAGAGAAGAGAAATGAGGCAAGATCCTCTGTACAGATGGGGAGCATGGCGAGCGGGGAGGGGAACCTGGGAAATTGAGAGAGGGAGAAGTGGAATAGAGAGTAGGTTGTGGAGGAACAGGAAGGTTGACTGGGGGGGGGTAGGAGAGTGGGAAGAGGGAATCATAGGTTAGAAGACAGATCAGGCACCATTGTGACCTCTAGTGATCTAAAGGGATGACACCAATTGGCAAAGCTAAGCAATAGTGTAGAGACCACCTCGAATGACCATTCCTGATAGTGAACTTGATGTCTATAACCATCCTGGAACCTTCATCCAGTTACTGATGGAAGCAGAGGCAAACACCCACAGTTAAATACTGAACAGAACCCAAGGAACCCAGCGACAGAGAGAGAGGACCGATGAGCAAATTGGCAAAGAATGGGCTGGCAAAACCAACAGAGACAGCTGATCTGAACAGAGAAGAGCTCTTGGACCCCTAAGCCAGCATGGGACCCATCCAGACCCCATGAATGTGAGAGTCAGTGAGGAGCCCTGGGCTACCTATTGGGTCCTGAGCAGTGGATCAGTGTTTATCCCTCAAATACTAACGGACATCGTGTGTCCATAACACAAAGAGGGTTGCTCTCTCTGCCTGGACTCTTAGAGGAGTGCCTGGACCCTACCCTGAGTGAAATGATAGACTCTAGATATCCCCTATGCAGAAGGAATTGGCAATAGGGTGGGAGGATGGGGGCATGGTGGGGGGGTGCGAGAGGAGGGGAGGGAGAGGGACCTGGGATTGACATGTAAAACAAGCTATTTAAAATTAAAATTAAAAAATGTAAAGAATAAAGATAAAATGAAATACATACATAATCATACACACACACACACACACACACACACACACACACACACACATTGACCTCACTGTCTGTGGAATCTGAAAATGGCCATATCATTTTCTTTCTTTTTTTTTTGCTTTTTTAAATTTAAATTAGAAACAAGGTTGCTTCACATGTCAATCGCAGCTCCCTCTCCCTCCCCTCCTCCCCTGCCCTCCCACCAACCTCCCCAGCCCTCTCCCCAATCTCCACTCCGTTCCCCAGGTTGTTTGAGGCCCTCCATGGGGAATATCTGGAGTGTGTCATTTCATTCAGGGCAGGGCTTAGGCCCTCCCCCAAGAGTCCAGACTGAGAGAGCATCCCTCATTGTGGGATTCATACCACATTTTCTTCAGTTGAGGGTCATCTTTGTTGTTTCCAGTTTCTGGCTATTATCAATAAACTATGAACATAATTGAGCAAGTGTCTTCATGAGAGTATCCTTTGATTACATGCCCAAGAGTGGTATAACTGGCCTGTGAGGTAAATCAATTCCTGGTTTTCTGAGGAATCACCCTGTTGATTTCCATAGCAGCTGTAAAAGTTTACCCTCCACAACCTCACCAACATGAGCTGTCACTTGTGTTTTTGATCTTAATCATTCTTACAGGTGTAAGATGGAATCTCAGAATCATTTTTGTTTGCACTTTTCTGATATATAAGGATGTTGGAAGTTTTTCAAGTGTTTCTCAGCCATTTGGAGTTCCTCTATTGAGAATTCTATATTTAGATATATATACCCCTTTTATATTTGGTTCATTGATGTATAGTTTCTTGAGTTCTTTATATATTTTGGGTGTTAGCCCTCTATCAGATGAAGGGTTCATGAAAATCTTTTCTTATTCACTAGGCTGTCTCTTTGTCTTATAGATGGTGTCCTTTGCCTTACAGACAAATTTCAGTTTCATGAGGTCCCTCTTATTGTTGCTCTTAGTGTCTGTGCTATCAGTGTTCTGTTCAAGAAGTTGTGTCCTATTCCAATGTGTTCAAGGTTATTCCCTACTTTCTATTTTATCAGTTTCAGTATATCTGGTTTAATGTTGAGGTCTGTGATCCTCTTGGACTTGAGTTTTGTGCAATGTAGTAGATATGGATCTACTTACATTCTTCCATCAATGCAGATGCAGATATCCAGTTAGACCAGCACCATTTGTTGGTGATGCTTTCTTTATTCTACTGTGCCTTTCTGGCTTTTTCCTCTTCCTTTTTAAAATTTAAGTTAGAAACAAGCTTGTTTCACATGTCAATCCTAGCTCCCTCTCCCTCTCCTCCCACCCTGCCCTCCCCCTTATGCCTCCCAGTCCCCCCACCAAATCTCCACTCTGATCCCCAGGGAGGGTGAGGCCCTCCATGGTGGATCTCCAGAATCTGTCATTTCATCCAGAGCAGGGCCTAGACCCTCCCACAAGAGTCCAGGCTGAGAAAGCATCCCTCATTGTGGGATGGGCAATCAAAGTCTATTTGTTTGCCAGGGATAAATACTACCCAAGGCCCAATAGATTACCTGGGCCTCCTCACTGACACCCACACTCAGGG
>NW_024429188.1:2257799-2346094 GCF_017639785.1 Mesocricetus auratus
GAAATTTTTAGGTATTGTATGTTCTGGTAAAAGAATTTGTTGTCTATGAAACTCAGGTGTGGGAAGGTGGAAATATTTCTTTTATGAAGAACATGTTTTCCTGCCAAAGGAACAGGTTCATCAAGCCTTCAATAAATTCCCAATTGGTCCTGGATTATAAATATCTCTAATTCATGGATTCCTCCTTGAGGCCATTCTCACAGCGAGACTTTTACAAAGTCCAGGCTTTGTAACTGGGAGGACTGTTGATAGGGTGCATAGCTGTGAGGATTGAGAAAGCACTGCTGTAATAAGGGAGATAGACTGTCCTTACCACTTTGTAGGACACTGAGTCCTCTTCCTAATGTCTCTTTTCCAGCACTACAGCTCATTAACCTCATTTTGATGTCAGGAGTAACTGTGTCTCATAATCCATTTTCATTGGCATAATGGTAGCATCTGTGATTCAGTTAAAGCAGGAATCTTGGTTTTCTGTATACATCACTTGTAGATGATTTGGAAAGTAAAGATATCCAGTCACAAGCTGTACAAGTATGTGGAACTTTGAGTAAGAATGACCCCAATAGCTCATATATTAAAATAGCTAAACCTGTTTTGGAAAGATTAGATGGTGTTGCCTTGTGGCAGGAGGTATGGTTTTGACGTTTCAAATGCACACATCATGCCATTCCCAGTTAGTAGTTAGTAGTTCTCATTCTCTCTCTCTCTCTCTCTCTCTCTCTCTCTCTCTCTCTCTCTCTCTCTCTCTCTCTGTCCCTCTCTCTATATCTCTCTCTCCATCTCTCTGTCTGTCTCTCTCTCACTGTTATTTCTGTGCCAAGTTATCAGCTCTCAACACCTGTTATAGTACCATGCCTGACTTCCTGCAGCCATTCACCCAACATAGTGATCATAGACTCTAACTACATTCTGAAACTTAGGTCTCCAGTAGGTTTTCCATGGGCTGCCTTGCTCATGGTGTCTTCACAATAATAGAAAGTGACTATAACTAATACAATAGGAGTGTTTTCCGACCAATGATCAGTGTTGATATTTATTAACTACACCTCAAAGTTTTTAAATGACTTGAGGAATACAGACATCCCAAAAGAAATCAGGGACATCATTGTTTATCTTCAAATACATGACAATGTCATCTTTGTTACCAGAAATAGGCTGGAAGTGTCTATTTAGTTAATAGGTGTAGTATCTTTTAGATTAGTAGACTTTACCTCAGCCTTTCTTTATTTCCTTCTTACTTTCCTCTTTTCTGCATGTCTGTCTCTCTGTTTTGTCAGGTTCTCAAAATAAAGCAGAGCTGGCCTGGAACTCAGTAGGTAATGCAGCAGGGCCTTCAGATGCTCCTACCTTCCCTTATAAAAATGTGTTACTGATTTCTGGTCATTAATACTTAAGATGCTGAAGGTGTACAACCCACGAATAAACATTATTGTAATGAGGCCACTACACAAAAGTTTTATAAGTTAATTAGATATTAGAGACTGGTCATCTACTTTTTTTCACAATGATTCTAGTGGTCTGTGAGATTCCAGTAAGTTCTTCTAGGCAAAGGGGTCTCAGGAGACTCAAGTAAACATCACCCTGGATATGCTTCCAAATATGATCATAACCTTGACATTGTGATCCTGCATCCTCCACCTGGCTCTACAGGACTGCTTCTTAGCATCTGCTATGCTGAGCTGAGTTTAAAGTAAGGACTTCCTGTATGCTAAGGAGCTCTCTAACAATATCAGCATGTCCTCAGTCCCTTAATGTACTATATGCCCCCATCATATGATACTAACTTCTTCATGACACAAAAGTGTAAACCAAATGTGCATCCATTTGTGATGGTGCAGATAATTGGAAGGCACAGTGCCAGCAGGGCCAGAGGATATGTGGAGTGAGAAAGCCTGTGTTTGTACCCTATCAATGGCATCCTGAGAGACTGCCCTTTGGGTTCATCAAACATATCCATTTTGGTCTGCCAAATGGGTGCTATTAACTCAGCTAGAGAAATAACTCTGCTGTGAGAAGGAAATGAACTTCCAATGATTGCACTCGATGGACTGTGAAGTCTTTTGTAGAGTGTGATGCCAGTAAAAGATGAACAGGAAATGTTGACAGTATCCTAATATCCATTCCCCTTCTGTCTTTCTCCTTCCAGTCGTTAAGCTTTGGTAATGCAAGGAGCCATAGCAGCATCAAGATCAGCAATCCTGAACATATGTCAGACAACTACTTAAACCATACTGTGCCTGAACTTAACTACAATGCCCCCTGAATTCTCCCAGGAGCAGTTTGCAGTGTACGAAGACCAAGGTCCTTACACCCATATTAACCAGATATTTAAGGAGGCCCATTTCTACAGCCTACAACAGAGATGACGTGAACATATATCAGACATCGGCTTAAACCAGAATGTGCCTGAACTTAACTACAATGCCCCTGAGTTCTCCCAGGAGCAGTTTGCAGTGTACAAAGACCAAGGTCCTTACATCCATATTAACCAGATATTTAAGGAGGCCCATTTCTACAGCCTACAGCCGAGAGGACGATACATGAATTGATGTCGTAAGCACTCATCATCCCATGTTTATAAAAACAAATTGCTTTCACACAAAGCAGTCTTGTCTTATGTCTGTATTTTCAGTAAGTGGTCAATGGGTATCTGTACTCTTTCACAGTTTGCTTCACCACTCAAATTCCAAAGGTCTTTCATGATGCTTTGATATGTTTCCTGTCAATCTGGTGTCCAATTCATGTTAAGTAGCAACAGGAGGATTTATCCTGATACTGAACTGTGTATGTGTCCAATTACAGTTGAGTTCCTAGTCACTCTTTTTGAGTCTCCATGTGAAATGTGGCTTTAAAATGTGATCCCATTTTCTGAAAGGCTAAGTGGTCTGGAAAAGTGTGTGGTTTTCATGTAAACATAAAAGAAGAAACAACAACAAAAGAGCCAACACCAAACCTGTTAGGAGCATCAGGAAGGAAGGAGAATGTGACTTGTTCTCATTGTGAAGTAAATTGCATGGCTGCTCCTCACAAGGAGATGCTGCATAGAAATCGCTCTCTATCTAGGATGGGAACAATGTGAACCCGTATGGTTTTTAAAGTGAAAACTGTTTCTAGAAACTGGACTCTTTGCATTCCAAAGGGAGAAGGCTTCTTCCTTTAATATCCCTGTGTGTCCTTTAGTCCTTTGGAATGCACTGTCAATTCTGTCAGTGAAGTGCAGATGCAAAGATTCACAACTAACCACTGGTCTGAAATCACGAAGTCCAGTTAAAGACATGGAGGAATGATAATAAGATCAAAGGGGTCAAGACAAGGATGGGAAAACCACAGAGACACCTGACCCAAGCTAGTGGGAGCTCAATGACTCTGGATTGACAACAGAGGAAACTGCATAGGACCCAATTAGACCTGCTGAATACAGGTGACATTTCTTGGGGCGAGAAGTGTGTGGGGTCACTGAACGTAGGACCAGAATCTATAAATAGTAAATGAACTTGATATTTGGAGCCCATTTCCTATGAAAGATATCTTGATCAGCCTAGCAGGGAGAGGGCTTTGTCCTGCCTCAAGGTAGTGATGGGATGGACATTGATGACTTCCCATGGGAGACCTGTTTTGTCTGAGAACAAAAGGGGGTATGAGTGGTAGATCAGGGGAGCATGAAGACTCGAGAGAATAGGAACTGAGATTAGAATGTAGAAAAAATAAAATGAAATACATACATACATACATACATACATACATACATACATACATACATATAATGACCTCACTGTCTGTGGAACCATTTTCATGATGACAAAATAGATTGTTTGCCAGGGTAAGGTCCATGTGACTGGCCTTTGCAAGCATCCAATTATAATCTCTCAGAGATGTGCACTGAGTCTTGACATCAAAAGCATGTAAAACAGATCCAAGAAGAATCCCAACATGGAGCTTGAGAATTACAATTCCCTTTCAGGGCTCATCCCCAAAATCAAGAAATAAAGTGCTTGTCCCTCTCTGGAAAGGATCAAGAATATGATGAAATACCCTGAGGTGTGACATTACGTCATGCCTACCCAGCACCATGGACCAAATCCCACCACTTTCATGTGTCTGTTGTGGTCAATCTTACAGAAGCACACAGCATTTTGAGGCCATGACAGTGTACATCTGACTAAATGTGACCAAACTCTGAGGAAAACAACTTGGAAGATGCTTAATGGACAAGAAAGTTAGTGGAATGCAATAGGAGAACACAATATTCTGTCTTCAGTCTCCATTATGTTTTGTTTGTATTGTTGTTTTGAGTTACTCTACATAACTATTGCTGTCTCTGAACTTCATAAGTGACCAGCATTGGGAGAAAAATCACAGATATTTCTCTAACAGCAATTCTTGCATTCTAGGATTCAATGCAAGACCCACCATGCCCAGTTCAGTCTCCGTTCTTAGTGATTACCTATTCTTTCAATGCAAATGGTCATATAAAAATCTAATCAATGGGATATATAACTACTGTGGTGGTCTGAAATGAAAATAATCCCAAAGACTCATGGGGGGTGGTATTATTGGAGGTGTGGCAATGTTGGAGTAGGTGTGGCCTCGTTGGAAGAAGTGTGTCAATGGGTAGTGAGCTTTGAGGTCTCAGAACTCAAGACAGGCCTGATGGCTCACTGACTGTCTCTTCCTGTTGCATGTGGATCCTGATGTGGAGGTAAATGATAACAATCCATCACCATGTCTGCCTACATTCTGCCATGCTTCCCACCATGACAATAATGGAATAAACCTCTAAAATGTAAGCCAGCCCTAGGTAAAGTTTCCCTTCCTAAGAGTTACCATGTGTGTGGGGTCTCTTCTCATCAAGAAAACCCTAACTGAGACACCAACAGACAGTAACCTTATGTGCAATCATCCCTATTCATAGTGAGGCCTCCTGATGAGCCCTGGGCTGAGTCACATGTGCAACACGGGACCTATGGAGAACTGAGTACTGTGCAGGTGGGGTGGAGAGGTGTTGGTGATGTCCTTGGAAAGAGCATCCTCATGGGGTTGCACCTTTGCCTGCTTTCTTTTTTTTTTTTTTTTTTTTTTTTGGTTTTACGAGACAGGGTTTCTCTGTATTGTTTTGGAGGCTGTTGGTCCAGCCTGGCCTCAAACTCACAGAGATCCGCCTGCCTCTGCCTGCGAGTGCTGGGATTAAAGGCGTGTGCCACCACCGCCCGGCTTGTCTGTTTTCTTGATGGTGGCTCTCAACATTTCTGTCCACTGCTGGCTTACAGAGCCTGGTCTGAGGTTTGGCTTCCAGCAGTGTTAATGCTGGTGGAGTCAGCTGAAATTGTTCAACATCTTCAGACTACAGTGGTGACACTTGGTGGGACCTGAAGACAAAGGCAAAGGCAAAGGAGAATAATCCACTAGAATCCCCAAGGGAAATGAGCTGCTCTTCTTCTTGCTGTGTGGAGATAGTGACAGATCCTCCATGTTAAAGGGACATTTACCCTAAGAAGTCCTTCTTCCTGCCCTGCTCTTTTTCCCAGGCAGGTTAACATTGCTGCCATTCACCAGAGGAGGGAGCAGAGAAACCATGTTTTTCATGTCTGCTAGGCAATTGGGTGGCTATTCCATCATATCTAATCTGTGGCAGAGAGGTCCTCCCTTTCCTGTGGATCCCCAGAAAGATGTAATCCTTCAGGAATCTGTGAATTGATGTTGGTCTCACCCTTACCACACAGGGAGGTCCTCTATTGTCCTATGATCCCTTCCATGGGGGAGTATATTGTACTTGTGGTAGGAAGCTGTTGCTTCTCCAAACCTCTACCTTTCCTCCCCCTCCCCCATGTTATAGTCTCCAAATCTGGTCTCATTTGCATGCCCAGCAATGAAGAAAATTAAAAAGAACTTTCCTTTGGGCGAAAGTTTGTCCTTTATACCTCTTCCCAGCCCCTAAACACTGATCTAGAAACACATGGACTTATACTTGTCTAGCTTCCACTTCCTCTGTGGTAATTCATGAAATGATTGAGATTTCGCAAATTCACACTTCCATAGATTAGGAACTGGATGCACAGGAATGAGAGAGGCCTTATATACCTCACCAGGTTACCCAGACAGTCGCCTCCCTACCATAGAGGTAGCACCAGAGGACAACCTTCACGACCCATTCTTTGTGCACCCATGACTCCACCATCCTGAGAGTTTTCTGTACAGACAAGGATGTGTCCCTTTCTTTGCCTTCAGCAGGAACCTGGGATGGTGAGGGTCACACTACAACTGGGCCAGGCTCCAGCACTGCTTGACAGAAAGTCGATATCTGGCCACTGATGTAGAAAAGCATGGAGAAAGGTCCTCCAGACAACATCTGACTATGACTCCATTAGAATGATGCCATCCTGTTGCATATGTCTGTTCCACAGCTCCTCAAATTCTAATTGGGCCCCATTCCCAAGTCATAATTTCTTCAGACCTTCCTTGTGTTTCTTTAACAAGCTAGTCCCACTTTTAGTCAGGTCAATCCTGAGGAAGTGCAGTGTTCCTGGAGTAATGGTAAAGAAATGGCAAAGATGCACAGGCAGTTCTGTGAGCATAAAGAAATATAGAGGGTCTGACAGTTGACAGCAGCATGTGCTGTACATGCAGAGGACTGGGAGTTGGTTCCAGAAAACCTCATGGGGCTCCGACAAAAGCAAAGAACCCTAGACTGCCAGGGAACTACAAGTCTTAATATGGCGTCTGTGGACACTGTACTTACATGCACATCCAGTCCTGTACTCTCTCTCTCTCTCACTCTCTCTCTCTCTCTCTCTCTCTCTCTCTCTCTCTCTCTCTCTCTCTCTCTCACACACACACACACACACACACACGCACATGTACTCATGCACACACACGCAAATACACACACAGAGACCCTCTCACACACAATTACAAACTTTGAAACATGAGATATTTTATATTTTTTATTTAAATTACAAACAACCTTGCTTCACATTTCAATCCCAGATCTCTCTACTTCCCCAACTCCCCTGGCCCCCAAGCCCCCCACTTAATGCCCACTCCATTCCCCAGGGAGGGTTAAGCTCTCTGTAGGAAATCCAGAATCTGTCATTTCATTCAGGGCAGGGACTAGGCCCTCCCCCAATTTTTCAGGCTGACAGACCATCCCTTATTGTGGGCACACAAAAAGTCTATTTGTGTCCCAGGGATAAATACTGATCTACTACTCAAAGCTCCCTAGGTTGCCTAGGCTATCTCACTGACACCCGCATTCAGAGTGTCTGGATCAGTCCCATGCTGGCCTCTCAGTCATCAGTCTGGGCTCCAAGATCTCCCCCTTGTTCAGGTCAGCTGTTTCTCTGGGTTTCACCAGTCCAGTCTTGACCCCTTTGCTCATCACTCCTCCCTCTCTGTCACTGGGTTCCAGGAGTTCAGTTCAGTGTTTAGATGTAGCTGTCTGCCTCTGCTTCAATCTGTCACTGGATGGAGGTTCTAGGATGGCATATAAGGAAATATCAAACTCATTATCAGGGAGGGGCATTTAAGGTAGTTTTTCACTATTGTTTTGATTGCCAGTTGGTATCATCTTTGTAGATCTCTGGAAATCTCACTTGTGCCAAATCTCTCCTCAAACCTAAAATGACTCCCTCTATTATGGTATCTCTCATCCTGCTCTCCTCTTTTCTTCCCCAGATCCAACCTTCCTGCTCCCCCATGTCCTCCTCTCCTCACCTCTTCTCCCCCTTTCTTTTTACTGGCTCCATCTACCCTCCCCCCATGCTCCCAATCTGCTCAGGAATTCTTGCCTTATTCTACCTTCTCTGGGGTACCATGCATATCTCTCTTAGGGTACTTCCTGTTTCCTAGTCTCTCTGGCAGTGGGGTTGTAGGCTGGCACTCCCCTGATTCATGTCTAATGTCCATATATGAGTGAGTACATACCATGTTTGTTTTTTGTGATGGTTTTTTTCTAGTGCTGTCCATTTGCCGGCAAATTTCAACTTTCCATTGTTTGTTTTTTCCTCTGAGTAGTACTGCATTGTGTAAATGTTCCCCATTTTCTCTATCCACTCTTCAGTTAAGGGGCATCTAGGTTGCTTCCATGTTCTGGCTATTATAAATAGTGCTGCTATACACATAGTGGAATAGATGTCCTTGTTGTATGAATGTGCATCTTTTGGATATATGCCTAAGAGGGGAATTGCTGGTCCTTGTGTTACTGATTCCCATTTTACTGAGGAATCTCCATACTGATTTCCATAGTGGCTGTATGAGTTGGCACTCCCACCAGCAGTGTAGGAGTGTTCCCCTTTCTCCACAACCTCTCCAGCATAAACTGTTATTGGTGTTTTTGATTTCAGCCATTTTGACAGGAATAAGATGGTATCTCAGTGTTGTTTTGATTTGCATTTCTCTGATGGCTAGGAATGTTGAACACTTTCTTAAGTGTCTCATAGCCACTTTAAACTCCTCTAATTGAGAGTTCTCTATTTACTTCTGTTGACCACTTTTTAATTGCATCCTTTGGTCTTTTGGAGACTTGCTTCTTGAGTTCTTTGTAAATTTTGGAGATCAGCCTTCTGTCAGATGTGGAGTTAACAAATATCCTTTCCCATTCTGTGGGCTGCCTTTTTGTCTTGTTGACTGTCCTTTGGCTTGCAGAAGCTTCTCAGCCTCAGGAAGTCCCATTTATTAATTGTTGATCTTATTGTCTGTGCTACTGGTGTTACATTCAGGAAGCAGTCTCCTGTACCAGTTCATTCAAGGGTATGCCCCAATATCTTTTCTAAGAGGATCAGTGTGACTGGATTTATGTTGAGGTCTTTGATCCATTTGAACTGAAGTATTGTGCATGGCGATAGACATGGATCTACTTGCTGGCATCCAGAAATTCCAGCAGCATTTGTTGAAGATGCATTCTTTTTTCCATTGTATCATTTTAGCTTCTTTGTCAAAAACCAAGTGTTCATACATGTGTGGGTTTTCAATTTGATTCCATTGGTTTACCTGTCTATTTTTGTGCCAGTACCAAGCTGTGTTCAGGACTATAGCTCTGTTATACAGCTTAAAGTCAAGCTTGATGCCTCCAGACATTGCTTTGTTGAATAAGGTTGTTTTTACTATCCTGGGTCTTTTGTTCTTCCATATAAAGTCGAAAATTGTTCTTTCAAATTCTGTGAAGAATTGTGTTGGGATTTTCATGGGGATTGCATTGAGTCTATAGATTGCTTTTGTCAAGAGTGTCATGTTTACTATGATAATCCTACCTATCCAAGAGCATGGGAGATCTTTCC
The DNA here is from genome assembly GCF_017639785.1 of Mesocricetus auratus. Lineage (NCBI taxonomy): Eukaryota > Metazoa > Chordata > Mammalia > Rodentia > Cricetidae > Mesocricetus > Mesocricetus auratus. The sequence continues at coordinate 2,267,072 of NW_024429188.1, forward strand.
ATTTTCTGGTGTCTTCTTTAATTTCTTTATTTAAACACTCAAAATTCTTTTGAAACATGTCTTTCATTTGTTTGGTTATCACTACGCAAAGGTATTTTATGTTGTTTGTGGCAATTGTAAAGGGTGATGTTTCTCTGATTTCTTTCTCAGCCCTTTTATCATCTATATATAGTATGGCTACTGACTTTCTTGAGTTGATCCTGTATCCTGACACTTTGCTAATGTTATTTTTTAGTTGTAGGTGTTCCCTGGAATAGTTTTTTATGTCATTTATATAAACTATTATATCATCTGCAAATAGTGAAAGTTTGACCTCTTTGTATCCAATTTGTATTCCCTCAGCCTTTATGATTATTGGTATTCTCTCGATTCCGTAATTGTTCAAAGTATCCAAACATCGTTATCTTTATGTCACTGTTTTTTTTTCTTTTATGGAAAGTAAATTCTCTTGTCATAAGATACATCCTGATTTTGGTTTCACCTCTCTCTACTTCTCCCAATACTTCACAACCTTCCTGACTCCAGATCCACTCTCTGTCTCTCATTAGAAAGGAACATGCTTCTAAGAGACAAGAACAAAATAAAATATACTTTTATAAAACAAACACTACCATTTTAAAGATAGGCACAGTGGTTCAACAGGATAAGAGTACCAATAGCAGGCAGACTACTCAGAGGTCCCCATTGTTTTCACAACAAGGAACCCCATATTAATACTAAGCCAATAGATATAGCACACATGCAGAGGATTTGGTGTAGATGCAGGTAGGTTCTGTACTTACTGTTTCGGTCTCTGTGAGCTCATATGTGCATTGTTTATTGACCCAAAGGTCTTATTCAGCTGCTGTTCTCCATCCCCTTTGTCTCTTACAATCTTTAGCCTCTACTTCATTGGATTTCCAGAGCACTAATGGGAGAGATGAGATGGAGAACTTCATTTAGACTCTCTCCACAAGACTTCTTGCTATTTGACTCTATATATGATCCCTTCAGCTACCAGAGGAAGGCCTCCATTGAGGACTGGATGAGGCACTGATCTATGAGCATAGCAGGATATCATTTGAAAATATTTTATTGATGTTTTCAGATCAGCATTGTTTTTTCCTTAGGAATCTGGGCTATCTAGTCTCCGGTACTTGGATATTCACTTAGGTCATGTGTAGATTCCTTCTTGTGGAATGGGCCTTAAATCAAATCAGATATTAGTTAGCTACTGACATTTCCTGTGTCACCATTTCCATGGCATATTTTGCATGCAGGACAGAATGTAAGTCAGAGGTTTTGTGACTACATTTTTGTCCATGTTTTCCTTTTGTTACCCTTCCCTCTGTTAGCCAGACTACCTTCCCTCACCAAAGAGACTAGAACATAGGGGTGAAAGTTCCTTGTAGGCAGCAGTTTGACTTCTCCATGATCAATGAGTTGTGCAGGTGTTGTGCTCAGCAATAGGGGTCCACTGTCAATTTTTAGAGTGTGACCATTTCTTTGTCTTAGAAACAGCCTGTGTTGAGGATTTCCTTGGCAATCCCTGAATCAAGAACTCAATTAAATGCAACACAGCCCCACCATTGCAAGCCTTGGCTGGCTTCAAGTGATGGCCACTCTTGACTCAATATTCATTTCCCTTTACTATGTGTCCTCATTAGTATCTCCTTCATAGATTCCTGGAAATTTTAATGCAAAAGGTTTCCACACCAACAAACAAATGACACCCAATTCCAGTCTTCACTTCCCACACACTCTGTATCTCTCCACCACTTGCCCAACCCCAATTCTCCATCCCCATTTCTGTCCCAACCTGCCCTCAGTCTGCCCTTAAAAATCTCTATTTCTCCCTTCCAGGAGATCCAAGCATCCCCACCTAGACCTCTTCACTTTACCTAACCTCTCTATGTCTAAGGATTGTAACTTTTTCATTATTTACTTTTGTTTGTTTTTTTTATTTTTTTGAGACACAGTCTTATTATGTAGTGCTGACTCTTCGTGAACTCACTATGCAAACCATTGTGGCCTGGAATTTACAGAGATCCACTGCTCCCCAAGTGCAGGGATTAAAGACTTGTACTACCACTGCCCTCAGCTTATCATTTACTTAAAGGACAATTTACACCTATAAGTGAGTGCATACCATATTTATCACTCTGGGTCTTCCTTACCTCACTCAGGTTGATTTATTGCTAGTACCAACCTTTTGGCTGCAAATTTCATGATGTCATTTTTAATGCTGTATAATATTTCATTGTGTAATTTTACCATGTGTTCATTACCATTCTTCTTTGAAAGACATCGAGGATGTGTACAGTTTCTGGCCATTATACATAGAAATGCAATGGACATGGTTGAGCAAGTATCCATGAGGTGTGATGAAGTATGCTTTGGGTATAAGTGCAAGACTTGTATAGCTGGATATTGAGGTAGATTGATTCCCAATGTTCTGAGGAACTGACATATTAATTTCCACAGTGGTTTTACAAATGTGACTCCAAGCTACAATATAGGAGTGTTCCTCTTGCTCCACCTCCTCAATGGCATGAGCTGTCACTTGTGCTTCTGTTCTTAGTCTTTTGGACAGGTGTAAGATGCTATCTCAATTTAGTTTTAATTTGCATTCCTTTGGTAGCTAAGGAAGTTGAACATTTCTTTAAGCATTTCTAGTCTGAGGTTTTTCTAATGAGAATTCTCTGTTTATATCCATGCACCAATTTCTAATTGCATTGTTTGTGGTTTTTGATACCTAGTATTGAGTTCTTTATATATTTTGGAAATTTGCACTGTATCAAATAAGGACTTGGGAAAAAACTATTTTTCCCATTCTGTAGGCTGCTGTTTTGTCCAATTGGTTGTGTCCTCTGATCATAGGAAATGTCCTTCTGTACTATGTGAATATGTGTTGCTTTTATTGGCTGATGGATAAATCTATTTTGACCAATGACAAGGCAAAATACAGTTAGGTGGAAAATCCAAACAGCTACAGAGAGAAAAAAGGCAGAGTCAGGAGTCATCGTTTTCCTGCCAAAAGAATAGTATGCTGGAGCAAGGCCGGTAAACTACAGCATCATGGCAATTCATAGATTAAGAGAAATGGATTATTTATAAGAGAGTGCCAGCCAGTAATAGGCATGAGCCATTGGACAAGTAATTATAATTTAATATTAGCCTCTGAATGAATATTTCATAATAGGCTATGGGGACCCAGCAGGTGGGAGAGAAAGAGGAGCAGTGGGACCATTTGAGATAGAGAAAATCTTCCAAGTATGCTCTGCCTTGCAGAAATATTTCAGTTTCATATATCACTACATAATGGGGTCCCTTTTATTAGTTGTTTATCTTAGTTTCTGTTTTAATGTGTTCTATTCAGATAGTTCTCACTGGTGCCAATATGTAGCATGAATTATAAAAACACAGAAGCAGATTTTAGGATTCAAGTTGAAGAGTACAAAAGCAAAGCAGCCAAAGACTAAAGAGTTCTTACCTCTACCAAGGCTGGCACAATCCTGTCCTCAGAGTGACAGCAGACTGAATACACTGCACTCCTCTCCCACCTAGCTTATATTTCTCTCTAGTACTGTGATTAAAAGCAGGCACTACCAGCGTCTGATCTGTATGTTTGACTCCTGTGGCTAGCTATGCACTATGATCTTCAGAGAAGCTTTTTCTGTGAGATCATCAACAAAATATTACCACACTAATGTGTTGAAGGCTATGCCTCAATTTTCTGTTCTGTCAAGTTCAGTGTATCAGGTTTTATGTTGCAGTCTTTGTTGGTATTAGACTTGTGTTTTGTGCAGAGTGATAAGATTATCCTTTGTGTATAGGAGTGCTACTGATTTCTTTGGGTTAGTTGTGAAATTGTTTATAAGCTGTAGGAATTCTCTGGTGTAATTTTTAGCATAAGTTATTTGACTGTCATATTATCAGCAAATCACAATGCTTTGGCTTCTTCCTTTCCAATTTGATCTTCAGTTGAATTATTGCTCTAGTTAAGACTTCTAGTACTGTGTTGCATAGGGAAGGATAGTGTGGACAACTTTGTCTTGTTCTGGATTGTAGTGGAATTTCCTTGAGTTTCTCTCCATTTACGTAGTTGATGGTTACTGACTTGCAGCAGAAAATCATTGTCTTTAATATATAAGGTAATTCCTTTATATACCTAATCTATCTAGGACAATTATCATGAAGGGGCATTGCATTTTATAAGTGGATTTTTTTGAATTTGTTGAGATGATATTATGTTTTTTGTCTTCCAGTGTGTTTATATGGCAGATTGTATACACTGATATTTCTATGTTGAAGCACCCCAGAAAATCTGGATGAAACCTACTTGATCATGCTGCGTTGTCTTTGACATGTTATTGGATTCATTTGTCAAGGAGTTTGTTGAGTGTTTTTGAGTATATGTTTATAAGGAACATTGTTCTGCAATTCTGTTTCAGTTTATAGTCTTTATGTGGTTTGGACATCAGGGTGACTCTGCCCTCACAAGATTTATCAGACAATGTTCCTTCTGTTTGTACTTTATGGAATCATTTGAAGAGCATTGGATTCTTTAAGTATTCTTTCAAACTCTTGTCGACTTCTGTGATAAAACCATACAACCCAGATTTGTTGTGGGGTTTTTTTTTGAATGGGAGATTTTAATCACTTCTATTTCTCTATTGGTTCTAGGTCTACTTAGATTTTTTAATCTGGTTTTTTATTTGTCTTTGGTAAGTGGTACTTATTAAGGAAATGATATATTTCTTTAAGATTTTCCAATTTGGTGAAGTACAGGATTTTAAAAGGTGCTCTAATGATTCTCTGGATTTTCTACTGTCTGCTGTTCTGTGTATCCTTTAGTGTCTGATTTTGTTTATGTAGATGTTCTCTCTATCCTTTAGGTACTTTGAATAAAAGTTTGTCTATTTGTAGAGTTTTTAAAGAACTCTGTTTCTTTTAGTTTTTTGTATTGCTCTCTTTGTTTCTATTTTATTGGTTTCAATTTTGAGTTTTCTTATTTCTTGGAAACTGCTGCACTTGTGTGTGTTTACTTCTTTTTGTTCTAGAGCTTTCTGGTGTGCTGTTGGTGACTGGCATGAGATCACTCCAATTTTCTATATAGGCTCTTAGTTTAGCATCATTCTTCTTAGCACCACTTTCATTGTGTCTCATAAGTTTGGGAATGCTGTGTATTAATTTTCATTGAGTTTAGAATGCACGTAATTTGCTTGTAAATTTCATTCAGAATCCACTATTTTTTGTTTTTCAAGGCAGACTTTCTTTGTGTAACAGTTCTACACATCCTGGCACTAAGTGTGTAGACCAGGCTGGCCTAAAACTCCAAGAGATCCACCTGCTTCTGCCTTCCTCCTGAGTACTTGGATTAGAGGCTTGAAGGAACCATCACAACCTGGCATGATGCATTTTTCATTTGTCAGTTTTGCTGTTCAGTTTCCATGAGTTCATATGTTTCCCCTTGTTTTTGTTGATGTTAATAGGTATATTTAATATGTGGTTGTCAGATAGGGTGCAGAGATTCATTTAAATTCTTTTATCTGTTGAGTCTTGTTTTGTGTTCTAGGATGTGATCAGTTTTGGAGAAAGTTCCATCAGGAGCAGAGATATAGGTATATTCTTTTGTGTATTGCTGAAATTGTAAAATTTCTGTTAACTCTTCTTTGGTTTACCATGTCTGTGAACTCAATCATTTCTCTATTTAGTTTTTGTCTGTGTGGCTTGTCTATTGGCCTGAGTGAGATAATGATATCTCACACTACCAAAGTTTGAGGCTAAATGTGTGATTCAAGCACTAGTAGTGCTTTTTTCAAAGACTTGCTTGCTCTTGTGTTTGATTTGCAAAAATTGCAATGTGCTGTATGTGGAATTTTACTTTGAGGATGTAGTGTTCTTTCCTATTTCTTCTAATTGGTTTTGGTTTGAGGTCTATTTTGTTAGATATTAAAATGGCTATATGTTTTGTATAATGCATAATTTTTGAACCCTTTATTCTGAGGTAATATCTGTCCTGAATTTTGTGTTTTTTTGTCTTGAATGCAAAAGAAGTATAAATGTAGTTTTCCCATCTATTGTGTTAGTCTGTGTATTTTTATTTTGGGATTGAGGCCACTGATGTTGAGAGAGATGAGTGTCTAATGATTGTTGATTCCTAATATTTTGTTGTTTCTGGTTTGCAGTGTGTGTGTGTGTGTGTGTGTGTGTGTGTGTGTGTGTGTGTGTGTGTCCATGTCTGTTGTTTTGATTTTGCTGATCTGAGATGACTTATTTCATGGATGTCGTCAGCCTCTATAATGCAGATTTCCTTCTAGCTCCTTCTGTGGGGCAGGATTTATAGATTTATGTTTAAATTTATAATGGAATATCTTATTGTCTTTATCTATGGTAACTGCAATTTTCTCTGGGTGCAGTAGTAAGGGTTAGTTTCTTAAAGTTTACAACATATCTGTCCAGGCCTTCCTGAGTTTAAGAGTCTCTATTGAGATCTCAAGTATATTACTAACAGACATTCCTTTATATGATAGGTGGGCATTTTCCATGGCACATTTTAATATTCTTTTTTGCTATGTACATATATTTGTTTCTTTCCACTACAATCTGTTTGGTATTCTGTATGCTTCTTTTACCTTCATAGGTATCTCATTCTTCAAGTTAGGAAGTTCTCTTGTGATTTTGTGAAAACAATTTCTGGGTCTTTGAGCTAGGATTCTTTTCCATCCTCTCTACCAGGAATTCACAAACTGTTGATCATAAGCCATTTGGTAGGGACAACAAAAGATCCTTTTACAGAGGTCACATATGTGCAGCAAAATTACAGTCATGAAGTAGTAACAAAATCATTTCAAGTTTATGGGTTACCACTACACGAGTAAATGTATTAAAGTGGCACAGTATTAGGAAGGTTAAAATGCACTGCTCTGCTATACCTATTATTATTAGGTTTGGTAATTTGTTAGTGTACCAGACTTTCTGGATGTCTTGTGTCAGGAGTTGTTTGTTTGTTTGTTTACACTTGAGATGTATCCAATCCTGCTATAGTATCTTTAGTGCTTAGATTCTCTCTTCCATCTCCTGTTTTCTGTTGGGGAAGTTTGTTAGATTGCCCAAATTTTTCATTTCCATAATTTCTTCAGTTTTGGTTTTCTTTATTGAATCTATTTTAAATTTCAGGTATTGAACAATTTTGTTCATTTCATTCCACTCTCTGTTTCTGTTTTCCTGAATTTATTCAAGGAAGTCATTGGTTTCATCTCCAAGGAGCCCTGTCATCTTCATATATGATTGGTTAAGGCCTTTTTTGCCTCATCTGTTTTGAGTATTCAGAGCATGTTGTGCAAGGATACCTGTGTCTAGTGGAGACATCTTGCCCTGGCTGGTGCTGATTGTATTTTTACACTAGCATCTAGTCTTCAGGATTTGGGATGATTGCAATGTTAGATGTTGATGTCTGATCTTACCTGAATTGGGAGAGTGTTTGGTCACTTGGTGTCTGCTTTCTCTCTATTTTCAGAGAGTGTGATGGGTGTATGTTATCTCCATTTCTGGCCTGTTCAGCTGGTGTATTCACAGGGAATATCTGCTGATGTTGGTGATTGGGATATTGGCATGAGTTGGGGGAGGAAGGTTGGAGAAGAAGGTCTTTATATTCCATGGAGATTGAGTCAGAGGGGAAAGGGAGACCCCAGCAGGTTTCGTGCTCCAGAAATGGGCATGAAACTAGTGGGACTGGGTCTCAGGGGCAGTCGGAGATGTGTGTGTCTGCCTTCAGCTTACTTGTTGCTCTCTGAGGAACTCCTGTTGGGTTAGCAAGAGTGACTACTGCAGATGGGATCTGGATCAAAGCAACAACTGTGGGGAGTGAGTTTTGAAAGAGAAGAAGTAGCAGAAACACAGTAGATAGAGGCAGGAGCAGGAAAGGTCTGCAGGCAGTCTTCCTGGTACCTCAATTTCTGGCAGTCATGGCCTGTGGTTTAACAGGGGCTGCTCTTTTACATGGAAAGTCAGTCCTTACATCTCATAGGTTTGCCGAGGGAGTCAGGGGTCTGAAACAAAGAACAGGAAACAGAAACAAGAAGAATAATGAGATGCCAGGCTTTCATCCTACCTTGTAGCTATCTCATCGGTCCAAGTGAGGATTTGATGTTTTTCTTTAATTTAGAAACCAAATAGCTTCTAAGTGGCTGACATACACCCAGGATCTGGGAAAGACGCAAGACTGCAAGGCTGAGAAGGATGCTGGCACAGGCACAAATTTCTGGATTACCTGTGATCAGGGAAAAGGTCATCCTGCAAATACTGCATCTGTACAGGTCTATAATATTTTCCTATATATCTCCCCATTTGTAGGTATCTGGTACTGTGGGGTTGGAAAATGGTAGAATGTGAGCAACGTTGTCACAGACAGGCTTAACATGTCCATCACTGCATGAGTCATTTGCTCTCATGAGTGTTTGTTCTATTCTGAGAACACCAGTGCAATGGCAGAGACATCCTCCTCATGCCTCTGAATGGCACTCCTGAGCTATCAGGCAGATGGTTCTCTCCTTCCTGGAAACTTATGTTGAGCAGGCCCGACCACTCCAGCAGAATGAGAATTTTCATAGGTGCAGGTTCTTTTGCGCGAAGACACCATGTGGACTGGGGGCTGAGTAAAACCATGGGAGCCAATGATAATGATGAAGTGGTACCCATGAACAGTGTTTTTCGGTCATTAGACTCTTATCTGGTGCTGCTCTTCCTTCTTCACCCATTCCCTTGTCACCTCATTCATGAAGAGTAACAGGAAGTGGATAACGTGATGCAGCTGACTTGGAGCCGATTCTTCACTATGCATTTCACACTGAGAGCAAGGGATACATTCCCAGAAACGAGCAGGCTCAGTTTGCACAGAGCTGCATCTTAAACAGAGTTCTATCTTAAGTCCAGTGGAAGGAAGGTAGAGTGTCCCTAGCAGTCTATGCTCTAAAGGTTTTACAACCTTCCCACTTTGTCCTCCCTCCAGTTTGACCCTTTTTTGTGTAAGATGTGAAATGGAGTTTTCCCTGTCTATACACAATGCTGCTTGCTGGGAATTCCAGGCTGGTGTGCACATGCAGGGCATAGACTATTGGAGAATCATACATACATACATACATACCCATTCACACTTGCACTCTCACCACTTGCTCTTATGCTCACTTTGGACAAGTAGCAATGAAGTGACAATCTGAGGTGTTCTGGGTATCACAGGCACTGTCTTCCTGTTGCTGCTTCACTCTCTAAATGATTATGGTTGACACAGGGAATGAGGATTAAGAGCTGGTGAAAGAGGAATTGTCAGGTCGTCTAGACAGTGTCCATGTCTTAGGGTCGGTGGGAGTTGTGCAGGATTGTGAGGCATTGGGTCAGTCTGATAGATGGTGGAGTCTTTCAAAGACTACCTAAACTAGACCAGACATAACATCATGAATGCTTAGGTAGCTTGAGCTCAAGTTGCTGCACAGAGTGTCCAGGATCACTGGGACTCTTGGGTAAGAGAGTATGAGAGGAGACTTGAAACTGAGGACCTTCACCAAGATGGAGGTGCAGGTGTGGAGCTGACAGTCATTAGTAGATGGCGACACAGCACAGCATTTAAGACCCAGTGTCTAGTTTGGCATGGAGGTTCCAGGACCTGTTAAATCCTTTACTGGGTTCAGCAGGTCAAAGCCTTCTGTGCCACCTCCATCTCACAATATCAAGAAGAGTGATGGGAAAAAAGACGACCAAACACAAAAACACAGCTGCCATCACTTAGTGAACAATAATGTTGCCCTTTGTAGATGATGATAGATGATGATTGGCTCTTCACAGAGAAAGGGGATAAGTAAAAGGGTAGTGGGGAGACCAAGAGAGGAACATGGAGCATATATTCATGTGTCCACTGTTCTTTGTAGACAATGATTGACTCTTCAGAGTAGAAGAGGCAAAGCATAAAGGGGGATCACATGTTAAGACTATGGAGCAGGTAAGTATAGGCTAATTCTAATGGTATTCATGTGTGCACTGTTGTGAAGAAACCCATTATTTGTGTTCTTACAAACCCTTTTATGGGCTGGGATTGCATTTCATTTAATAGATGCCTATGAAGCAGGAAGCCTTTGGTGTGGTCCCAAGCCTCACATAAAGAAGTGTACTGGCATGTACCTCTAAAGCTGGCCTTGGGATGTGGAGGCTGCAAGATCACAACCTCAATGGTTAGAAAGGGAATTTGCAGCCAGACTGAACTACATGAGACCACAATACCCAAGCCTGCTTAAATATACAAATTCTACACGCGAATACATAGGTGTTCACATTGACACACACTGTTCCTCCAGCAGCAAGCTGCTGCTTTATCTACTTGGTGCTTCATGTAAGACATGATGGCCAGTTCCAGTGTTTCCACTTAGAAACAGACATAAACGAGGAAAGGGAAATTGGTTGTTTGTGGTAGACTCTAAAGGAAAGGCAATTCCAGAGAGTCACACACTTGTTCTCACTCCTTTTCAATGTACCTAACCATGGACACATCACCTTTTGCCACCACCCTCAAGACAGGTTTTAGGACCAGTTTCCCCTCCCTCCATTGTTTGTTCAGTCTCAGCACCTTGCAAGTGCTTCTTTGGTTGCAATGAGTCCCAGCAAGGCTGCAGAGTCTCAGGCAAGGCCAGTCCAGTGCTGCCACACTGTCCCCTGGGCTTGGGTGTGTGGTGGGGCCTGATGGTCTCAGGGTCCTCAATCAAATAGGGAAACTTCATTTCACATGAAAAGAAAAATAAATCTAGCTGACTCCTCAAGTGAGAAGCTGACCAACAGTTAGAACTAGTCCTGTCTCCTTTCCCAAACTTACCTTACCCTGTCCCTTCAGGGAAAGAACCAATCTACCTGAGAAAGCATCCTGCATCTGCAGACAGGCTCTGCCAGTTTATAAAATATCTCTGCAAGGAGGGCCCAGCTTCTGTGTGTCATCTGGAGGCCTTCATCTCTGGGAGTCCTGCTAACTGTCTCTTCTCAAGGCTGCTCTTCATTGTACAGCATCTGCTGGCTGGAGACAGCAAACGGTGGTTGTCTCTTGCAATCAGGTGAGGTGAGAATTGGTGGTTCATAATACTAAACAACTACAGGATCTTTGTTTATCAAGCAAACCTGGGCTTCCCAATCGAGGAGTTGTATCGTCGTCCTAGGGTCATAACTACACTGTAATGAAGTAAAACCCTGTGCACAATATTTGGTCATCTTCTGGTAGGAGAAACTGGACCTCCACTGGTTTTATGGCATTCGGGAGCCAATTAGACTTTAATTAGTGTTAGAAGAGGCTCCATTTTCAGGCTTTGGACCACAAGACTTACAGTATCCTCCACCCCTTTAATTTTCCCACTTTTGGCAGGGGCGAGGAAAGGTTTATTTGTCTTTCACTTTGACATGGTAGTCCATTACTGAAGCCAGCTCAAGAGTGCAAACAGGACAGGAATCTTGAGTCAGGAGCAGATGCAGAGGCCATTGAGTGCTGTTTACTGTCTTGCTCCTCATCAATTTTTCCCACTATTGACCAGTATGATAGCCCATCCCATGTAGCAGGATGCAAAATTAGGCACTGCTGTGTGAGTTCTTGGATGGTGTAGTCTACATAGTGAGTTCCGTGCCAGGGATGGTCACATAGTGAGACTCTCTCTCAAAAAATAAAATAAATAAATGTAAACAAAGGAGAGGGCTGACACAAATAAACATCAAAGTATATACCAAAGAACTTAAGATGTTCAATAAGGTTTATCTCAAATGATGTTTGTGGAGGACTGTGTAACAGCCAGGGTTGGAAAAGTTATAGAAGTCTGATGATAGGACTAACCAAAATATTATCTATCCTTTATGAAAGTCTTCTGTGGGAAAATACTAAATGAATATTGAATACTAATGTGGGTCACTTAAGTAACAGAGGCATCAAAGAACTCCAGAGTGTGTGTGAACAGAGGAAAGAATGCCCTTGTGAAACCCTCCTTAAGTTCTATCAGCACCTCTTTCATGATTCTGTTAGACCTCAGGAGCAACAAATGACAGGACAAAGGCATAGAGAGAGAATGCTCTGTCTCCATAGTGGGCTGCTGGAAGGCACTGAAGGGAAAGCACAGGAGGGGACTGTGGAAGCCTTTCCAACTACAACTACAACCAGACTGGGCTCAGATTCTGGCCAGCAAGGGTACAGGGTTCTGTACCCAATGTGAGGAAGGAGCTGAACTCTCACAGAAAACAGAGTGGGATTGGACCCAGCAGCTCTTTCAGGACCTCCAGTGCTGTGATAAGTACTAGGGACATCTTACTTGGAGCTTATTAACTCCAAGGCAGGACATAAGGTCAACCCCACAAGACTGCCTGAAGCTTGGAGATGATGACATAATAAATTGCAGTTACCTGTAGTCACAGCTTTAGTGGCAGATTGACAGATCATTGTCTGAAATCCAATTGGGTTGGAAAAGGGCTATTGTCCTGGATTTAAGCAATCAGAGACCCCTTGTCCTGGGATGCTTCAGGTGTTAGCAGAGGATTTACAAAGCAATTGTTTGCATTCCTACCCTGGCTATTGTTTAACCCAGCTGGTCCAGAATATCTAGTGAGTGCCACAACTTGCATAACCAGCCCCCTGCAGTGGTATGGATTGTTTCAGACCCCTGACTGACTCTGCAAATCCATGAGAGTCACTCAAGGACTGACTTTCTGTATAAAAGAGCAGCCCCTGGTAAACCACAGGCCATGAGTGCCAGAAGCTGAAGTGACTGGAAGGCTGCCTGCAGACTTTCTCCTCTCTCTGTTCCCACAAAGTCAATCCCCACTCTCACCCCCAGTTCTACAGCAGAATAGCCACGACTATCTTTCCTGCTCCTGCCTCCATCTACTGTGTTTCCCCTAGATCTTCCCTTTCTATCCTCAGTCCCCACACTTGTTGCTTTGGTTCAGAACCCATCTGCAGTAGTCACTCCTCTAACCCAAGGAAAACTCCTCCCAGGGCAACAATTAGGCAGAAGTCAGACACATACTGTTTGCCAAGTTTACAGAATCCCAGAGACAAACCCAAGGAGTCAACACTCTGATGCAAAAGCAAAAGGATCCATTTATTGTTCAGCTGTCCAGATGGATCTCTTTCCATGGTGGAGGAACTGAGATGCCCACCAGCCAAAATAAGAAGCTTTTAAAGGGGTAGACCATGAGGCTGAAGGCCACAAATTTCAGTTTCCATGTTTACTTAAAGTCATAAAACTACAGAGTAAAGCAGTAACTATATATTTTAATCAAGATACATTTGAGTAAGACAAGATAGGGCATGATGTTGCAGGGTTATGCGGTCATAGGGTCTGTCAGCTATTCCCTGGGCCAGAGGATCTTTACAACTAGTAGGGGGCCTATATGACTAGCAATTAGCAAAGGAATGTCAAAAGGAGTGGTGGACAGTTACCTCCCCTTTTTGGAGAGCAAGGGACTTAGGCACCAGCCACAGCACTCCTTATTTAAGGAGTTAAAATTTCCCTTTCTATGTATAGATTTAGGGCTCAAGTTTTTGAACGTTTATTAATTTTAATTTTTGGTCCCTCAACCGCTCTCCTACTGCTCCTGAGACCAAGTCCCACTAGTTTCATCCCCAGTTCCGGAGCAGGAATCCTGCTGTGGTCTCCCTTTTCTCTCTGACCCCATCCCCATGGATCATAAAGACATTCTATTCCAACCTTCCTCCCCCAACTCATGCAAGTATCCCAGCCTCTGACATCAGCAGATGATCGCTGTGAACACACCAAATTAATAGGCCAGAAATTCAGGCAACACACAGCCATCACACTCTCTGAAATTAGAGAGGAAGCAGACACCAAATAACAAAACACCCACCCAATGCAGACAAGAGCAAACATCAGAATCTAGCATTGCAATCGTCCAACTCCTGATGACTAGATACTGGGGCAATATGTTTCCACTAGACACAGCTATTCTTGCACAACAAGCCCAGAGTATTCAACACAGATGTAGCAAAAGAAAAAGACCTTAGCTAACCATATATGAAAATGACAGAGCTCCTTGTTGATGAAATCAATGACTCCCTTGAAGAAATACAAACACACATACACAAATACACCCACCCACCCATACACACAATTGCTTCTTTCCTGGACATAGTTCTCCTGGATGAGACAGGTGAATGCTGGCTGCCAGCAGGGTGCCATGCATGTGTGTCAAAGCTGAGGAGAGCTGTTGCCAAACCAGAATGTTCTGAATGTTAATTGAAACACATATCAAAAGAGCAAATGTCTCTGTTGAACCTCATGAAAAATTCAGAGCTCTATGAAGCTTATGCAGTGCTCACAGAAACTGGAGAACATTTGTTCACACAGCGTCAGTAATCATTTTAAGAAAAAGTCAGCCTGACACTAAACACAGCAGGACAAAAAGGTCCCATTAGATTAGTGACACTGAAGCTGGCAGGTGAGGTGGTTCAGTGGGTGAGGTTTCTTGCTGCCAAGCCTGATAGGACCTGAGTGGGATTTCGGGGACTCACACTATGAAAGGAGAGAACTGACTCCTGAAAGTAATCCACTCACATTCACATGGATTTCAGGGCACACACATCAATCAATGAAAAGTGTAATCAAATGTTTGCAAGTAAGGTGGAAAGAGATAAAGGAACTATGTGACAGTCTTCTCTGGCCTCTTCATACATCACACACACACACAGACACACCATACACACTACACATGCACATCACACACATACACACATATCACACATACACACACATCATACACACACATCACAAACACACATTACACCCTCACTCACATCACACACACACCAAACACAGAGATCACACACATACCCACCATAAACATACATCCCAAACACCATACACACACATCACACATACATATCACACACGTACACACACGCACATCACACACACACACACACATGCACGTGGAGAGAAAAAAGTACTATAGCTATATTAACTAAACAAATAATTACAAGTATATGAAATTATGTTTACAAATATGCATGTATATTTGTATACATGCACTGTGGTGAGGTCTTCTATTCAGAATTTGATTTCCCAATAATTTGAAAGGGACCCTAATCTAATGACATTTGCATCTCTCATAGTGACCACTGGCACTTTATTATTTGTACTCACTCTGCCATCCCCTGTCCCATTTATATATTATTGAGACTGCCATTAGAACCACAGAACTCTTTGTTCCTGACATTTCTTTTCCTCCAGACAAGCAACTGAACTCACTTGCCAGAAAAGGGAAGCCTATTACTTTGCCTTTACATTTCCTTCTGCTTGTACTTAGGGGAACATATCATTAGAAAGTAACTGTGAAGACCAAACACAGACATAGTTATTTTACCCCTTTCCTATACAAAGTTTAGGTTCAGGACATTTCTTCTAAAACTCCAGCATTTCTCTGAACAATATGTAACAGATGTGAGCCTAGACCAATCTCCACACCTGAAAAATATAGCATCATTAGCTTTCCAACTCTTCAAACACCAACACTGGAGAAGCTAGATATCTGTAAGAATCTTAACTTCCTAAGTTTTCCGTGCTATGAGCAAAACCACATTGGTCACACACAGATGCATCGTGAATACATGGATGTCAGGATAGGCCCATTCTAGTCCAGATACACCAGTCCAGGTCCCCAATGTGAAGTGGAAAGTCGTTGTCATCATATGTCCAAGGAAGACAGCAGACAGATATTTGATGGTTAGACATCAGGGTCTAAAGTGATAACCGAACACAGTCAATCCACAAAAATGCTAATAAAAAGCAACAAAATACTATTTACAGACACTAAGTTTGGAGCAGTTTGTTAGTAGTAGTAGATGCCAAAAATCATGACTTTTGCCAAAAATCCCTGCACAATTTTCAAGATTTAAATTCTATACTTATGCGGGTGTGAAATAGAGTGGCCCTTAGCCATGCACCTATTTAAATGGAAATTAATTGCATTTAATTTATATTTAAAAGTCGGTTTCTCAGCCATACAAGACACATTTCCCAGGCTAAACAGCCAAAGCTACATGCACCCAAGAAGATCACAAAATGTTCCCAATTTTCATAGGAAGTTCTATCAGTGATCACTTACAGACAACCCAGTACTCTGCCCTCATTTCTATGTAGAAAGCTAAAGATGAAAGGGAACAGTGACCACATATTCTACCTTCACAAGCATAAAACTAATCAAATAACGCCCTGTAGCCTTTGTCTAACCAAACTGAGAATAGGCATGGTAAGGTCGGCTCCAACTAGAAAGAAAGCTGACAAATAAATCCGGGGAAATTTTAAGCCTGAGACTTGTGAAGAAAAACTCTTGTTATTGTTATTGCTGCTTATTATGCCCCTCCAAGCAAAAACTGATCTCAGTATGTCACTGAACATGAGAAAGTGTCTAAGAGGCATATTTACCCGAAAAGCTGAGGCAGATGTGGTATTGAAGGAGATATTGTGCAGAATTCTCGGAGGTTTTGCCCAACAGACTTGTTAGGATCCATCATCTGGAGAAGAACAAGGACCCAGTAGCTTGGCATACAGTCACAGAAAATGCCGCTTTACATTATAAGATTATTTGTTCCTTGTGGGAAATTCTGTACTTACATGGATATGTATGTATATGTCTACATAGGAGACCTACAGGAAGAGACTAGGCAGAAACGCAAACCAGTAACTCATATAAATACACATATGGCTATGCCCTCAGGAGGATATAAGTAAGAAGCCATCTTTAAAAAGCCCTGTTGTGAGCCTAGCCTTTAATGGCTGAGCCATCTCTGCAGCCCAATAGTCACTTTTTAAAAATACTACTGCTACATAATTTCAAAAATGATATGGCTTTAATGTCATGTGATAAAAATAAAGTTTAAAGCAAGTGTAAGGTAAAGATTCATGACACACAGAAACGTAAGATCGAGGAATGACATTTTTCTTGTGTGGGTCTAGAAAGAGATGGATCTGTGGTTTCTTTCCTCTGGGTCTTTTTGTCTCTCCTCACTCATCAGCAAGCCTGAGCAAGCCAAGGCCTTCCTGAGGCATGGGTGTTTATTTTGTCCCTATTAGGGGAGCGATGCACTATAACTACACATGTAGATAGATATCTGAGGTCAAAGATGGAGCCTACAGACCAGCTCTGAGACTTGTGTGGCAATACTGGTCTACAACTAACAACATGGGTATCTTTTTTCAATAAAAAGCGTGTAAAAAGTCTATAATAACGCATATTTTATAACAGTAAGATACTTTTGAATTTTAACGTTATTTTGTTTGCTCCATGGCAGGAGAGAAGAGGACATAGCAGAGGCCTGGGCTATGACACTGTGAGTAGATGTATCACAATAACCAGATGACTAGATGTATTTCAACATAATGGATATCTAAGGATCTTTATAATCCCTGTGCACATACAGAAGATTAGCTGTGCAATAATCAAGGGACTTGATACCAGGGAGCCTGCTCCAGTTACTTTAGGAGATGAGCACAATGTATTTGGGGATCTAGTTAAGGACACAAATGCCTTACCATTATACTCAAATACTCAAAAACTTCTCTAACCTTTTCTGAAATTAGAAGAGATTCCTGTGATAGGCAAAAAATACCTTGGGAGTATAAAATCTAATTTTTAAATAACTTTGAGTTTAAATGAGGCATGGAAATTTTCAACCTAAAAAATTCAATTTGTAGAAAGTTACTAGCACATGAGGAATATAATGGAAACTACATTGCAGACTCTATTATATGTGAACCATTACTAAATACACTGTTTTATTTGTGCATACATGGTGAACTTCATAGACTGCTTCACAAATTTATTGAGATCAGATATGATTCCTATCCTGAAAGTAATTTAATATTCATAAATGAAAGAACCTATCCTTCCTCATCAAAGACATTCACTATAAATTTGTCTCATTTAATTGAGTTTGAATTGTATTACTTTAGATTTGGGGATAGCCTTGCTAGTACTATAATTATGACTTCCCTAAATGGTGCCAGTATGATGTTAGATATGAAAGTCAGCAGGCTTCTGCTGAAACCAAGTCTTTTTAATTTCATATCATTTGCATATAAAGACATGATGTTGACAGCAATAACAATGTTGTCCAGAGTATTCATCTATATTTGGCGAATTAAGTCCTATGCTTTATATGTTTTGAAGTTTACATATCCCTCCTCTTCCTCAATAAAGATTGGAACTGAGAGGAGTCGTGGGGAGTGAAAAGGACAGGTTATTAGTTGCTTTTTATTTGGCTGGACACCACCTGTTCCCAATAAGGAGAACTGTTTGCACCTAATAAGGAGACCCTGTTAGCATCAATCAGAAGCAGGAAGAACTCATAAAGCTTCACGGCATGAGAACAGAGTGAAGTCTGGGACTCTGTTCCTTTACCATTGCAACTCAGCCACATAACAGTGTTATTTAATGAATATTGATTGAATTTCCCAATGAATGATTAAACAACACCAACAGTGTCATATCACAAAGCAGGAGGGTTAAAGAGAGTGTTTTAGCAGTAGTCCTGTACTAATTTCTGTGTTGTCTGGAGACAGTGAGTGATGATGACCTTAAGGTCTGTGAGATGTGTCTTGATGATTAAGTAGTAAGAGAGCAACAATAGCCCTTTCTACTGAGAAAACTTAACTAATCAGAAGCCACATGCAGAAATGACTTCCCTCCTGTCTGCAGGACCCAGACAAGTATACTAACAATCCATCCCAAGATGCCAGGGACACACTGCATGTGGTCACCATTGAGACACAGGTCTTTCTAATCAGCAGAAAGTGGAAGGGCTGGGTAGAGTCCTTGCTCTGCCCAGTAAGGTCCTGAGTTCATAATGGGGTGCAGGATCAAGGAAGAGGAGGGGAGGGAGGAGGAGGAAGCAGAGGAGCAATAACTGGAAGGGGTTTCCAGGATTTGTCCTTATGTTAAGCAGGTTAAGTGGCTGTGAAGGTAATGTAATGATGTCAGGTGAGGGTGGGTGCAGTCTGTGGCTGCTGCTATGGTTATCATCTATAAATGAGAAGAGTGAAGGTTAAGTTGTATGATAAGGAAGCAGTCTCACATAATAACTAAAGGAATATCATAGTCAGGGCTTCTATTGCTGTGATGAAACACCATGACCAAAAGCACCTTGGAGGAAAGGGTTTAATTGGCTTACACTTTCATATCATAGTCCATCACTGAAGGAAGTCAGAACAGGAACTAAAACAGGGCAAGAATATGGAAGCAGGAGATGATGCAAAGGTCCTGAGGGATGCTGCTTATTGGACTGCTCCCCACAGCTTTCTCAGTCTGCTTTCTTATTGTACTCAGGGCCACTGGCCAAGGGACACCACCATCCACAATGGGCAGGACTCACCCCATCAATCTCTAATTTAGAAAATGGTCTATAGACTTGCCTACAGCACAATATCATGGAGGTAGTTTCTTAATTGAGGTTCCCTCCTCTGGGATGACTATCTTGTGTCCAGCACAAAGAAAATAAGTGTTTCTGCACTGTCAGATCTGGAAAAGGTTCTTATGCACAGATCATGACTCCAGAGAGGTTTTGTCTTGCTGTTCACAGCAATGCAGCAGGTTTATGCCAGTGTTCCACTGTGAAGTTACCTGTGGTCCTTGGACACCAATGAGTCAGCTGCTGGCAACCAGAAAGACACACTGAGATGCAGTGAGAGCCTTGTTAATTGACAAATGCTTCCATAGAAATGACATTGAAAAGACTGGAGAAAGCTGATTTTTACCAAAACCAAAAGCTGGTAAGATATGTTAAAGACCTGAATCTAATCACTATCCCTCCTGTCTGGATAATCCACTCATAGACCAGTGAGATTGGTATAATTACTATGCTATTAGAGAAAATATCATTTATGAAAATTGATACCTACTGACAATCATGATGTGATAACTGAAAATTAAAACATACTTATGTTCATGGGATATAAAATTGGAAACTTTTTCATCAAAAGTAGGAAGAGTTAAAATATTATGTATTTTTTCTTTATTATATTTTTTATTTTTAAATTTAAATTCAAATTAGAAACAAGGTTGTTTCACATGTCAATCCCAGGTCCCTCTCCCTTTCCCACCCCTCCTCTCACACCCTCCCACCAATCCCCCCAATATACCATCCTTTCTTCAGGGAGGATGAGGCCATTCATGGTGGTGTCCACAGTCTGTCATTTTATCCAGGGCAGGGCTTAGACCCTCACCCAATAGTGCAGAGTGAGAGTGCATCTCTCATTGTTGGATGGGCACCCAAAGTCCATTCATGTGTCAGGGATAAATACTGATCTGCTACCCAAGGCCCCATAGATTGTCTAGGCCTCCTCACTGACAGCCACATTCAGGGGGTCTTGATCAGTCCCATGCTGGATACCCAGTCATCAGTCAGGGATTCAAGACATACCCCTTTTTCAGGTCAGCTGTTTCTGGGGGTTAAACCATCTCAGTCTTAACACCATTGCTCATCAGTCCTCCCTCTCTGTCACTAGCTTCCTTGAGTTCAGTTCATTGTTTAGCTGTGGGAGTCTGCCTCTGCTTCCATCAGTCATTGGATGAATTTTCTGTTTCCCTTACTCTGTGGCCATGGGACTGTAGGCTGGCAATCCCCTGACCTATATCTAAAATCCATATATGTGAGAGTGCATACAATGTTTGTCTTTTTGTGACTGGGTTACCTCACTCAGGATGGTTTCTTCTCGTGCCATCCATTTGCCTGTAAATTTCAGGATCCCATTGTTTTTTCTGTTGAATAGTACTCCATTGTGTAAATGTACCGCATTTTCTCTATCCACTCTTCAGTTGAGGGGCATCTAGGTTGCTTCCAGGTTCTGGCTATTACAAAATATATAATGCTGCTATGACCATAGTGGAACAGATGTCCTTGTTCTGTGAATGTGCATCTTTTGGATATATGCCTAAGAGTGGAATTGCTGGGTCTTGTGGTAGGCTCATTCTCATTTTCCTGAGAAGTCTCCATACTGATTTCCAAAGTGGCTGTACAAGTTGGCATTCCCACCAGCGAGTGTTCACCTTTCTCCACAACCTCTCCAGCATAAACTGTTGTTGGAATTTTTGATTTTAGTCATTCTGACAAGAGTGAAATGGTATCTCAGATTTGTTTTGATTTGCATTTCCCTAATGGCTAAGGATGTTGAACACTTTCTCAAGTGTCTCTCAGCCATTTTTGACTCCTCTATTGAGAATTTTATATTTAGTTCTGTAGCTAATTTTTTAATTGGATCCTTTGGTGTTTTGAAGTCTTGCTTCTTGAGTTCCTTGTATAATTTGGAGGTCAACCCTCTGACAGATGTGGGGTTAGTGAATATCTTTTCGCATTCTGTGGATTGCCTTTTTGTCATGCTGATTGTGTCCTTTGCTTCACAGAAGATTCTCAGTTTTAGGAGGTCTCATGTATTCATTGTTGACCTCAGAGTCTGTGCTACTGGTTTTATGTTCAGGAATCAGTCTCCTGTACCAATTCGTTCAAGGGTACAACTCACTTTCTCTTCTAAGAGCTTCAGGATTCCTGGATTTATGTTGAGGTCTTTGATCCATTTGGACTTACGTTTTGTGCATGGTGATAGACATGGATCTATTGGCATTCTTCTACATACCAGCATCCAGTCATGCCAGCACCATTTGTTTAAGATGCTATATTTTTTCATTGTATATTTTTAGCTTCTTTGTCAAAGATAAAATGTTAATACATGTATGGGTTATTATCAGGTGTTCATTTCGATTCCTTTGGTCTACCTGTCTATTTTTTTGTCAATACCAAGCTGTTTTCAAGACTAAAGCTCTATAATAGAGCTTGAAGTCAGTGATGGTGATGCCTCCAGGAGTTGTTTTGTTGAATAAGGTGGTTTTGGCTATCCTTAGTCTTTCGTTTTTGCATACAAAATTGATTATTGTTCTTTCAAGGTCTATGAAGAACTTGTGCTGGTATTTTAATGGGGATTGCATTGAATCTGTAGATTGCTTTTGGAAGGACTGCCATTTTTATTAGGTTGATCCTACCTCATTCTCATTAAATTCTAGGAAGTCTTTTGTTTTTTTTATATCTTCTTTGACACAGGAATGGTGCATTGTGCATTATTCAGTTTGCTTGAGTTTGTAGGGTTTCTGTAATTTGTATTGTTGTTGAATTCTAAATTTAACGAATGGTGGTCTGATAAGATTCATGGAGTTATTCGAATTTTTGTACCTGTTGTGTTTTGATACGTTGCCAAGTACATGGTCTGTTTTTGAGAAGGTTCCATGTGGTGCTGAACAGAAGGTATATTCTTTTTTATTTGGATGGAATGTTCTATAGATGATTGTTAATCCCAATTGTGTCATAACTTCTATTAGTTCCTTTGGTTATTTGTTAAGTTTTCATCTGGTATTCCTGTCTAGTGATGAGTGTGTTGTGTTGAAGTCTCCCAATATAACTGCGTGGGGCTTTATATGTGATTTGAGTTTTGGTAATGTTTCTTTTACAAATGATGATTCCTTTGTATTTGGGGCATAGATGTTCAGAATTGAAATTTCATCTTGGTGGATTTCTCCTGTGTGTGTATGAAATGACCTCCTTCATATCTTTTGATTGATTTTATTTTAAAATCGAATTTTTTAGATATTAGGATTGCTACCCCTGCTTGTTTCTTGGGACCATTTGATTGAAAAAATATTTTCTCAACCTTTGACTATGAGTTGATGTCTGTCTTTGAGGGAGAGGTGTGTCTTGTAGGCAGCAGAAGATGGGTTCTGTCTTCAAATCCATTCTGTTAGCCTGTGTCTTTTTATGGGCAAGTTAAGATCCTTAATGCTGAGGGGTACTAATGACCACTGATTGCTCATTCTTCTTTGATTTCGAGTGGTTGTTGCGGGTGGAATTATATGTTGAATTCCACACCTTTTTTTTCCTTTTGGCTATTGGTAATGTGGGATTATCTAATTCCTTTGTTTTTCTGGTTGTAGTTAACTTCTTTGGGTTGTATTTCCTTCCAGAATTTTCTGTAGGTCTGTGTGAGTGGATATATATTGCTTGAATCTAGCTTTGTCATGGAATATCTTGTTTTCTCCATCTATAGTGATTGAAAGCTTTGCTGGGTACAGAAGTCTGGGCTTGCATCCATGGCCTTTTAGTGTTGGCAGAATATCTATCCAGGACTTTCTGGCTTTCAGAGTTTTCATGGAGAGGTCCGGTGTAATTCTGATAGGTTTGCCTTATATCTTACTTGACCTTTTCCTTAGCTGCTCTTAATATTCTTTCTTTATTCTATATGTTTGGGGTCTTGATTATTATGTGGTAAGGGGAATTTTTTGTCACTCTGTTGGTGTTTTGTAAGCTACTTGCCCCTTCATTGGCATGTCTTTCTTTAGGTTTGGATAGTTTTCTTCTATGATTTTGTTGCATATATTTTCTGCCCCTTTGACATGGTTTTCTTCACCTTCTTATAAACCTATTATTCTTAGGTTTGGTCTTTGATAGTGTCCCATATTTCCTGGATATTTTGTGTTATGGATTTGTTGGGCTTAAGATTTTCTTTGGTTGATAAATCAATTTCTCCTAGTATATCTTCAACACTTGATTTTCTCTCATCCAGCTCTTGTTCTTGTATTCTGTTGGTTATGATTGCATCTGTAGTGCCTGACCGTTTGACCAGCTTTTCTATTTCCAGCCTTCCTTCAGATTGTGGTTTTTTATTGTCTCTATTTCAGTTTTCATCCCTTGCATTGTTTCAATTGTTTCTTGCAATTTGTGCTTTGTCTTTTCATCCATTTGTTGCATTTTTTGGAATTTTTGGTTTGTTTTTTCTTCCATTTCTTGCAGAATTTGCTTTGTTTTTTTCTTCCATTTCTTTGAGGGATTTTTCCATATCCTCTTTCAGGGCCTCTATTATTTTTTGACATTGTTTTCAAGGTCATTCTCTTCTGCTCCATTTGCATTGGAATGTTGGAGTCCTGCTGGTGTGGAGTCTCTAGAATCTGGTGGTGTCTTATTTGTTGCTAAGTGTGTTTTTGTATTTTCTTCTTCCCATTCCTTCTTCTAGTGGGTGCAGAAAGAGGCTCTTCCTGGCCTGGTGGTTAGGGGACCAGAGTTATATTTCAGTTCGTCCAAGCAAGTCTAATACTCTGACAGTTCACCTCTTCCTGGTTCTAGTCTTGCTCCAGTAGGTAGAAATCTGGGATATTCCAGCTCCCACCGGGAGGGAAGACGAGTGGCTGTCTCCAGGCACTGGAACACAGGCCCAGAAACAGACCCCGTATTGCCTGGTCCTGTGAGTGGAGACAAAGGCCAGGAAACTAGGGTGCATAGGCTCCAGCTGGGAAGGGAGGCTCTGTGGCAGTCTCCAGGCAAGTGGGTCCTGGTCCCATCAGTGGAAAAGAAGACCAAGAATCTGGGGTTTGTAGGCTCCCGCTGGGAGGGGAGGCCCTGTGGATGTCCCCTGGCAGTCCCCATGCAGTGGAAGGCATGCCTGGATACAGGGCCAGGGTTACCTTGTCCTGTTGGTGGAAAAGAAGGCCAGGAATTTGAGGTCCATAGGCTCCCACCAGGAGGGGAGGCTCAGTGACAGTCCCCAGGAACTGGAAAAATTTTTCTGTATTTTTAAAAGCTATTATTTTTTCTAAATGTCAAAATTGTACAGAAACCAAAAGGTAAAGTTTAAGCATTGTTTAAAATCAGAATAGTAAATAAAAAATTATCAAACAAAAAATTACATAAATGAAAATACTTAATATTTTTTTAATTATTCCATGTGTTGGGTGCAATGAATGGTATCCACCAACCACCCCAAGCTATTTGGAAGTCTGGGGGAGAAAATTCTAACTACTTGAGCTCACAAATCCAATACCAGCTTAGACAACATAGTGATGAATAAATAGAATAAATGAATAAAAATTAAGTATAAGTATGTCTTATAAAAATCAAACTATTCCTGGGTCGTGGTGGTGCACGCTTTAATCCCAGCACTCGGTAGGCAGTGGCAGGTGGATCTCTGTGAGTTCGAGGCCAGGCTGGATCGACAGCCTCCGAAACAATACAGAGAAACCCTGTCTCGTAAAACCAAAAAAAAAAAAATCAAACTATTTGTAGCTCTAACGTACAAGGCCAATGACTGACACCCTTCATCAGTGTTACATCTAGTCCTATGTGTCTAAAATGTGATAGGAACTTTAACTTTAAGAGGTGGGAATGGAAGCCAATCTTGACCAGTCATGTGCAAACCATTAGAACTACACTGATATTTTCACAAATTGAACATGAGAAAATGGGTTCTCTATACTACTAGTAAATTATTGCTTACATAAGGGACTATTGCAGTTGTATACTCTGAGGGCAGATTCATTTGTATTACCTAAGTGCATTGACCATGATGCTTCTTCTGGCATGCTGACCTAGCTTTCACCTCTGCTGTTGGCAACTGGACATCCACATAGCCTACAAACAGAGAGGCTTTTTGCTATATGACAGAGGAACAGAGGATAAGCCACGTGGAAAACTTTCACTTAAGCATGAACTGTGCTAGTCATGAAAGTCGATATCTGTGGGGGGGAAGGGGGAGAGGAGGGGTAGATGCACATGTGCTCTTTCATATGTTGAGTTTATATATCTGTCATAAACAAACCAGGTTTCCACAACATGGGGCATCATGCAGAATTCCCTAATGCTTACACCACAGGGATGGATCTTCCTCTTTTTTCAAAATCACTCAGCTTAATGGCGAAAAGTACTGATGGGACCTAGTTGATGGCAGAATCCTTGCAAAACACTGTAACAATGGAAGAAGTTTCCCAGAGGAAAGGAAATGGAAGGATTTTGGAGCTGGAAATGGAAGATAACAGAAAATAAATCAGGGAAGAATGACAGGTAGACCACAAATGTCACTCATCTTTTCAACACTGTGTGTGGCTGTGTGGCACTGGGCATTTGGTAAGGTACAGGCAAATTTCCTCATCACTGAATTGCTTCTTTCCAGGAAGAATTGATGCTGGTATAAAGTACCGAAATCTGTTCAGCTTATAGGTTTAGTATGGGGAATTCAAAACCCATTCATTCTTCCCCAAATATACCATTTTACATTCTTTTTCTCAATATAGGTTTTTATTTAAATTAGAAACATGTATGCTTCACATGTCAATCCCAGCTTCTTCTCGTACCCATCCTCCTTTCCCCCCCCCACTTCCTATCAACAACCCAACCAATCGCCACATCATTCCACAGGCAAGATGAGGCCCTCCTTGGGGGGATCTCCAAAGTCTGTCATTTCATTCAATGAAGGACCTAGGCCCTTCTTCATGTGTCCAGGCTGAGAGAGCATCCCTCTATTTGGAATGGGCTCCCAAAGATCATTCATACACCATTGTAAACATTGATATACTACCTAAGGCCCCAGTTATTTCTATAGCCTCCTCACTGGCACTACATTCAAGGAGTCTGGATCAAGCCCATGTTGGCCTCTCAGCCATCAGTCTGGGATTCAAGAGCTCCACCTTCTACTGTCAGTTCTCTTTGTGGATTTCACCACCATGGTCTTGACCCATTTGCTGATCACTTCTCCATCTCTGTCACTAGGTTCCAGGAGTTCAGTTCAGGGTTTAGCTGTGGGTATCCGTGTCTGCTTCCATCACTCCCTGGATGAAGGTTCTAGGATGGCATATAGGGTAGTAAACAACCCTATCATCAAGGAGGGGCTATTAATGTAGTGTCTCCATTATTGCTTCGTTTGCCAGTTGGTGTTATCCTTGTAGACCGCTGGAAATCTCACTAGTGTCAGCTCTCTCCTCAAGCCTATAATGACTAAATCTACTATGGTATCTCTCATCCTGCTCTCTTCTATTTTTACCTCAAATTTCCTGCTCCTGCATGCCATCTTCTCCCCTGCTCTTATCAACCTTACTTTTTCTTGGTTCCCTCTCCCCTCCCCCCGATGTTTCCAATCTGCTCAAGAGATCTTGCCTCACCCCAATTCTCTGGGGTATCATTCATCTCTTTTGGGAACCTCCTTATTTCCCTGACTCACTGGCACTGGGATGGTAGGCTGAAACTCCCCTGATCCATGTCTAAAAACCATATATGAGTGAGTACATACCATGTTTGTCTATTTGTGTCTGGGTTATGTCACTCAGGATAGTTTCCTCTAGTGCAATCCATTTGCCTGCAAATTTAGAGGTTCTATTATGTTTCTCTGCTGAGTAGTACTCCATTGTGTAAATGTACCAAATTTTGTCTATCCACTCTTCAGTTGTGGGATATCTAGGTTGCTTCCAGGATCTAGCAATCCTAGGGATGCAGGGATGGTTCAACATGAGAAAAATCTATCAATGTAACCCTCCATATAAGCAAACTGATAAACAAAAATCACATGATCATGTCACTAGATGCGGAAAAAGCCTTTGACAAAATCCAACTCCCCTTCATGATAATGGTCTTGGAGAGATCCGGGATAAAAGGTACATACCTAAACATCATAAAAGCTATATACATCAAACCAACAGCCAACATCAAACTAAATGGACAGAAACCCAAGGCAAATCCTCTAAGATCAGTAACAAGGCAAGGCTGTTCCTTCTCCCCTTATCTCTACAATATTGTACTTGAAGTTCTAGCTAGAGCAATAAGACAACAAAAGGAGATAAAGGGGGTACGAATTGGAAAGGAAGTGGTAAAACATTCACTATTTGCAGATGATATGATAGTTTACATAAGTGAACCAAAAAAATCTACCAGGGAACTCTTGCAGCTGGTAAACACCTTCAGCAATGTGGCAGGATACAAGATCAACTAAAGAAAATCAGTAGCCCTACTATATACAGATGAAAAGTAGGCTGAGAAAGAAATCAGAGAAACATCACCCTTTATAATTGCCACACACAAGATAAAATACCTGGGGGGTAACACTAACCAAGCAGGTGAAAGACCTGTATTGCAAGAACATTGAGTCTTTAAAGAATGAAATTAAAGAAGACACCAGAAAATGGAAAGATCTCCCATGCTCTTAGATAGTAGGATCAATGTAGTAAAAATGGAAATCCTGCCAGAAGCAATCTACAGACTAAATGCAATCCCCATTCAAAATCCCAGCACAATTCCTTACAGAAGTTGAAAGAACAATTATCAACTTTATATGTAAAAGCAAAAAAAACCAGGATAGCCAAGAGAACCTTGGTGAACAAAGCAACATCTGGAGGAATCACCATCCCTGACTTCAAGCTCTATTATAGAGCCGTAGTCCTGAAAACACCTTGGTATTGGCACAAAAATAGACAGGAAGACCAATGGAATCGAAGTAAAAACCCTGAGATTAATCCACAAACCTTTGAACAGATTATTTTTGACAAAGAAGCTAAAATTATATAATGGATAAAAGATAGCATCTTCAACAAATGATTCTGGCATAACTGGATATTGGCATGTAGAAGACTGCAGATAGATCCATGTCTATTGCCATGCACAAAACTTAAATCGAAATGCATCAAAGACCTCAACATAAATCTAGCCACACTGAACTTGTTAGAAGAGAAAGTGGGAGGTACCCTTGAACAAATTGGTACAGGAGAATGCTTCCTGAACATAACACCAGCCACACAATTACTGAGATCGACAATTAATAAATGGGACCTCCTGAAACTGAGAAGCTTCTTTAAGAAAATGGACATAGTCAGCAATACAAAAAGGCTACCCACAGATTGGGAAAAGATATTCACTAACCCCACACCTCCCAGAGTTCTGATCTCCAACATTTACAAAGAACTCAAGAAGGAAATCTCCAAAATACAAAAGGAGCCAATTAAAAAATGGGGGATTGAACTAAATTGCAAATTCTCCATAGAGGAGGACTAAAGTGTCTAAGAAACACTTGAGAAAGTGCTCAACATCTTTAGCCATTAGGGAAATGGAAATCAAATTTACCCAGAGATATCATCTTACTCCTGTCAGAATGTCTAAAATCAAAAACACCAATGACAGCTTATGCTGGAGAGAATATAGAGAAATGGGAACACTTGTCCATTGCTGGTTGGAGTGCAAACTTGTACAGCCACTTTGGAAATCAGTATGGAGATTCCTCAGGAAAATGGGAATCAGTCTCCAACATGACCCAGCAATTCCACTCTTAGGCATATACCCAAAAGATGCCCATTCATACAACAAGGGTGTCTGTTCCACTATGTTCATAGAAGATTATTTGTAGTAGCTAGATCCTGGACGCAACCTGGATGCCCTGAAACTGAAGAGTCGATAGAGAAAATGTGGTATATTTACACAACAGAGTTCTTACTACTCAGTGGTTAAAAAAATGGAATCTTGAAATTTGTATGCAAATGGATGGCACTAGAAGAAACCATCCTGAGTGAGGTTACCCTGTCACAAAAAGACAAACATAGTATGTACTCACTCATATATGGATTTTAGACATTGATCAGGTGAGGGTCAGCCTACAATCTCAGGGCCAGTGAGTCTGGGAAACAGGGAGTTTCCCAAGAGATATGCATTATACCCCCAGAGAAGTGGAAAAAGGCAAGATCTCCTGAGCAGATTGGGAACATGGGGGGAGAGGAGAGAGGACCTGGAAAAAGAGAGTTGGATAAGAGGATGGTAGAAGAAGACATAGGGAAGCAGGAAGGTTGAGTTGGGGTAAGAGTAGAGGAGACCAGGATGAGAGATAACATAATAGTTGGAGTCATTATAGCTTTGAGGAGAGAGCTGACACCAGTGAGATTTCCAGAAATCTACAAGGATAACACCAACTGGAAAACTATTAGTAATAGCAGAGAGACTACATTAATAGCCCCTACCTAATGATAAGGTTGATGACTTCCTTATATGACATTCCAGAACCTTCATCCAGTGACTGATGGAAGCAGAGACAGATACTCACAGCTAAACACTGAACTGACCTGCAGGAATCCAGTGACAGAGATGGAGGAGTGATGAGCAAAGGGATCAAGACCGTGCTAGTGAATCCCACGAGGACAGCAGACTGGACAAGGGGGAGCTCTTGAACCCCAGACTGATGGCTAAGAGGCCAACAGGGGACTGATCCAAACTCCATGAATGTAGTGTCAGTGAGGAGGCCTCAGAAATCTTTGGGGTCTTAGGTATTAGATTAGTGTTCACCATGGCATACAAATGAACTTTAGGAGTCCACATGGAGGACTGCTCTCTCAGCCTGGACACATGGGGAAGGGCATACATCCTGCACTGGATGAAATGACAGACTCTGGAGATCCCCCCAAGGATGGCCTCTCCCACCCTGGGGAAAGATGTGTGAATTGGGATAAGGGTGGGGGGCAGAGGGTGGGGCTGATATGGAGAATGGAGGAGCTGGGATTGACATGTGAAGCATGCATGATTCTAATTTACATTAAAAAAAGAAAAAATTCCATTCTTAGAACCAGTGACTAGGATCTACATGGTTACACCACCTAGTAACGTTGTAGTCACTTTAATTTCTGTAAGTTTACTGTGTTTATATGAGGATAAAATCCCTAATACTGTGTTTATATAAGGCTAAAATCCCTAATACTGTGTTTTGCAGAATGTTTCTGCATTGTCAAATGACACATGCTCTGCTTTCTCCTCAGAGACTTGGAGAATATTCCCAAGTCAAACATATTGCATAGGATCCTAAGCTTAAGAAATGAATGGCCCATGTTGAGGTTCTGTGTATTTTACTTTAAGAACGTTAAGCATCTATTGGAGATTGCCTTATCTTGAAAAAAAATCCAAGTTTGCAGAAATCAGTACATTTTGATGTTTTATTTTTAAATCTTGGTACTTGGTTTCATGAAAATCACAATAGTCAAAACCCTTTTTAGTCAGTAGAAAAGACACTGTGTTGATTCAGCAGACGAGGAAGTGTTTGTCACACTGTCCATATTCCCAAGGATGCCAGTGGCTACTGTAACAGATGCTGGCACAGATACAGGCTGGCAGGTATTGGGAATCCAGTCATGACCCGGGACCTTCCTGTTGGTCCTGTGATGAGGTTGCATTCCTTGTTTAAATACAGTTCTGACCAGGGAGCCCCACCTCACCTTTCTTCGAAGTCAGGAGTGGATGGATTGATGGACATTAGCACACACCAAGGAAGCATTTAGAATAGAATGAAGTTTTCAAATGAAAGGTCCATCTGCCAGGTTACCACAGAAGAAGAAAGAAAGTTACTACCTTCGTTTGGTAACATTTCTTGTTTAGACTTTGATACTGCTAAAGGAACACACAAACAGCAAGAATCACTCTTCAGTCAAAGCAGATGAGAGAAGAGACCCTGTGACATGAAGGAAGATGTGTCTACTTTTACATAAGTTGATTTATAAAGATGGACCTGTCTAAACCATCTGAAAAATAACTAAGTTACTTACTTTAAACTCATTGAACTTTGTAAATTGGAGTTTTTAAATTACATAGGTATCTATGTGTATTGTAATGAGTGAAGCAAGAATCTTATCTTTCATTTCACAGTCAGGAAGCAGAGTGAGACAGACGGCATGGGTTTAAAATCATAGCAAAGTCAGTTCCTACTCCCCCTTCTCCTTCATTCATGTACCAAATATACCAACGTAAGTTGCATTGCAGTAAGTCAGTGGCAATCTACTCTGGAAGACATTTCTTCCTTTTTCTCACCATAAGAAAAAGTTTTATAGATAGGTAAGCAAAGCCACACACATATACCTTCATATGTGAATTTTTGTCTTCAAAATTAGTATCATGTAAACCCGATATAGTGGCTCATGCCTTTAATCCCAGGACTTCAAAGGCAGAGGCAGGTGTTTCTCTGTGTGTTTGAGGCTATCATAGACTACATAGTGATTTCTGGGACAGTCAGAGATACAAACTAGTACCCTGTCTAAAAATATAAAATAATAAAATAAAAAACATGTATTCATAACACAGATCATCTTCCATGTGTTGTATATTAGCTACTTTCCCTATCACACAAAAGCACACATACAAAACGTACTTGTTTTTTCCCTTACACATTCAAATTAATGATGCCCTAAAGAAAGTTGTACTTTTTATGAGCTCCTAAGTTTAACAACCCCTTTAGGCATAACAGTGTGATGAGAGTGGACGTGGGGTATAATTTGACCCACATTTGGAGACACCAAAATTTTGCCAGCTACATGAAACATCAATGAATCTCACAGATATAAAATTAAACATTAAAAGTCAAACCAAGGGACACATACCGTGCAACTCAGTTTATATAATGTTTTACCAGCAGGCAAAACTTAGCTAGTATTGGAGGGTATGCTTTGATGAAAAAAACTATAAATAAAAGCAATATTGTGGTTTCCGCAGCAAGGAACAAGGGAAAAACTGACTGGCATAAATGTGAGGGCACTTCTCCAGCAATGGCAATAAAAGTAAACTCGGGTTTGCTTTGTTAGTTTTTTTAAAAATGAAAAAAAACAAGCTATGTTTATGGCCATGTGCCATTTTCCACTTGTGTATAATCTGACTGCATAATGTGAAAGTTGGAAAAATTGTTTGCAAAACCAATTGTGTGTGTGTCTGTGTGTTTTAAAGATAGTCTAATGCTCTCTTTTATACTAATAATACCTTAAGGAATCTACCCTATGGCATTTATACTCTTTAAAATGCTTTATCCCAACCAGGCATGGTGGCTTATGCTTGTAATTCGAGCACTCATGATGCTGAAGCAGGAATGCCTTAAATTCAAGGACAGGCAGGTTATAGCATATGACACTGTCTCAGAAACCAAAGTCTTATCTCTAATGATCAATGACAAGTAGCTAGCATTTTGAATATGAACGTAACTTAAAACCCCAAAATAAAGGAAGTGATAAAATATGGCCTCAAGTTGTCAGAACTGAGGAGAAACACCGTATAATCATGACTACATATTTTAAAAACGTATTCATGAACACAAGAATTAAAGGCATGCATCAGACAACAGAGTTGCATTTTCAGTGAGGCTGTAACTGATTTCTTCTTGCCTTACCTGAATTCTCTACTTTTCAATAATCAGCACTTTCTAACTAAAACTTTACTATTTGTGGTTTTAGGAAAATTTTCATACAAAGCTGAGTTAGCAAAGTTTGTTTACAGTGTGGCATAGAGTTTGTTACCTTGTATGCTAAACAAAATTTAAACATTTTCTAAAAAAATTCAGCCAAACAGAAATAAAGGCTGGGTGGGCACTTCTTTTAAGATACCTGTGAGTCACAAAGGGAAGAATTCCTATAGCAACTGAAGAAATGGAGGCCCAGTGTTTAAAGTAGTTTTGCCAGAGTCACATGATCACAAAGGCAACAGATCAGAATCTGAACCCTTTCTTGCCAATTCTAAATTCCAAAACTCAGTGAATTCTACCATTCACTTGTGTGTGGAGTTAAGTAAACAATATTAGCTTCTAGAAAAGAAACACAGTGTGGATGGAATGCCCAATGGTGTGATCCAATACAGCAAGGCTGATGTCATGCTATCCAGTGATTGTTAACGTTTTGTGGGTAACAAACCACAGGCATGTGAGAATTTATTAGGAAAGTGCACACACAAATATGTATATAAATATATGAATTGGTTTGGTTTTTTAGATAATTTTAGAGTGGCATAAAATTTATGTAGTTTATTCACATACCCCAGGTTTTAAACTCTGACCTGAGCATACCTGAATGCAGAAAACTATGCAGTAGTGTTGATGTTAGAGAGATATTGCTCAAGTACCCAGAGAGTAACCAAAGCAAACACTTTCCCTAAATCCCTACAATGGATACAGAGAGTAGAAAAGCCCATGTTGGCTGACCACCATGATCTTTTCCAAAATGGCAGACCTTAGGAGTCTTACAAAAAACTCCTGAGATCAGTGGGTAAATTTTGA
Organism: Mesocricetus auratus; assembly: GCF_017639785.1. Classification (NCBI taxonomy): domain Eukaryota; kingdom Metazoa; phylum Chordata; class Mammalia; order Rodentia; family Cricetidae; genus Mesocricetus; species Mesocricetus auratus. The sequence continues at coordinate 2,300,929 of NW_024429188.1, forward strand.
CAGTCTTCCACACCAGCTAAAGAGGAGCTTGCCAGCTCTCTTTAATATTACTTCTCTGCACATAGTCTGGACCCAGATGGATGGAAATAGAAATAAAGGATAAAAAGCAGATGAGACAGCTCTAGGCACTGTAGGAGTGAACCCCACAAAGCTACCCGCCCAACAGGGCGGGGTCAAGGTAGAGATAAAAGGTAGTGAAAGGAAAAGGGGCTCTCTCTTTTTCTCCTGGAAGCCAGCCACGCTTCTAACTCCTGGTATGTGCGACTCTCTCTCTCCCTGATAAATAAATATATTGTTTTTCCCTATATAGCCTCGATTACCGCGATACCTGGTGGCAGAAGTGGTTTGGAATTACAGCCCACGCCTGGGAAACCGCCTGAATTCGGCATCCCGAGGTGAGTGCTAGTTCGCTCCAGCCGCGGTGGCTACATCGCCCGCGGCCCCGCTGCCCGCCCCAGTCGGCCGCTGCGCGTACCTGCAGCTGGACCGTGAATAGAGCAATTGGCCTCTCCACGCGGAGCTGTTTTCCCTTCCCCACAAGCTCTGCTGCCCCGCCGGCCGCTGCCGCCCAGCGCCCCCACGCTTGCTGTCCACAGCTGCTGCGTGCTGTTCGCCCGTTCGCGGACACCGCAGCAGTCTATCGCTGCGTGTACCCTGCGCGGACACAGTCAGCCGCTGCGCGTGATCATTGGGCGTCCCCCGCCACCGCCGCCGCCCGTGCGCCGCCGCGCGCTGCCGCCACTGCTCTGTGCCCGGAGCTGCCCCCCCCCCCCGCGATCGTTCTGCGCTCCTGCCGCCCGCCAAGCGCGCAGAACCGGGGACTCAGACCCCTTTGCCGCCCGCCCTCCAACGCCACACGTGCTGCTCACAGCCCACTGCTGCAACTCCCAGTTGCTGACCGCCAGCGCGTTCCAGCTGCCAGCATCCCGGCCATCGGTTGCCCGCTCCCTCCCCCTGCTGCCGCCCGCCAAGCAGAACCGGGGACTTTCGTGCCTGATTAATTCTACACTATACTGCCTCAGCAGCTACCAGAGCCTTTGCAAGCTCCACTGCTGTGCGGTGAATCTGCCTTCCCAAATCTGCCCATTAAGATTTCACAGGTTCCTTGGGAGCATCCGATTTTCCGCGGAGAGGTAGCGTTTAGCAGTACACCTCCGCCATCTGCTGGCCAAGCACGGTAACTACAGGTATTTTAATTTGAGATAATAAAGGAGGTGAATTTTTCCAATTTAGGAATCACCGATTGATGGTAAGAACATCTAATTATAACATGGCAGGTAATTTAACACTGCAGGATTTTGGAGATTTCATTACCAATGTGATGGATTATGTGGTAAAAGACAATTATGATATTTTTCTTACGTATATGTATGCCATGCTTGTGATTAGTGTATTAATACATATAATCACTTGGAAGAAACATGAGCTTATGTTTCAAAAATTAGAGTCAAAAATTCAGGAACAAGTGGATTTGGCTACATTTAATTCAATGTCCGCTAAGATTGACTCTAACCAGGTGGAACTTTCCAAATTAGCTGAGTCAATTAAAAAATTAGAGTTAAAAATTCAGGAACAAGGGGACTTGGTTAAATTTGACCAGGACAACCTTCGAGACACATTCAATTCGATGTCCACTACATTTATGGCTAAGATGGAATATAACCAGGAGGAATTTTCAAAATTAGCAGGGTCGATTCAATCTATGTCTGATAATAATGGCAATCTAGCGGATCGAATGTGTTTTCTGGAAGGAAAAATAGATGCCTTTGGAGTTTTTAGGGAGGATGGTATGAAAAGCTTGGAATTTCGTTTAACTGAACAATCCAAAGAGTTAAAACAATCTTTAATGCAGAAAATCCAAGACCTTAATGAACAATCTGAGGACTTGGGACAATTTTTAATGGAGGAAATAGAAGACCTCAATGAACAGTCCAAGGAATTGGAACAATTTTTAATGCAGGAAATACGAGACTTAAAGGATGACATGGTTGCAAAATTTCAATCTTTAGAAGATACATCCTCTGAAATATCAGAAGTGGAGTCAATGGATGCTAGGCCACTAGGAAATAAACGAAATATGGCTACTAGACATCCTAAGGTGGCCTTTCCAGTAACTGTAGTAGAAAGGTCATCATCACGGAGGCACCAATCTGGTTCCACTACACAGAAATGGGAACCTATTCCCATAAAAGATATGAAAACAATTAAAAATGCGATCATGACTTTTGGGGTCCACAGTACTTATGTAAAACAGTTACTAAACACATGGGCAACTACTAATAAGATAACTCCCTCAGATTGGAATGATTTAATATCTGCAGTGTTGGACCAGTCTACACAAATACAGTGGAAAGCTTTGTGGAGACAGGAAGCCAAGGCCCTTGAACTTCAAGGATTGAAGGATGGCTTTGATGCTTCTGAAAGTAAGATTATGGGAGAGAAGCAATTTTCTGACCTGCAGGTCCAAGCTGGTTATGATGAGCGTACATTTGATTTATGCAAAACAGCAGCACTAAATGCTTTGGATAAGGTTCGTGAACCAGGGGAAGGAGTTGAAGCATATTCGAAAGTGATACAGGGTCCGAGAGAAAGATTCTCTGAATTCTTACAAAGATTATCCAGAGCAGTAGATTTACAAATAACTGATCCTAATATTAGGCGACTTCTTACAGAATCGTTGGCTTATGAGAATGCAAAACCACATTACAAACAGATACTGTGGCCATTAAAGGTAAGATCAGCACCATTGGAGGAATGGGTCTTATATACAACTAATGTTGAGTATGACAATCCAGAGGCAGGAACTTGGATAGGAGAAGCCATTTCTAAAGGATTTAGGAGGAATCAGGATGAAATATGGCCTACCCAAGAGGAGATACCAAATTGGGTTGGGCAAGCAATCTCTAGAAATTTTAAAAGACATCAAAACTTTAGATGTTTTAATTGTGGTAAAATGGGACATCTGAGTAGGAACTGTAGACAACACATTCCTAGGAATAATTCTTCTACCAGGAATGTGTCAAACAGAAGGCCTCAACCTCCTGGTCTCTGCAGGAGGTGTGGAAAAGGCCGGCATTGGACAAATGAATGCAAATCCACAACAGATAGACAAGGTAGATCTTTAAAGCCAAAAAATGGATCTCAGGGGGCTCAACCGAGCCCCAAAAAGAGAGATTATCCGGTCATTCCCAGTGACAGTGGAGGACAGCCTCTCCCAGGACAATTAGAAGATCCACTGCCCGTTGTAAATTATACGGCACTGGACAATACATTAGCTCCAGAGGATGAATCAATTACATCAGGAGGAGATACAAAACATATATTTTGGCAAACTTCTATACAATATCATAGACCCAAGCTGGCAGTTAAGGTAAATAATAAGGTAATTTACGGTCTACTGGACACAGGCAGTGATGTCACTATCCTTAATCAGCAGTCCTGGCCACACGACTGGGCTTTAAAAGAGGCTAATGTTCAATTCTTAGGGATTGGAACCCTATCTGAAGTTAAACAGAGCGTTAGATGGATTGACTTTATTGGGACAGAAGGACAGAGAGGAAGGTTAAAGCCATACGTTGCAGATATTGCTATAAACCTCTGGGGTCGTGATCTACTCCAGCAATGGAATACACAGATTAACATTCCTCCTGTATCAGCTAGGAATCATAGACAAGCTTCTAGTGGTACAAAGAATAAAGTAAGGCAGTACAGAAAACAGATGCCAAATGTACAGGCTGTACAGATGCAAGATGCTAGTGCCAAACCAACAGAGCAGCCAAAAGCTCTACCCTTAAAATGGCTGACAGATGAACCCGTCTGGGTGGGTCAATGGCCTATGACATCTGAGAAGTTAGAGGCTTTGGAGAAGTTAGTTCAGGAACAGTTAGATGCTGGACATATTGATGAATCAACTAGTGCATGGAATTCACCTGTTTTTGTTGTCAAGAAGAAGTCTGGTAAGTGGAGAATGGTTACTGATCTTAGAGCCATCAACAAGGTAATTCAGCCTATGGGGTCTCTACAACCTGGGATGCCGTTACCTTCTCTAATTCCTAAGGATTGGCCAATTATAGTTATAGACTTAAAAGATTGTTTCTTCACCATACCTTTACAAGAAAACGACAGAGAAAAGTTCGCCTTCACGGTACCTACCTATAATAATTCCCGTCCGGTACAGAGATTCCAGTGGAAGGTACTACCTCAAGGTATGTTAAACAGTCCAACTTTGTGTCAATATTTTGTGAATAAACCTCTAGAAATAATTCGTAAAAATTTCCACATTCGTTAATATATCATTATATGGATGACATATTATTGTCTGATTCAAATAAGGATACATTGGAAAAGATGTTTGAAGCAGTAAAAGAAACTTTGCCTCGCTGGGGATTACAAATTTCCCAGAAAAAATACAAAGAGGAGATTCTATTAACTATTTAGGTTATAAAATAGATGCTCAGAAAATTAGACCACAGAAAGTACAGATTAGAAGAGATCGTTACCGGACTCTTAATGATCTTCAAAAACTATTAGGTGAAATCTCTCAATTACAGACAATTATCGGTGTAGAAGGGCATGATTTGAAACATTTGAAAATGGCTTTAAAAGGAGATAAAGATCTAAACAGCCCACGAGTACTGTCAGCTGAGGCTGAAAAAGAATTAGAATGGGTAGAAAAAAGAATATTAGAAGCACATGTGGACCGTGTGGATCCAAACCTGGATTGTATTCTAGTTATTTTACCATCTAGAGAATACCCCTCAGGAATATTAATACAGAGGGAAGACATCATACTAGAATGGGTATTTCTGCCACATAAACAGAATAAAAAATTGAAAACATATATAGAAAAGATCTCTGATTTGATATTAAAAGGTAAGTTAAGGCTTCGTCAATTGACTGGGAAAGATCCAGCTGAAATTATTGTACCTTTAACAAATGATGAAATTTCCTCCTTATGGAAAGATAATGAGTATTGGCAAATAGCTTGCAGTGACTTTTTGGGAACTATTAGTAATAACTATCCCAAAACAGAGAGAATAAAATTCATAAAGAAAACAATTTGGATTCTTCCACGTATCGTGAGACAAACACCTATTTCTGGAGTTCTTACCTTCTACACGGATGCAAACAAATCAGGTAAGGCAGGGTATAAATCAGGAAATATAAGTAAAGTAGTTCAAAGCCCTTACAACTCCGTACAAAAGGCAGAGTTATATGCCATTCTCATGGTACTTAAAGACTTTACAGAGCCTCTCAATATAGTCACGGATTCTCAGTATGCGGAAAGAGTTGTCTTGCATATTGAGACTGCAGAATTTGTTTCTGATAGTACAGAATTAACCTCATTATTTTTACAATTACAGGAAACCATCAGAAACAGGACTCATCCTATATATATAACACACATCAGGTCCCATACAGGTTTGCCAGGTCCTCTGGCACAAGGCAATGATGAAATTGATCGTTTGTTAGTAGGTAATGTGTTGGAAGCTTCAGAATTTCATAAGAAACACCATGTCAACAGCAAAGGTTTAAAGAAGGATTTTTCTATCACCTGGCAACAAGCCAAAGAAATAGTAAAAAATTGCCCCAGTTGCTCCTTCTACAATCAAAATCCATTACCAGCAGGTTGTAATCCTAAAGGTATTCATAGAAATGAACTTTGGCAAATGGATGTATTTCACTTCCCAGAATTTGGCAGTTTAAAATATGTACACCATACCATAGACACGTTCTCAGGATTCCAATGGGCTACTGCCCTCAGCTCTGAAAAGGCTGACTCTGTTATTACACACCTCTTAGAGGTGATGGCTGTTATGGGTATACCTAAAACGATAAAAACTGACAATGCTCCAGCATATGTCTCCAGTAAGTTGGAACAATTCTTCAAATATTATAATATAAAACATGTAACTGGTATACCTTATAATCCCACGGGACAAGCAGTGATTGAAAGATCTAACCGAACCTTAAAAGAAATGCTTCATAAGCAGCCGGGGAGAACAAAGACCCCTAAACACAGGTTACACAATGCTTTACTAACATTGAATTTTCTTAATGCTGATGAAAAAGGACAAACTGCAGCAGAAAGACACTGGACTACAGAGAAGACTTCTGAATTGAATCAACCAGTGTATTTTAAGGATGTTATGACCTCAGTCTGGAAACCAGGATATGTGTTACGTTGGGGAAGGGGCTATGCTTTTGTTTCCACAGGAGAAGAAAAGCTTTGGATCCCATCTAAATTAATTAAGATTCGATCAGAACAGAAAACGTCTCAGGAGGAGGAAGGATGACAGCTCATCTACAAGGTCTGCTAAGCATAAGGAGACCTCATAAAAGGAAAGAGAAGTATTCTGTTTGTGTCTTTACAGGACAATTAGAAAACCCTAGGTATATGGATACCTAAAGAAGAAAGGATAGCTACTCAGAGGACCACCAAACATGAAATAATGTGATGTGTTATCAATGTCTACATCTCTGTATTGTGTTATTATAATTTTTATTTCTTCCACTTCTTAATATGCCTGAGTCCCAATTCATTTAATTATTGCTGGCTTTGGAGTTGGATTGGCTCTCCTACTTTAAACCCAAGCATATTGTTAAAATGTAATTCAGACTTTCTGTATTATATCAAAGAGCCATTGATATAAGACAGAAACAACATAAAAAATACATACATATATGGGGACTGTCATCTGTGTATATTTGATTTTTCTAAAACTCTAATCTCCTTCATGTGTATTATCTTCCTCAGGGTTGCCTTTTCCAGTATTCATACACATAGAAGTTAAGAATTTCTGTGTTAACATTAATATTTCAGTTTTCTAGAGACAAAGGGATTTCTTGACAGTGATCTTCAACTGCTTCAGAAAGACAATGTGGATTCACTTTCCCAACTCTGCCTGATTCGACTGGATACATCTGAACTGCCCTACATCATCGACCCCACCTGACAGGCACCATCCTGAAACCAGCTTGGAACTACATCACCCGACACATCGTCAGGCCAAGAAACTGATACAGTGCATCTTCTACAATCTGATCAGAGCTTCAGACAAGAGCTTCAATCAAAATCAGAAATCTAATCCGGAACTTCAGTCAAGCCTCTCCTGCAAAACGACCTATTTAAGACTCTTGTTATACTAACAATTTTTTCCCACAGGTCCCCATGATTGTCATCGTCCCACTTCAGCAGGAAGTAACTTTGAGAATTCCACGTCCCCTCTCCCTACTATTGACATAAAAGGATAGTTTACCCCTGTTAGTGTAATTTGCAATTATTTAGGGTTGGAACCGGAAGGCGGTGTTCAGACTTAGGCATCCCTTTCGGATAAGTTTAGAATTTAGGTGGAATGGATATGTTTAGTTAGGATAAGTAGATTATAACTTAATTATCACCCTCTATGTATATATGTTATATATGTTTGATTTTGTATCAAATTTAAATCTTCTATTTAGACTAAAAGGGGAATTGTAGGAGTGAACCCCACAAAGCTACCCGCCCAACAGGGCGGGGTCAAGGTAGAGATAAAAGGTAGTGAAAGGAAAAGGGGCCTCTCTCTTTTTTCTCCTGGAAGCCAGCCACGCTTCTAACTCCTGGTATGTGCGACTCTCTCTCTCCCTGATAAATAAATATATTGTTTTTCCCTATATAGCCTCGATTACCGCGATAAGGCACAAGACCAATCTTTCTTGCTTAGATCTTCTTTAGCAAGTGGATCTGAGAGAAAAATGGAGACCCCCAAAGCCCCGACATGCTTCTTGCCAAGCAACTACTAATAGTACTTGGGGCCAGATAATCATTCATGCTTTAGATTTATCTTTCCATCCCAACTCCTTATCCCAAAATAGACTTCGTGGATTATGACAAGAGGCCACCCACAATCTTTTTCTCTATAAGGCTTAAAGACTGGCTTAAAGTTGCTGGTATTTTGTGATATAAGTATACCTAGAGTCCCATGTGTTCAGAATGAGCCAACTACCTCATGTTATAGCACGGAGATCGGGGACCAGGCTGCTGTCCCTTAGCAGAAGCAGATGTTCCTTCTGTGTCCATGGTCCAGATCACCTTTTCCCAGCACTGGGCCACATCTGACTAGGAAACATAGGCCAACTACCAGAGAATTCAGTGAATACTTGTGAATTCTTTATGATATTCCAGAAAGTATGTATGAACTCCTCCCAGATATTTTATCTTACCAAACCACCAAACTCTCACTAAATTGGCAAGACAATTCAGAAATGAAGAGATGTTCATAAGAACCCACTTGATTTTGCCACCTGTTAAGGAGATAGAGCACCAAATTCAGGGTCTTGCTGATATAAGATTCCTACTCTAAGCCACTCCATCTTGGCAATCATGAACACTACCAATGTATGAAGTTAAAAGCAGGATTCCTTGGCAACAAATTGCTGGGCAATCTGTTTCAGATTGATCTCCATGTGTCATGAGGACACAAGTATTATGACAACTGTACATATGACAGTAAAATAGTGTTCTGTAACTTGTTTTATATAGAACAGGGGTTTCTGTGCTTGGTTTATATGCAGTGGAAAGCTACTCTGAGAGTCACAAATGTAAATAATATAGATGAGTCTAAACAGGAATTCCAATTTCAATACCTGGTTTGGCCCAAGCACAGAAAAACTGATTTGCATCATGAATTCTGAACTGGCAGATTAAGAAACACAATATTATCAGTTTTGTGGCACTAAAAGAAAAATAGCTAATCTCACAGAATATAAAGTACAAGATATCCATCACTATCTTTCTTAGTTAGGGTTTTTATTGCTGTTACAAAACACCAGGACCAAAAGAGAAAGTTGGACATGAGTGGGTTTATTTGGCTTATGCTTCAGCATTGCTTTTCATCACTGAAGGACATTATGACAGGAACTAATTCAGAACAGGATTCGAGAGGCAGGAGCTGATGAAGTGACCATGAAGGAGAACTGCTAACTGACTTGCCTCCTGTGATTTGCTCAACCCTCCTTTTAGAACCTAGGACCAACAGGCCAGCCATGGCACCACCCACCATGGGCTGGGCCATGCCCAATTTATCACTAAATAAGAAAATGCCTTACACCTGGATCTCACTGAGAATTACCCCAACCGAGACTCCTTCCTCTGATGACTACAGCTTGTGTCAAGTTGACACACAAAACCAGCCAGTACAACTGAGCCCTTGTCAACTTGACACACAAATTCATCACTATTAAGCCGCATTCCTTCCTTTCTTATTCATCTCCAAGATCTTACATTAAATTCATAAATAATTTTAAAAGTTCCACAGTCTCTACAAATTCAGTCTTTAAATTTTCAGTCTCTTTAAAATATCCAATCCCTTTCAAATATTTGAGTCGTTCATCTGTGGGGTCATCTAAAACTCAAACTTAAATTAAAAACCTTTTGCCAGAGGGAAGAACCAGGGCACTATCACAATCTGAACCAAGCAAAACCCAACCCTAGCAGTATAAATAACTGAATGCCCAATTACCTGGGATTCACTTATAATCTCTGGATTCCTCCAAAGGGTTTGGGTCACTTCACCATCTCCTCCCTCTGCAGCACACACAGTTTGTCTTCGAGGCTCCGGCTGACTCCACTCCACTGCTGCTGCTGTTCTTGGTGGCCATCCCATGGTACTGACATCACCAAAATGCTGGCATCTTCTGCTACAACTGGGCTGCACTTTCACCAATAACCTCTCATAGGCTCTCCTCATGGTGGCTGAACTTCTTTGCATTACCTCTGCAGTCCTGAGCCTTCAATTACCACTGAGGCTGCAGCTTCAACAATGGCCTCTCCTGGCCTCTCATAGTACGAAGCCTCACCTGCTCTCCATGAATATTTAAACCTTCAAAACCAGTACAACTTGGTGACTCTTACACATGACCAAGTCTGACTGCACCAGGTTTTTACCTTACTCTAAAATGCCCCCCCCGTTCCAGGAGTCTCTTTCAGTACTCTCCCTTCTGTGACCCTCCCCCATCCTGATCACTCATGTTCCCTTCCCACCTGCCCTCAATCCATTCACAAAGCCTTTTCTATTTCCACTTCCCAGGGAGATTTGGGAATCCTCCCTCCTTGTTACCTAGTCTTTCTTGGTCTGTGGATCATAGCATAGTTATCCTTTATTTTACAGCTAATATGAGTGAGTACATACCATGTTTGCCTTTCTTAGTCCGAGTTACCCACTTAGGATAGGTTTTTCTAGTTCCATCCATTTGCCTTCAAATTTCTGGTGTCCTTACTTTTAACAGCTGAGTAATACTCCATTGTATAAATAACTTTTTCTATGGAAATGTTTCCAATCATTTTAATACCCTGGAGTTGTTGAACAGATCTTCTTCTCCTTAAAGAGGGAGGGAGAAGATATCATTGTGACCCAAACCCCAGCACTTCTGAGTGTGACTTTTTGGGGAACAAAACATGGGGGTTTATAGATGTAACTACAGTCAAGATCTTACAAAGATCATCTTGTGTTGTCCAAGTGAGTCCTTAAATCCAATAAAGCGTGTCCTTAGGAGAGGCAGAAGAGGAGAAAAACACAGCCTGTGAGGACGCCGACATTTAATTTGGGCAGTGAAGCCTGAAACTACCAGTACCTGAAGGTCCTGAAAGGAGAACAACCCCATCTTCACCTTGAGGCATATAGAAACGAGAGAGGTACCTCTTATCTGACTCAGTGAGGAGCACTTTATGATTGACAGCCACTTGCCGTCACACAAAAGGACAGAAACTCTGGAGTGTTTGTGGGAATTTCTGTTTACTTGAAAAATGGAAACTATATGTCTACTCTGGACAATTTTTCAGTACTTCTGTGTGCGAAAAGGATGTGAAACTTCCCCGAGGTAAGTCCACCAGCCCCTTGGATTATGGAAGGATGGGAGGATTATGAGAGGATTCCAGTAAATGAAAGAATGAGGGCTCTTTCTCTGGCCTATTAACTTGTGGGGTTCCTGCCTAAGTGAAAACAATTACCACAAGTTACCTCCCTCCTTCTTGCCTTAGCAATGTGACTGACTTTTATGTGGCTGTTTAGTTCCTGCCATCGAGAGAGAGAGAGAGAGAGAGAGAGAGAGAGAGAGCACTTCCTCACCCCTTTAATCTAGGGTGGCCCGTGTCTTATTTCACCCAACAAGTCTTGCAACTGTTTCTGACCCCAGTTCCAAGGAATTTGATGCCTTCTTCCGGCCTCTGTGAGCACTTCATGTGGTGCACATGCATACAAGGAGACAACCATGCACATAAAACAAGAATTTTAACTGAGTTTGTAATTCTGTGTTCACACTATGTTCTTCTCGTCCTATTTACTGAAGATCTTTGTTCTCTTTTGGTTATTCCTGCCACTAGAAGGAAAAACATAATCTAAACTTTGAGCATAAATACTTTGAATCCATAGAATTGAATTGTGAGTAAAAGGAAGAACAACTTTTCCTTCTTCCAAAATTGAAATGTAAAATACTTTGAGAGACACTGCAGCCCACAATAGATTGGGTATATGGCATCTTGTAATTTCCCTGAGAGAATGGCATTTGGATGTTTCATGTTGTCCTCCTGTTCTAAAGGGAATTAAATGTAGGGGAAATGTTAATATAGCATACAGGATACAAATTATAATGTGGAAGTCGTGAAATCCAAAAGTCAATGCTCCCATCCTACTCACAGGCTTGCCAACTGTCACAAAACCTGTACATTCTTGGAACTTCTAATGATCATCAACTTTTATGAATCAGTAGTTTCCTAGACAGACGTCATAAATGTAGAAAGGAAAATAAAGACACGTACTAGGATCATTGTGAACTAAAATTTATATTTATTTTTATTCTTAGTTATGTTGTTACAAGTTTTTAGTTCCCATTTTAGGAATTGTTTCTGTAGCCACATATTGCTTTAAAAGCTCTGGTCAATTCAGTAAACAAATCTATTCACATGAACCCAAATGGTAGCATGTCATGGTTGTGGTGTGCTTAACTGAACTGTTGGGCAGCCTCACTCTCATTAGCATCCAACAACAGAACAGGAGATATACCTGTGCATGACTTTGAGAGGAAAAACCTGTGGGAAAATTTTTGATTTCTCCTTCCTCATTCCCCGCAACTCTCCAGATCCTCAATACTGTGTCAAAAAAAGAATTTGACAGTGTCACTGTACATCTACAAAACCAGGCAGCCAGCCAAATCATTTATTAACTTGGAACTAGACCAGTGGTTCTCAACCTGGGGGTGTCGACCCCTTTGGGAGTCTAATGACTTTTTTTTGCAGGGGTTGCATATCAAATATTTATATTACATTTCACAATTGTTCCAACATTACTTATGTTATTAAAGAGTCACAGCATTAGGAAGGTTGAGAACCACTGCCCTAGAGAATTACTCTTGTTAGTCCATTTTGTTTTTTCCTTAGTGAACTGAGAATATATAACATTTTGTAGTTTCCTAGCGGCTTAGCTTTAAATACTGTTGCTCAATTTAAATTTATCTACTAATCTAGCTCCTATTTCAAATTATTTTTCTTTACCTTCAATAAATCTCCAAGCCTTTACTAACTGGTGAGTACAGTAGTATTGGGTCACATGAACCTTAGTCAGTGTTATCACTGTGGAGAACATGACTATGCCACTCCGGTGTACAACACTGTCAAATAGATAGATTTGAGCTGAGATACATGAGAACCAAAAGATGCAGAAGAAAGCTTTCCTAGAGCTTCTCTTACATGAAGGAAACAGACATTCCTAGAATGCAAGTGCTCTGAGTCCCCTTTCCTTGACATGCAACAAAGGATGGAGTTTCCCTCAGAGAGGTCTATGCTCAAATTTCACTCTGGCCCAATCTAGGCTCCAGCATTCAGTTCTCCAGCTATGATTTACAAGGCCACATTCAGACCTCCAATTACTCATCAGTTCTGGGTCCTAAATCCTCATGCCATTTTCCCTGGGAACCTGGAGAGGCAGGAAGTGAAGATGAGGAGAGCTACAATTCATAAATATGTAGTTGTAGGAAGCCAGATTTCGCTTTAGTCCAGGAAAATACTGAGAGTTGTGTGGCAGGGTGGTCTTTGCAAGACACATAGAATTATATTTGGAATAAGACTATGTAGGATCAGAAATGGCGTCTGAAAGGAATACAAAAGAGACCTGGACGCTCTCCAAGAAGTATACATGGAAGAGGTTCAGTGGGCAAATACATTCTTACATTGTGAGCCATCCTATTCCTGGATGCATATGTGCCCATAAAAATAGGCCATCTCTGGAAGCACAACTTCCGAACTTTTTCTGATTAAGCGTCTGAAGACTTGCTTCCTAGAGATAGGTATAATTGCTCCCTGATTGGATAGAAATGAAACCCATATATGTGGTCTTGATTATCACAGTGGAAGAGAGGACTGATAGATTTAAGACACTTCATTTCTGCAAAGATCATCACACTTTCCTTTTTTAAAAAATAATTTTTCCATTCCCTTCTCCAGCTGATGAATAGATTAAAAGGCACTTAGATTTCTGAAACCACTTGGCAGGAGACATTCCTCTGAAGGGTTGGATGTTTTAAATATTGGTCTCTTTTTATAAACTAGGAAGGGGAAAAATAAAATTTCTACATATAGCAGCTTTAGAAACACATACAAGTCTATGAACTGGTAGAAATTACTGGCTGCTTTCATTTCTTCAATGTTTTTCTAAAACATGAAAGTAGGCAGCTGATCCCAATGGAATGGGGTCTGGAGCCATGTTTTCAACAGATGTGTTTTTAGTGGGCAGGAGCCCAGGACAGTTACCTGAGAAAATGCAAGGTGACTTTTTAGACTACAATTCATCCTTGTTAGTCTCATTTCTACCATATTATTTTAATTCTATAAGAATTCTGATCACAAATGCAAAGAGTACTATGAAACAATCAGAATCAAAATGGGCTGACTTATTATACCTTAAGAAAATGGGATTAAAGCTGGATGTTGGTGGCGCACACCTTAATTCCCAGCACTTGGGAGGCAGAGGCAGGCAGATCTCTGTGAGTTAGAGGCCAACCTGGTCTACAGAGCAAGTTCCAGGACAGCCTCAAAAACAATACAGAGAAACCCTGTCTCGAAAAACAAAAAAAGAAAAGGAAATGCAAGTAATAAACTATGAAATGGGATTGAGTGAGTGGCCTTCACATATATTTGATTGATATAAAAAATGATCACAAAGAGATTCTGCCAAACCACAACTTGCACACAATTACTTCTACAAAGATGGTTGTCTAGTTTGCCCTTTGACCTAAGATGGTCAAAGACAATTATTTCAAAACATTTGGAATCATCTTCCCTGTTTACATTTTGTAGTTTGAATAGCTATGGCTCCTGAAGACTCATGTGCTTAAATGCTTGGCCTATATGGAGTGGTGCTATTAGAATTTGTGGCTTTGATGGAGGAAGTGTGTCACTGTGGAGTAAGGCTTTGAGGTCTTATATGCACAAGCTAGGTCTAGAGTGGCAGTCTCCTTCTGCTGCCTGTAGATCAACATGTAGACCTCTTAGCTCCTCCTCCACCACCATGTCTGCCTGCGTGCCTCCATGCTTTTTGACATCACGATAATGGACTAAACCTCTGAAACTGTTTAAGCCAGCCTCAACTAATTGTTTTCCTTTATAAGAGTCATTGTGACTGTTCATAGAAATAGAAACCATAAGAGATCATCCTGTCCCAGTTTCCAACCCTGTCATCCCTAAGGAGGAGCAATGTTTTGGAAAGCTAGTCTTCCTGCCCTTACTTTATGTAAAATATGCTGAGATTTCTTTTGTTTGGTTTCAATCTGGAGACAGGGTCTCTGGGCAACCCCAACTGTACATTGCTATGTAGGCCAGGTTGGCCTTGAACTCATGGTTTTCCTGTTTCTAACATCTAAGGTCTAGGATTACAGGTGTGCACCCACACCAAGGGTCAGTGCTATTTTATGAATGACATTCTAAAATATCTTTTCCTGAATTTTAACTTTTAAAGATGTTTTGACGGTAAACATTATTTTGAGAGCTTGTTAGGAGGTTCTAGCAGAGGAGCACAGATATTCATATACCTTTGACCAAAGACAGATCCTTCTCTATTTGGGGAAGGTGGTCATCTTTGACCAAGTGCACAGCTTTGGGAGGGATGGACATGGAGTGATTATCGAGGAAGGGGACACCCGCCTAGGCAGTCAGATCAGCCTACTCAACCCTAGCGATCAATGGCGTAAAAGATGTCGCAGCCAGATCGCCCTCATATCTAGTAAACATTATTTTGAAGTTTGGTGGTTCTGCTGGTATTCCTGTGATAGAATTCTTTTCTCAATTCGCTGCATGTGAGTGGGGTTATGAGATCAGCTTTGTCCCACTGACTTAGCAGGTACCACTGGCTCTTCTGAACCGGAATACTTCAGAGCCTGGTCTTGCTTTAGTTTATGTTCACTTGTTACTCTTGCTAATCTGCCTCAGCCTCCTAAACATCTGAAAATACAGACATGTGTCACCATGGCTAGATATATACATTATTTTTATGTTGTTTTCCTCTTAAACCTCTCACTATCATAGACACAAAGTGACAGAGATGAATACATGGATGTGAGCTTCTCTAAGGGAGTTCAGAAGGACATATCCAAGTGTGGTATGGTCTCCTCAAGGAACATTGTTAATTTTCATAGCATAAGCTAGATAGATTTGGTGGCTCTCAAATCTCTAAGGCCACTGAACTCCCTCATTTTTTCTCTTTAGATAAATGAGATTATAGGGAGACTCTGGAGATGTCTTTGACAGAGTTATAATTTTATAAGGAAAAACAAGAAGCCACCAGGTTTGTACAGGGGTTTGGTAAAGGTCCTTTCCCTACAAATCATTTTCTGGTGAAATTCCTAGAAAACAGCAGGTTTGCAGCTGAGAAGGGGTAGGATCTTCAACAGTTATTCACTGTGTTAGACTTTTTGCTTTCCTGTTGGCATAAGGCTTCAATCAAGTTCCTGGATGAAATGTTCCTCTTGTTATGTTCCCAAAATTTTCCATCTTTCTAGTCTTCCTCACAACATGAACCATCATGGTAAGCAAAGCACACATCTGCCCACATGGATGGAAGGGCATAAAGCTCGTGACTGCCCATGTGGATGGAAGACCATAGGGTAGGAGATAGACTTCTTGACTTCAAGCAACTTTGACCTACACAGTGGCTACAGTTTATAATGCAGTAATACTCTGTTGCCACCCCAATTCTTGTGTTTAAGAATATTGGAGATATATAGGGTAAAGCTGAGATTTCAGATGGACTAAGAATTCTTTATAATTTTCCCACATAATTATGGAGTACAGGTTACTGCTATTCACAGCTTCAGCAAACACATGGTATTAGGAGCTACATATCAGACCCCAGAAATTAAAATTGCCTTCACAGCCTCCCTTTGCCAGGAATTTTCACAAGGAAGAGGGTATATGTACACAAAACTAAATAAGAAGCCCCCCAAATCAATTTTTTGGATCAATGTATTCATTCAGCAATTAACACAGATAGCAATAATACCTCAAAATGTTGGGGTGCAAGGGAGGGAACAGTTAAAAATTTTAATGAAAAATAGAAAGTACCTAATTGCTACAGATATTTTGTAAAATACCCCAAACAAGGTCTAGCCAAGTTTACTGTTTAGTGATCCCCCACCCCTGCTTCTTAAATAATTAAAAGTTAGATGATATGAGTA
Source organism: Mesocricetus auratus (assembly GCF_017639785.1). Lineage (NCBI taxonomy): Eukaryota > Metazoa > Chordata > Mammalia > Rodentia > Cricetidae > Mesocricetus > Mesocricetus auratus. Next base: position 2,317,627 of record NW_024429188.1, read on the forward strand.
TTACTGGTTATAACTAACAAATCACCTTGAAAAATCCTAAGACAGAAGCATAAATATAATATAAAAAGTCAAGGTTTTTAAAATCACATTATAAGAATATTAACAGTAAGTGGAAAAGACACATTAAGATCAGAGATGTGTTATACTAGTTCGAAACAGAATTCAAAGGCAGACCAGAACTGATGTACATGGAGAAAAATGGTCTGTTTTCAGGAAGTGTGTTCAGGTGGACACAACCACAGAGAAATGCTGTCGGTGGCTGAGTGGTCCCCTCTGTCATTCAGCCTTGCATCCCAGGCAGAATGCCTGGTTCAGCAGGTTACACTTTCTCTAAAGACTTGTAGTACTTCATCAACACAGTCCAGGCCTTGGGAGCCATGAAGTCTTCTGGAGGCTTCTGATCTTCAGGCTCCAGTTTGTGCATCTGTATTCCTGAAATAAATTCAAAATCGCCATAGGTGAATAAGAGAGAAAATCCAGTCACTTCACTGTTTTACAAAGTTAGTAAGAAATGTTTAAGTGGCATTTGTTCCTTTAGTTCATGTTGTTACTAAACTAGCGAGAGAAAGCATCAATGTCATGTCTAATTTGTCACTGAGCAAAACCACCACACAACTGAACGTTCTTAAGTTTTAGATCTAGGACAAAAAAATCAAATGAAATTATTATGGAGATCAATCAGTGTCTTACAGAACTTACAAAAAATAACACAGCAAGATTCTGTGTCCTCAATAACTTGTGCCTCCCAAAAGGGACATCCTTCCCAGCACAGCACACCATTACAATGAGGGAAAAGCACAAAAATGAGCTGCCATGACTCCCAGGCTTCCTCAGATCTCCTCCTTCTCTTTTTTTGAGTGACTATTTAGCTACAGATAAACACCCACTCAGGTTCAGGAAATTGCCACTGCACAGTCCCTGGGAAGTTCCCAACCGGTTTCTTGACCTCGCTGAATTTCCCTCTTACTCACCTCTTTTGCCAGCCCCTGGGGAATGCTGTTAGGATTAGCATTTCTTTTAAGATTTATATTTTAATGTCTATGTGTGAGTATATGCTGTGCATGCAAATGCCAGAAGAAAGCACTGGATTCCCCTGAACTAGAGCTACACGAGGCTGATGTAGGGGCTGGAAAACAAACTGAGGTCCTCTGGAAGAGCAGCAAGTACTCTTAACACTGGCACTGAGCTCTCTCTCTCTAGTCATGGATTCATTTACTACTTATTCTTACAAACCATAAAAATGAATCTGCCTGCCACAGATTAAACATTTAGAAAGTTTTAATCTGAAAGTCTGGGACATGGTGCAACATACATAGAAACCATCCACACTCTCCCTTAGATGAGATACTAAAGAGCAAATAGGCTTCCTTGTCTTTTAAACATACAAAACCACACGAAAGTCTTTAGACCATTAGCTTGGAACATCTATAGCCACAGCACATGCTGTTTATTTGTAATTCACCTGCCTTCAAACATGGAACCAACTTAGAAAGCAAGATTTCCAGGTCTCTTCTGTCACCATGTTCTAAATAAGCTAGCACCTTCTCTGACTAGAGTATTATATTGAACAACAGATAGAATATTCAAGATGTAATTAACAGTATTTCTAGAGAAGCAATGTTTGGGTACCCCAAGCTCATACTGAAGGCCTAATTCCCAATGAGATGAACTAGGAAGTGGGGCTTTTGGGAGATGACAAGAGTTAGAAGAAATCAAGATAGCAAGATCCCACAGTGGGACTGATCCACTTTCAGAGACTCGGGATCCCCATGGTCATTCAAAAACACAGCAAGAAAGTGGTTGGCTGCTGGCCAACGTTCAGGGCCCTCACACCTGAATCTCCCAGCTTCAACATCTATGAGAAATAACCATCATTTAAGCTACTCAAACTAGGGTATTTTGTGATAGTGGCTCAAGTTCAGACAGGCACTGTAATTCTATCAAAATACAGAGAAAGAAAGAGGGAATATGAGGCAACATAGCTAGTAATGCCTAGGAAATATTACGGGTGTTTTATGTTCTACTCACTTTGCTTCCTACAGTGATTATCAACTGTCAATATTATCAAAATAAAACAACTTACAAAGTGATCAGTAGTAAGAAACTTTCCAGCAACAAAATGAAACAAAATCTGTTTATCAGATAACAAGTAGCTGCTCATTCGTCCCAGCACTCTGGAGGCTAAAGCTAGAAGACTGCTACAAGTTCAAGGACAACCATGGCTACAATAGGAGATCCTCCTTCAAAGAAATAGATACATACAGATAAATAATCAGTAATGATCTCTATAGTGAATGAAAGATCTTGTTATATTTTCTAAAGATGTTTTAAATCATTTTAAGTACTATAACCAGAAACCTCAATTCTCTGGACATCTTTCCTAAGAAGCTGATCACTAGGGCTGCTACAGCATTCTGTTCTCACAATGGTCACAACAGTCACTACTCACCCCACCCCACCCGACCCTGTATCTTCAACACAAACAAGATCCCGAAAGCGATCCCAGAACAGTGTCACAGACACAGGGTGCAAACAATAAATATTTACTGACTGGAGATCAAAGTACATTATTATCTTCGATTGGAGGAGCTCAGTGAATACTGAACAAGTATGAAGCAGCAAAAAGGTAGTGTGCAAGTACCTAGTTCAATACAAAACTCTTGTTGCCCTAAGATTTACAAATACCAGGGTATATTTGAACTACTGTCACATTTCCTTTTAATCTACATTTGGATTATTTACATGGAGAATCCTACACAATGATTTCTTTATACTTCTTCAGATCTAACTTTCTCCAGACCTTGCTGGCCTCCTATGTGGGGGGAACCTGGCAGGCTATCTTCCTAGTCTTAGACATTTTGCCTTTCCCACAAGGAAATGCTCTATGTTGCCATTAAATTGGAAAAGGTCCACAGAGAAGAAAGACGCAACTTCTTAGTGATCACACTTTATATGTGATGTCTGCTTTTCTGATGTGTGTGTTCAATGGCCAGACTGCTCACAGAGACAGGGCCTTGGTCACAGTGTTCTTACCATTGGCCTCTAAGCAGTAGCTCCACCTGGCAGGACTACTTCCACTCCCCTCTGAAACTTGTGTTGGTTTGGGTCTAGAGTGCTATACACATAGAATGTGAATATAAGCAGTCCAACTCATTTAAGCAATGCCAGGGAGACCAGTACCAATGCTCTACAGTTCTATTTGCAACCATTAACAGAAGGCACTGCCTCATCCTGTGCTCACACAGTCCCATGTGCTCTTCCACTTCTCCAGCACTGCTATACAGACAGATAACATACACATTGGACTCAGTATTTTCAGACATCTTATGTTCTTGTGTAGAGGATTTTTTTTAAATGACTAGAAAATGATCAGAAATGATCTTCAGGAAACAGTCACCAAATGCTGCTTCAAAACAAAACATTTAACACTCAAATGTAGGGCCTAGCTCCAACCTCTCTGAGTTCAATATCTTGTATGAAAGGCAACTTGGGGGCTAGAGAGATGGCTCAGTGTTTAAGAGCACTGGGTTCTCTTTCAGAGACCTCACGTTCAGTTCCAAGAACCCATATGGTGGCTCACAACGATAACTGCATGAAAATCCAGATCCAGGGATCTGACACCCTCTTCTGACCTCTATAGGCACCAGGCATGTGGTACAAAGATATGTATGGAATCAAAACAATCATACACAAAAAACTTAAAAATAAATTTAAAATGGCAACTTCAAAGTATTGACCTCTAAATAAGTTGGCTACTATGGCTATAAAAATAAGTAAATTGATAAATAAATGGCTTATTCTCTTCCCCTTTCTTATGTAAATGAAAAAGTGTTGACAACATAATCTGTGTACTTATAATACTAAAATGAAAAATGAATTTCAGAAAATGAGCTCTCACAAGAAGAAGACTCAGCGCTAGGCAAAGACACTTCTGAGGGAAGGGAGAAGAAACTCAAGATGGCTGTCAGACACAGGGCTCTTAAAATTCAAAGCCACAAGGGACCCAGGGCAAAAGCAAGCACCAAAACCCACGCTTGGTAATCAGAACTTAAATTTTCTTTAAATTTCTTTAAATCACAGAAATGGTATACATAGGCTCACAGCATAATCTGCTCTAAGGGAGAGTGGGAAATCTTAACAAGCATCCAGGCAGAAGAAAATAAGCATCAAGACAAAGGAGAGAACAGGGGTGGGTCAGGAAAGCATGACAGGATTTGAATCAAGAGGTGGAATGGAGAGTGGAGTGGCAGCTCCAAGAAAAGGCTTTAACTAGGAGGAAGGACAAGAGTTAAGCATACGCGACAGGGAAGAGCACTCCAAGGCTACTTGCTGATGACTGTAAATTTCCACAGTCATGTACTGTCCCTCCATCCATCCATGTGGCCTTCAGACCTACCAGGACAAGTTATTCACTAGGACAAGTATTGGGGTCAGCAGATGGTCTTCACTTATGCCTTTTGAAGGCTCAAATCCAAATCTCCAGCATTCTCTTAGCACAAACTGGATAATAAGCAGTTCAGATAAGCAAAAGAGAATTTCTAGCTTGACAAAAGTAAAACTAATGGTGGTGACTCGTAAGTGGAACTAATTATTTTTTATTCTAATTAATGTTTCATCCAACTTGAAAGCCAGCCATTTATAACACATTAAAATACTAAGAATTCTATGATTTAAAATGATTTTTCTCAAAACCAGATAAACAGTTATTTGTGGCTTTCTTTCAGAGGCTAAAATGCACTGGATAGCATCATATATGAAAATTTTATTTTTTTATTTGTGGCTTTCTTTCAGAGGCTAAAATGCACTGGATAGCATCATATATGAAAATTTTATTTTTTTATTTGTGGCTTTCTTTCAGAGGCTAAAATGCACTGGATAGCATCATATATGAAAATTTTACTTTTTCTTATTATTTATAAACAAACACTAAATTAAGTACATGAAAAGTTTAATCAAAGGGCTGGAAAGGTGACTCAGTAGGGAAAGAGCTTGCCACACAAGTGTGACGACCTCATTTTGAACTTCTAGATTCCACATAAAGTCAGGCATGGTAGACCACATCTGTAATTCCAGTGCTACTGTTGCAAAATGGGAAGCAGACAGGGCACTCTGTGGAACCTCCTGAGAGCCGGCATAGATATGCAGTGCTGACTAGAACAAGGAGACCTGTCTCAAACAAGCCTGAAAGACAGGGACGGTGTGATACCTGAGAGTATACTATGACTTTTACATGTGCACCAGCAGATGTGTGCAGCAGCACTCATACCCACACCCAGTTTTTCAGAATCAGACACAACATATATACAGACACACACACAGCACAGAGATAGAGAGAAAGATTTAAGTTCAATTATTTTGAATCTAAATTTCCTTTTTGGTGGAGAGATGTTGAGACAGGATCTCACTATGTATCCCTGGCTATCATGAAACTCACTCTGTAAACCAGGCTGACCTCAAACTCACAGAGATCTGCCTACCTTTGCCTCTAGTGTGCTGGGATCAAAGGTGTGCACCACTACACCCAGTGTGAATCTAATTTTTTGTTTTCCACCTGGCACCTCACTCTTTTAAACTGTCATTTACTTATTTTTAAATGCTGTGGACTGAAATCAGGATGTTACTCATACTACCCAAGTGCTTTAATACTGAGTCATCTCCCAGCCAGCACCCGAGTTCATAAAATCTATTTTATAAAAAAAGCTCCTCTCACACATTTAGATCCAAGAGCTGCACTAATCCTAGATCAAAGTTCATGGGACTGCAGCTTCTCCTGAAACTGCTGGTAAATGTGGGAATTGCCAAGTACCTAGTGGCCTAACCCAGAGACATGCTGCATCTTCATCCTAGGTCCTTACCTTCCTGTGAAATGCCAGGAGGTAGGAGTTGGTTATTTTTACATGTTAGTTATTTTTTATTTAAATTAGAAACAAACTTGCTTCACATGTCAAACCCAGCTCCCTCTCCCTCACCTTCTCCCCCACTCTACCCCAGTCCCCCCAGCCCCCCAAACAATCTCCACTCTGTTCCCCAGGGATGATGAGGCCATACATGGGAGATATCCAGAGTTTGTCATTTCATTCAGGGCATGGCCTAGGCCCTCCCCCAATAGTTCAGAATGAGAGAGCACCCCTCACTGTGGAATGGGCACCCAAAATCCATTTGTATGACAGGGATAAATACTGATCTACTACCCAAGGTCCCATAGATTGCCTGGGCCTCTTCACTGACACCCACATTTAGGGCGTCTGGATCAGTCCCATGGTAGCCTCTCAGCCATTAGTTTGTGGTCCAAGATCTCCCCCTTGTTCAGGTCAGCTGTTTCTGTGGGTTTCACCAACCCAGTCTTGACCCCTTTTGTCACTCCTCCCTCTTTGTCACTGAGTTCCAGGGGTTCAGTTCAGTGTTTAGCTATGGGTTTCCATCAGTCACTGGATGAAGCTTCTTGGATGGCATATAAGGTAGTGGTCAAAAGGAGGGGCGTTTATGGTAGTCTCTCCACTATTGCTTAGTTTACCAGTTGGAGTCATCTTTGTAGACCTGTAGAAATCTCACTAGTGACAGATCTCTCCTCAAACCTATAATGACTCCCTCCATTATGGTATCTCTCATCCTGCTCTCCTCTATTCTCCCCCCAACTCAAACTTCCTGCTGCCCATATCCTCCTCTCCCCTCCTCTTCTCTCCATCTCATTTTCCAGGCTCCCTCTACCCTCCCCCATGCTCCCAATCTGCTCAGGAGATCTTTCCTGATTCTCCTGCTCTGGGGTACCATGTATATCTCTCTTAGGGTCCTTCTTGTCTCCCAGGCTGTCTGGCAATGGGATTGTAGGCTGGCACTCCTCTGATCCATGTCTAAAATCCATGTGTGAGTGAGTACATACCGTATTTTTCTTTTTGTAACTGGGTTACCTCACTCAGGATGGTGTTTTCTAGTGCCATCCATTTGCCTGCAAATTTCAAGATTCCATTTTTTTCTGCTGAGTAGTACTCCATTGTGTAAATATACCACATTTTCTCTATCCACTTTTCAGTTGAGGAGTATCTAGGTTGCTTCCAGATTCTGGCTATTACAAATAATGCTGCTATGAATATAGCAGTTTTTGCTCCATTTCTTGCAATTTTTTTGGTTTGTTTTTCCTTCCACCCCTTTAAGGGGTTTTTCCATATCCTCTTTGAGGGCCTCTATCATTTTCATGAAGCTGTTTTTAAGGTCATTCTCTTCTGCTTCATTTGCATTGGAATGTTCATGTCTTACTGGTATAGAGTCTCTAGACTCTGGTGGTGTCATATTTGTTTTTCTGTTGCTTAGTGTGTTTTTGTATTGTGTCCTTCCCATCCCTTCTTCCAGTGGGTTCAAAACGAGCCTCTTCATTTCCTGGTGGGTAGGGGATCAGGGTTTCCTTTCGGTGGGTGCAAGCAAGTCTGATGCTCTCTGTCCTCTCCCATCTGCCCTCTGCCCTAATTGGTGCAGGTAGTAGACAGGCACTCTCAGCAGGCTCCTGGTTACTTGGTCCTCCTGGGGAGAGTCGACCCAGCTGTCATCTCCAGGCCAGGAGATCCCAGATAAGTCTCGTGGAAAGATGTCAGGACCAAGATGGAGGCCGGGAGCTCACCTCTGCCCTCTGCCCTGAGTTAAGGCAGCAGTAGACCAGCTCTCTAAGCAGGCCCTTCCCCATGTGTCCAGGCTGAGAGAGCATCCCTCTATTTGGAATGAGCTCCCAAAGGTCATTCATACACCCTTGTAAACTCTGATCTATGACCCAAGGCAACAGTGATTTCTGTGGCCTTCTCACTGACACTACATTCATGGAGTCTGGATTAGTCCCTTGTTGGCCTCTCAGCCATCAGTCTGGGATTCAATAGCTCCCCCTTATCTGGGATGGAAGCCTCAGTTGCAGAGCCCAGGCCCAGGCAGGTGGTCTGGGAAATCTGTTTTCTAACTCTTAATCTGCTCTGTTACATGATTTTTAGTCAGTAGAATAGGATCTTAGCTATATCTACTTCTGTGAAGAAACATATATTTTTAATGACCAAGAGTAGAAAATTATTATCTGGCAGAAAGCTTTCTGCTTAAAATAAATAAATAAAGACACACCGATGTCCTCTCCCTAATGGGCAGTCAATCACCTGCATAGGAAAATATCCCCAAGAAAACTATCTGTTCAAGAAATTGTATGAAACCTACCTAAGCTTGGGGGCTTGCACTTTCATATCTGGGCACTGTCTGCTCTCCCCTTTGAGGGTGCTTAACAGTATTCTGCAACCAAATCCACATGTTCTCCATCCTTACTCTGTGTGGCTCATTTTTATGGCGACCACAAAGACACAAAGACAGGAGCCAAGGGTGAGGGAAGCACATAAGGTCCTGGCAATAGTTGCACTCACAAAGCTACAACCCAACTGAACAGGAGAAACATCACTAATAAACACAAAGCATTCTGGGCATCATTGAAAAAGACATCTCCCCACAGCAAAGACAGTGTAGCAAGAAAGGAAGAGGTGAGCAGTTAAACTATACTTCAATGGTCAGGACAAATTTGAAGGTGAAGAGCAGAGCACAACAAAAGGGACCTCAATGTTCTAGGCAACTGTGCCTCAGTTTCTTTTCCTATTACTGTCATGAAAGACCCTAATCAGTGTGACTTAAGGGGGAAGGGTTTATTGTGGCTCATAACTCAAGGTGCAATCCATCTGGGAAAAGAAGTCAGGTAACAGGAGCTTGAAGCAGGTGGTCACACTGCATCCACACACAACATTTTGGACAATCATATATCAGCTTGACACAAGCCAGTATTCTGAGAGGGGGAACCTCAGAAGAAAATGCCTCTAGAAGATCAGGCTGTAGGCAAGTCTGTAGGGTATTTTTTTAAATTAGTGATTGATACGGAGGATCCATCCCTTGGATGGTGGTCTTGGATTCTGTAAGAAAGCAGACTGAGCAAGCCATGGGGAGTGAGTCAGGAAGCAGTGCCCCTCCATGGCCTCTGCATCAGTTCATGCCTCCAGTTTCCTGCCATGCATGAGTTCCTGCCTGATTTGCTTCAATGATGAAGAATGCTGTGGAAGTGTGAGCCAAAGAAAATGTTTCCTTCCCAGATTGCTTTTTGGTTAGTGTTTTATTGCAGCAATAGAAACTCTGACTAGGGCAGTCAGGAAATAGAGATAAATGCTTACAGCTTCTCAGCTCAGTGTACTTACATAATGCATAGGTCTCCACTAGGCATTTCCCATGGTCATACTCCCAAGTAATCCTGTCAAGTTCATAATTAACACTAGGCATCATAACTGGGGAAAACAGAGTAATAACAAACTTTAGGGTCTGGTTATATTGAGTAATATTGATTCTGGTTATTATAATTTATATCAAGAAATCAATGCAGAACTTCACACTAGTCATAGGTAGATTTTAAAGATGGTCCTGATGACCTCTGCCCCATGTCACCTCCACAATATGCTGCAGCATACTGTAGAAACACCACAAAGGGAATTTTGGAGATGTGATTCAAATTGTTAAAAAATAAAATTACCTAGGTAAATTTAATCATGTAAGAAATTTCCCAGCTAGAAGCAATAAAAGGGGCGTGAGAGAGATTCAAGGCATTAGAGAGTGTGTGTAATGGAGGAAGCTCATATTGCTGAGATGGAGAAGCTACGAGGAAGGGTTTAGTAAGGCCTTTCGGGTCTGGCTGCAATCATCAGTCAATAGCTAGAAGATAGGGAGCTCAATCCTACATCTGCAAGGAAAGGAATTCTGCTGGCAAGAAGAACCATGGGAGGAGACTCCAGAGATGTCACAGAAGAGCCTGGCCTGACCAGGTTTTCTGACATAATCAGTTACATGTGTTGTTTTGTTCAAAAAAATTGTTTTTTTAATAACAGAAAACTGACAGTAACAAACTGACACTGACATACAGGTTTAATAGTCATAGCTGAAAAACTAACATACTAGGTAGGCTCACCAGTGAACACACTCAAAAAGAAAGAAATCCAAAAACACGTTGAAAGAGGTGGACAGTTATTGTTTCCAACACCATCAACCAAAATATCTTCTAGAATTGTAAGGGGGCATCTTATAGATAGTAAGGGGGTGTCTTCCAGATGATAAATGAGCATGGCATCTTCTAGATGGTAAAGACGTATCTTCTAGATAGTAAGGGGCCATCTTCTAGATGATAAAGGAATGTCTTCCAGATGGTATAGGGACATCTTTTAAATTGTAAGTGGAGGTGCACCTTTAACGGTCAAGTGCTCTCTCTCTCTCTCTCTCTCTCTCTCTCTCTCTCTCTGTCTCTCTCTCTGTCTCTCTCTCTCACACACACACACAGTACACAAGATAAAGTACAATCTGTTAGAATATGCTGAAACCAGAGCAGGCACATCTACCCTTCTATTGTTTCATTTACTCAGCCACATGGAAACTTTTCACTCATGGACTTTCCTTTTATTAATAATGTTGTTTCTATAATGTGCGTTATTCTGCATTTATCTACCAAGAATGCAAATATTTACACTTTAAAAGAGAAAAAACAAAAAAGATGCCTTAATAGTTGTTAATATCTGCAATGGGACTGAAATCCTGCAACTCAATCTTGCTGTGTAATTTCTAAAGCTAACACAGCTTCCCTGACTTCCTAAATGTAAACAGATGACTCTATCACAATTCCTATCAATAATTATCTTGCCTAAAATCTTCAGGGAATTTTCCTCCCTAAGCCTTGTCTTACACTATTATTCAATGAATCTAAAAGCTATGAAATCATTACTTACATAAAAGCTGGCATTGAGTAATGTCCATTAATCAAACTTGAACAAACTCATATGTGCATAATTAATAACTTCTTCCTTGCCACATCAAAGATGATTGCCTTTCCACAAAATTTTAATCACTCTCCAAAATATTCTGATCAACTTAATTATATCTGAATACAAGTACATAAAATTTAAAATCTAAGGCATTTTTAAAGCTTCCCAAGTTACAAATTATTAAGATTTGGTAACTCAAAAAAAATCCAAGGAAATGAGCCACTCATGTGACTAACATAGAATTCCTCTCTGGAAAATCTTATGAGAAATGATATAATTATTTAGATTTTAAAAGATTGAAAGAAATACTTAAAGCATCAGTACCCAGATTTAGCCAAACATCAAAGTTATCAAGGGTCTTAGAATCACATTAATCAACTGCATACAGATAGAGCTAGGATCCTGTGTGTGATGAAAGCAGCTGGCCTCACAGAGGGATCACAGGGATGAAGCACATCAGCCTAGGAGCTGGAAAGGAAATCTGGGCTTTATTACTTTGTTTGTTTTTTTTCTTCTTCGTGTGTGTGTGTGTGTGTGTGTGCACGAGTGTGTATGTGTGTGTGTGAGTGTATGTGTGCACGTGTGTTTTGGACCTTCGTGTGTATGAAGGTACAGCTGTAGATTCATGTGGATGTGCACACAGCTGCAGAGGCCAGGGATCAAGCTTGGGTGTCATTCCTCAGTAGCCAATCACCTTGCTTATTGAGATGAGGCTTCTTTCTGGCCTGGGACTAACTGAAGAAAAGGCTGAGCTGAGATTGAGGTTACAAATACTTGCCACAATGTCAGGCTCTTTTTATGATTTATTTTTAATTATGTATGTGAATGTGTCTATATGTGGGTATGCACTTGAAATTCAGGTGCCTACAGAAACCCAAGGTGTCAGATCCACTGACGCTGGAGTTACAGATGGTTATGAGCCACCTGCCATAAGAACCACAGCTGAGTCCAATGCAAGAATAGCACCTGTCTGTAAAATTCTGAGCCATCCATGCAGCCCCCGCCAGGCTTTCCACACACGTGTTGGGGATAAAAGTCCAGTCCTCGTGTTTGCACAGCAAGTGCTTTGTCCATGGAACTATCTCTGCAGACCCTCAGTTTTCTTACTGCCACAACATGGAAACTGTTCTAAAGTAAAAGCATACAGACTGGCAAAGTGGCTCTGCTTCTCTCTTCTTGCTCACCCTTGCCTCTACTTAACTCTCTAAAGTCCACCACAATTCCCAGAAAATGAAGGTCAAGAACACTGTACACAAACTAAACAAATTGCACTTGGATTAAGAAGCAAAAATACTGCTTCCCAGCAACTGCCTCTGATGCCATGTGGTTAATAGGTCAGTAGAAGACCCTTCTCCTTCAGGAGAGTGAGGCAGGGGGCCTTCAAAGGAACTGGGGACAGGCAGGTCTCCACACAGACTAAGTGGGGCTCTTTGATGGTGGTTTATATAAACTTAATTACAAAAGAGCAGGAGTGTACACAAACTGCTTTCACTTTCCTTTGTGATTTCTACTTAGATTTCAATCACCTTTTGAGGTGATAAAGTTTATTGATAACATTCTCCTTAATATTCTTATATTCTGCTTTTAAAAGACTCTAAGCCATCTCTTTGGAGCTGTACTTTGTGATGGGGCAATTCATATGTAAATATATGTACATGTACAAACGTGCATGTGCATATACAGACACACAGACATCTTTAAGGTTAAATAACAAACCCATGTGGTTTGGAATATAATTTTTGCAAAAAGATTAAAAACATGATGTTTGTTGCCAATTCTTCTGAAGAGCTCAGAGTATCCTGGATCTCCATCACAGTTGAGGCCTTCAGCAAAGCAGGAGAGAACAGCTCCTAGCCTGTCTTCCACACATTGCCACTGCAGCCATTAGGAGTCCTTCTATTCTTCCTTGTGCCTATAGCAAAACTCTTTTTGCCCATGGACATTAAAGGTTTATTGGATTTCAGGTACAGTTCATCACTCACTGAAGGTGCCCTGTCACTAGAACTGCTATGTCAGCACCTGTGAAACCAAGACATCTTCCGATCTCCAGTGGCAATGACAGCTTTTAACACAGATGTTTTACTCAAAGAAATTCAAAGCTTTATATCCATTTAACTTATTATTCAATTGCATTTATTTCTTTGTGTGTCTGTGCATGTGCACTCATGCCATGGCACATATGGGGAGATCAGAAGACAACTTGAATGAATCTATTCTCTTTTCCCACTATGTGGATCCTGGGGATTGAACTCCAATCTGCAGACTTGACAACAAGAAACTTTACCTGCTGAGCCACTTCATGACCTTCTACTTATTTACTTAATTGCTTATTATTTATTTTTAATTTTTTGAGAGGGCATTTCATGAAATTCATGATAGTCTCCTATTCTCTGTAGCAGGGATGACCCCAAACCACTGATCCTACTGTCTCTACCTTCTAAGTGCTAGGACTGGAAATGTGTACTAATATGCCTGAGGTTTTAATTTTTTCACAAGGTTTCTTTTTCCTGTCCTGTCCCCTCTGTGACAAAAATCAGCCCATGGCACATGACTTTAATCCCAGCATTCAGCACTCAGGAGGCAGAGACAAATCCATCTCGGTTCAAGGCCAGCCTGATCTACACATTATTGAGCTGGAGCTCAATAATGAGACCCTATCATAAAAAAAAATAACTTGGTGTTGTAGGTCATGGAGAGAACCATAGAAATACCTGGTAGGAAAGTACCTCACCCCAGCCATCGTTTCAGAGACAGAAAATATGGGCAGAAAAGTCTTATAATTCAGGTCATACAGCAAAGACAGGACAAGACCCTGTAACTCAGCTGCACACTGCCACTGTAAGCTTACACAGACAGTATCCACAAACAAAATGACTACAATTTACAAGTCTGTCAGTCCAAAAGAAATAGACACATACTTTATATTACCATGTATGTATGTACATATTGACAATATCAGAATCTGAACCAAATTCTTGTGCATGCTAAAAAAACTATCAATGAACTACACCCCAGCCCACTCTACGTTTTATTTTGAGACAGGGTCCCCCTACATTGGCAAGGCTGTTATTGAACTTGTCATACTCCTGCCTCAGCTTCTAATAAGCTGGGAATACAAGTCGCTGCAACCACTCCTGGCACTCCTATCATTAATTCTAAAAGTTGTCAGTAGTCATACTGACATATAAATATTATCACTGCCCGAAGGATCACATAGCAAAATGTCCCAAACTACCAACTCTAAATCCAGTGTGTGCTGGCAGAGGGGTTGTTACTTGTTGTTTGCTTGGCCTGAAACTCACTATGTAGAGTGGACTGGCCTTGAATCACAGAGATCTGCCTCCCAAATGCTTAGATTAAAACAGTGCACTACCACAACTGGCTCAGATCCAATATTTACTTTCACCTCTATTCCAGAATATTGAGTTAGTTTTCTTGACTTTTCCTGAGATGAATCCAACAGTCTCACTTCAGAACTTATAAAGACCAGATGATATGCTGAACCCCTAGAAACATCTCAAACAACAAATTGCTGTCATCAGTTTGGGGCAGTGTGAAACTTACTGCTCAGAGTCGTAATAGTCCATTTCTTCTTTTCCTTGTTGTAAACTGCAACTCAGAAGGGAATTATTTCCAAGGTGATCAGGCCAGGGGACATTGTCAGCACTTTGGCACTGTGGGTTGGCTCATAGTGGTTCTTCACTGTCTCCGGATGAGGCACGCCAACAGGGTATCTTTCAACAATATAAAAATTGACTCCTGCCACCACTTGCAGTCTGTAATGCCACTGGCTGTAGAAAAGATGTCCACATATTGGATAACTACACTTTGATGACTGAGTGGTGAGAAATAGCAAATAGATAATAACGGCATACGCATTTGTGTTTAACTCTTTCCCACTGAGCTGTACCTCCATTTATGTCTCACCTTATCGCTACCTAATTAGGAAATCCCAACACATTTAACTAATCTAGAATTAAAACCAGACCCCCAAAGCAAGATCATAGATAGGCATGAATATACAGGTGCGCATATTTACATATTATTTGCTTATGAGGTATATGGATATACATATATCCATTTGAATATTTTACATACACATAAATCATTCACTGAGCTCAAGTTCCCCCCTGCAAGGGCTAGTAGTCAGATGGGGTTGACCCATGAACATACATAAGACAATGGGGGACTTCCACAAGAATCAATAGGGCAGGTTCACATCCCGAGATATACCTTGCTGACTGTTCCAAAGACTGGTGTAAAACTTGGCCTAATTAAGGAAATAATCAGGAATCCACAGAGCAGTGTTTCAACTGCTCCTGTTTATATGCATCTGCTCAGTTACATGAATCTGTTTCTAATAACTGGAGAATAACTCTTCCCTTCTCCAAGAAAACAAACCTTAAAAGATAATCCTCATTACAATTGCCTATGCTCAGGACAAGGCTGTTAGCTGTACATTCTCAAACCCATCTCATTTTTAACATTTTCACATAGCAGATCTTAGAAAGCATTAATTGTTCTTTGGGAAATAGATTTAGTGTTTAATGACAAGAGACAAACATTTTCAATTTGCCAAATATTTATTCATGTGGATAATAACACAATACCAGTTCACCATTAGAAAGTAAATTCTCCCAGCTCCCACTCTGTTCCTAGGATGGAATTTCAGAATCAAGCCCTTAAATCTTACAGATTGGAAAATAAGGAACATCCTGTTGATAACCACACAGCCTTAATAGCTGCTCATTGTTCTGAAATGCATTTGCGCTAAGGAAACAAATCTGGTAACACTTCCTTCTCAATAACCCAGAGGACGATTATAGAAGCATGTTTGTACTTTATTATGACAATTTGGCAAATATGTATTGCCAGGCTTGTTCCTGATGTCATCAGAAAAAAAACAAAAAATGAGATGGGTTTGTTATTATTATTAGAATAATAATACACTTAAAGGCTATTTAAAAATAGCCAAACATGTCATTGAGACATTACAGAAAAAGGAACCAGGCATGGTGGCACACTCTTAGAATCTCAGCCCTTGGGAGATGGATAAAGGAGGACTGTACAACCTGGGTTACATAGTGAATTAAAGAGTATCCTGGGCCATATAGCAAGACCCTAAATCTCAAAGAGAAAGAGGGAAGAAGAAGACAGCAAGAAAATGGATAGTTTTTTGTAAGCCACTTAAATCATGCCAGATCATAAACACTGAAACATTTAATCACTTAAAACATTAAAACGATTACTAGAACTTAGTTAATTCCTCAAAGGATAAGAAGTTAAAAACTACTGTTAAGCTCTAGCTGCTCTGACATATGCAACAAAGTCTCAGACTCAGGTTCAGAAGCTGAGGTAGTAGAAAGGGAATAAAATCTGTATCTCACAGAATTGTGGGTTACAGAACCCTCACAAAGCATCAGTCCAGTGTGTGAAAATACACAGGTACACAATGACCATTATTTCCACTTCCTTTGTGTTATTACCATTATATAGTTAGAAACCAGTGACATCCAAAACAGGCCAAGGACATGTGTTCTGACATGAAGTCTATGAATGAAAAGTCACCACAGGGCTCTCTGCCATAGTACATGTACTAGGATATTTAAACAAATTTACAAAACACTGTTATAAGATACAGACAGCACCTTGATGTGGAGTCAGAACAGGGACACTGTGAACTAGAAGCCAAGTAATGACTTATTTTCAGCCAGCCAGTAATACATACTTACACATATTAGTACCAATCAGAAAGTGAGGTACAAAACCAATAACAAAGACACAGACAGGGCTAGGCATGGTGGCACACACCGTTAATCCCAGCACTGTGGAGGGAAAAGCAAACTCTCTGAGTTCAAGGCCAGCCTGGATGACATAGCAACATTGGAAATCCCAAGCTAAGCCAAAGCTGCATAGTGAGACACTGTCTAAAAACAAAGCAAAGAAAACCCACAGGCAGACATTACTAATAATAATAGTCTTAAAATAGAAATACAGATTATACAGAGAAAGTTCAAAATGCCAGTCTCGACTATGATGAACAGGTAAATAAACTATTCAATGGGAGACTCATTTTTTACAGACTATCTCCCAGAGCCATACCAGCTCACTATTTTAGAATTCTGTGAATGTACTGAAAGCCTGCCTTCCAAACATACACATTTGCACAGTTTATCTACTGTAATGTTAACCAATACCAGCTAGATTAGATGTAAATTCCATCCCCATTGCTTACTACCTGACCCTGAGCAACTGTTAACTTCTACCACAGGTCTGTCTACAAACTGTGAATAATAACAGTTCTTACTGTTCTTATGAGTACTAAATTAACATATGTAAATCACTTGGAATATTGTCTGGAAAATACAGTGAGAGCTCAATAAAATTGAGTTGCTAGGGTCTAGAGAGACAGCTCAGTGGTTAAGAGCACTGGCTGCTCTTCCATAGGACCCAGGTTTTATTCCCAACACCTACAATGTAACTTAAAACCACTGGGAACTCCAGCTCCAGGGGATCTGACACCCTCTTTTGGCATTTGTGAACCCCAGTCCCACATGAAAACACACATAGATGTAGGCAAAACGCCTACATACAGAAAAAATTTTACTGGGTTATGGCATTTTATTTCCTATTCAATACCTAGAAGTACACTAATTTCTAATCAATATTCATTCCCTTTTCAGTGAAACTGATCCAACAAGAAGATTCTTAAGATTGGTTAAGAAATGACAGTATTAAAACAGGCCCTGCATCCGGGCCTGCGTTCCAGTGCCTGGGGATTGCCTAGGAACTGCACAGTCCCCTCACCACATAATAATCAAGACCCCAAATATACAGAATAAAGAAAGAATATTAAGAGTAGCTAAGGAAAAAGGCCAAGTAACATATAAAGGCAGACCTGTCAGAATTACACCTGACTTCTCCATGGAAACTTTGAAAGCCAGAAGGTCCTGGATAGATATTCTGCCAACACTAAGACACCATGGACGCCAGCCCAGACTATTATACCCAGCAAAGCTCTCAGTCACTATAGATGGAGAAAACAAGATACTCCACGACAAACTAGACTCAAGCAATACGTATCCACTAACCCAGCCCTACAGAAAGTTTTGGAAGGAAGACACCAACCCAAGGAAGGTTACTATAACCAGAAAAACATAGGCATTAGAGAATCCCTCTCTACCAACAGCAAAAAGAACAAAGGGGTGAAATTCCACACATAATTCCACCACCAACAACCATTCCAAATCAAAGAAGAATGAGCAATCAAAGGTCATTAATATCCCTCAACATTAATGGCCTTAACTCACCCATAAAAAGACACAGGCTAGCAGAATGGATTCGAAGACAGAACCCATCCTTCTGCTGCATACAAGAAACACACTTCACCCTCAAAGACAGACATTACCTGAGAGTTAAAGGTTGGGAAAAATTTTCTAATCAAATGGACCCAAGGAACAAGCAGTGGTAGCAATCCTAATATCTAACAAAGAAGACTTTAAAATAAAATCAATCAAAAGAGATGAAGGAGGTCATTACATACTCATCAAAGGCGAAATCCACCAAGATGAAGTGTCTATCCTGAACATCTATGCCCCAAATACAAAGGCATCCACATTTGTAAAAGAAACATTATTAAAACTTAAATCACATATAAAGCCCCACACACTTATAGTGGGACATTTCAACACACCACTCTCACCACTAGACAGGAATTCCAGACAGAAACTCAACAAAGAAGCAAAGGGGCTAATAGAAGTAATGACCCAACTGGGATTAACAGACATCTATAGAAAATTTCAACCACATAAAAAAGAATATACCTTCTTCTCACCACCACATGGAACCTTCTCAAAAATCAACCACATAATTGGCAACATATCCAACCTCAGCAGCTTCAAATAATTGGAATAACACCATGCATCTTATCAGACCACCGTGGTTTATAATTAGAATTCAACATCACAAATTGCAAAAAACCTACAAACTCATGGAAATTGAATAATGCACAACTGCACCATTCCTGGGTCAAAGAAGAAATAAAAAAAGAACTTAAAGACTTCCTAGAATTCAATGAGAATTAAGACACAACATACCCAACCCTATGGGACACACTCCTGGAGCACCTACAAACACACACACATACACATCTCTGAAGGAGCCCCTGATGGTTTCAGGAAAGGAAAGCTTAGTTTCTAACTGGTTTGTGCAGTCATTTTGTTCATGTGAACTGACATATCCAGAAGCAAATGGTGAGCTCTTTGCATCTGGGATATTGGTTTTAGCCCAGTTTTCCTTGTATTTGATTATGTGTGACACCAGGAGCCCAGGACATAATTCCTTCAAATAGAGTGCACAGATCACTATTTCATAAAGATGTTGATGATTCCTGAAACAATGGTTCACAAATAGCCTCTTCGTTAATGTTTCCTTTAATCTCTTACTCCCAGGAGCAATGTGACTAAGGACAGACCTGTCTCATAGGACAACTTTGAGATTCCTGGCTCTACAAACTGACCTCCTAACAGTAGTATTTAATGCCCTAAGTAATGTGCTACAGTTTCTGTACCACTTGCTTATATAGGAGAACAGAACAGAGAGACCTTCCCTAATCCAACTACAAATGACCTCTCTTTGCATCAGCCACAGCTATAGTAACCAGAGAGGCATAAATATACTAGATTCCTGGGCATGATATCTGTGCTGTATGTAACCCACAGCTCAGGTCATACTTGGTTAACTCACACACCTTGCTGAGACAAGTAGAATTCCAGAAAACTAAAGAAAAGCCAAGCAGAAAGTCACCAGGCACAGATTAAATTTGGCCAACAATATCCTAGGAATTCAAATTTTTAGCACCACAGGTTATATCATGGATAGCACAGAATGCCTTGGTGAGAGCAGCAACAAAGGCACAGGTCATCTTTTACATAGCAGAACCTTGTTCATTCAACTAGTAGCTACAATATTTCTGGGGATAGAACTGTGGGAGGGGATGGGCAGAGTAGGGTGAATTCAACAGTGTGCTGTAACAGTTTAGATATATATAATTCCTAGTTACTGATGCATTTAGGAGGACATATTTGGGATACAGGCATGAATGTATTGATGCATGGGAGAAAAGTTGTGAGCATGTTAGCAGAGAAAAATTCAGCTGCTGGCAATATCCTTTAGCTCTCTGAACTGTTTATCACCTGTATTAAAGACTATTGCAATATATCACTTCTGGGTTGAATGTTTATCAATGATAGCACGGGGGTTGTACACTAAAGGAATTTATTGAAAACAGCCGGAGTTTCCCTTTGAAACCAAGGAAATAATTGGCCTATCGCGAGAAGACTTTTGGTCAAAGATGCTCATGCTACCTTATACCTGACACACATAGTCGTGTATACACACACACACACACACACACACACACACAGAGTGAGAGTAAGACAGAGAGAGAGAGAGAGAGAGAGAGAGAGAGAGAGAGAGAGAGAGAGAGAGAGGCAGTAAAAATGAAAGCAAAGGCCACATGCAGGACTTGGTGGAGTAAATTATGTAGGTTTTTGGAGATAGTTATAGAGGCTTCTCAAAACCTTTACAATACAACTTCCACACAGACCAGCCATAAGTCTCATGGCTATAATGCAAATGAATCAAAAGCACTGTACCACAGAGGACCTGAATATCCATAGTACTAAGAGAATTCAAATCATGGATTCAGCCTAGGTGACAGTCTGGAAATGAATTGAGGGAAATGAGGTCCCTAAAGAAGGCAGTATCACTTGGCTTCAAGGAAGGATGAAACTACAATGTTTGAGGGAAGACTCTACAACTTGTGTGAGATAATCCAGGTTTGTAAAGACAAATATCACAGATCTTCTAATATGAAGAACTTAAAAATCAAAAGTAAAGCTAAAAGCCAAAAAAGGGTCATAAAATTCAATGGAGGAACACTGGAGCTGGAGGAAGGGATTGTGAAAGGGGAGCAGAAAGAATAATAAAGAGAAGTAACAGGGGTGAATATAACCAAATTACATGATGTGCATATATGGAAGAAGACACAGAACGAGTATCACAGCCAGGAGTACTGGTAGTTTGAAATGAGAATGTCTCCTAGGAAAGTCAGAAGCTACACACATAAGGTCTCACAACCATGACTTTACAAACATGAGCTGAACAAGAACCGCCCCAAAAGACATGCTAACATGAACATGATTGGGGAAGTGTAGCAGCAGATGGGTATCCTTAAGTCTTACACACAACTAAGAAATTCTGACACCAGGGAGTAATAGCCTTCCCCAGAAAGCCGTTAATATTAGTGGTGTGTGGGTTTGGGGATTCACGATCTTGCTGGAAGTGTCTCTATCAGGTCAGCAGGGTAGGCATATTGAAGGACTCAAAGTGTCCCTTTATTTGTCTTTTCTCCTGGTGTACATGGTTTTAGTATCTAAATGTCCACACTGCCCTGAAGCCCTGTAAATGGCCCATTGACTTCCAGAGGGAGAAGTTTCTCGCTCCCACAGTTTCATCTGTGTTATATACACAAACATCAAAAACCAAAAAAAATCCATGAAGACTGAAGTTGTTGAACAATTTCATCTGTCTCCACCAGCATTAACACTGACAGAGGCCAAACCTCAGACCAGGCTCAGTAAGCCAGTAGTGCATAGAAATGTTGAGGGCCACCATCAATAAAACAGGCAAAGGTATAACGTATGAAGGTACTCTTTCCAAGGACATCAACAGCACCTCTCCACACCCACCTGCACAGTATTCTCTTCTCCATGGGTCGTGTGTTGCATGTGTACCTGAATCCAGGGCTCATGTTGAGATCTCAGTATTTATGGTGATGATTGCACATAATCTTATTGTCTGTAGCTATCTCAGTTAGGGTTTTCTTGATGTGAAGAGACACCACGCCCATGACAGCCCTTACAAATAAAACCTTTAACTCAAGTTGACTTACACTTACACTTCAGAGGTTTATTCCATTATTGTCACAGTGGGAAGCATGGCAGAATGCAGGCAAACATGGTGCTGGAGAGGTAGCAGAGACTTCTCCATCTGGATCCACATGCAACAGGAAGAGACAGTGAGGGTCACCAGATCTGGCTTGAGTTTCTGAGATGTCAAAACCCACTACCCATTAACATACTTCTGCCAATAAGGCAACACATACACCAACAAGGTCACACCTCCAGCAGTTCCACCCCCTATGAGTCTATGGAGCTTATTTTCATTCAGATAAACACAGTAGTTGCACATCCCATTTAGTAGACTAACTCATGACTGCTTGAATTCAAAGGCCAGGTAGTCATTAAGAAAGGAGACTGAGCTTGGTATGGTAGGTCTTGCCTTTAATCCCAGAATGCAAGTCCTGGAGGAAGAGAAATCTCTATGAATTCTCTCCAACTTTGGTCACTTGTGAAGTTCTGAAACAGCAACGGTTATGTAGAGTAACTTAAAACAACACAAACAAAACATAATGGAGACTGAAGGCAGAATTCCTGAGTTCTCCTATTGCATTCCAGTAACTTTTGTTGCCATTAAGCATGTTTCCAGTTGTTTTTCCCCAGAGTTTGGTATTAACATTTGGTCACACGTACACTGTGATGACCTGAAAATGCAGTGTATTTCTGTAAAATTGACTACAACACACACATGAAAGTGGTGGGATCTGGGGTCCATGGTGCAGGGCAGGCATGATGGAATTTCAGGCCTCAGGGTCATTCATCATGTTCTTGACCCTTTCTAGAGAGTGACATGCACAATGTCTGTACTTTCTAGTCTTTAGTTTCACCTGAGTCAGGGAGTTTCAGCAATGGCAGCCCACTTCTTTGACTTTCTTTATTTCTTGATTTTGGAAACGAGTCTTGAAAAGGCAGTGTAATTCCAAGCTCAAAGTTCAGCCACATGAACCTCACCCTGGAAAACAATCTATTTTTTCATAGTGAAAATCATATGACCAATTCCAGGTTCCACAGACAGTGAGGTCATCATACATACAATATATATGTATATATATGTGTGTATATACATATATTCATGCTCATTTAATTTTGTGCTACATCCTATGAGTGAATACATAGTGTGAGAAGTTTTACAATTTCCTTGCTTCTGTTCAGAGAGAGAGAGAGAGAGAGAGGTTTCTGGAATCTTGAGAGTTCCTTTCTGTGACTATCATACTGTGAAATCTAATCAATGTTCCATTTCAGCACTTTTATTAAATTACCATCCATATGCACCACAACAGGGCAACCAACACAGCAACAATAGCATCTGGGGCTCGGACTCCAGGGCCACACAGTTATTTACAGAGGAAAGTGTCTTCCAATCTGCACACACTCATTGAAAATCCAATTGGTCGTGGAGTTTGTGGCCAGTGTCCTTGTCCACTGTGTCTTTACTTGTCACAAACAGACTAAGAGCACCTTCATGAAATTACTAATGTTGAAAAGGCTCTGAAATTATGAGCATGTCCACTGCACTCTTGTTTCAGGCCTGAATCCGGTAGAATGAGGCTTGTCATGTGGCAGTCACCATGTGCCCCAGCTCTCTCCCAGTATCCTAGGCAACCTCCCACATTCCATCCTTCAAAAAAATCTCTGTTTCTCCCAGGTTATCGACTTCCTCTGGCACAGTGCTTTCAGGAGGAGATTAACAACCTACACCTCTGCCACCACCTCCTGTCCATAGGCCTCAAAGGGCCTCAAGCTGAGTCACCACATTTAAGTAACAGGTATCTGCAACCTCTCATGAGAGAAAATCAGAGTGGAGCAATGCAGAAAAGTGTGGTGCCCGCCTCGACCAGCAAGGAAGACGCAATGCTCGGACTCTTCTTTAAGCAGTTTATTCAGGAAACTTGAACAATCTTCTGATCCTGGGTAGTGCCAGCCCACATCTTAAAAGCCCTTGGGTGGCCAACCCCAGTATGCCACGTGGAACATGCAGATAGGTCCACGTACGCGGAAGCAAGCCTGATATTCAGCCTTAACCAAATACAGGTGGGGCTTTTAAGGAGTTGTTTATCACAGAGAGCACTTGCTGTCGAGGTAGCAGAAGGTGGAAGCCAGTGCCATCTTAAGGGTGCGGCACTTCGCAGCTCTCTAAAGAAAGGTCTGTCTCTTTCAAAGTGCCTGGGTGTCATGTCCACTTTGTATTAGATCCACATTACAGGGGCTGGCCATTTATTCCAGACTGATACCTTTGGGGCTGCAATTACAGTCATTCAACATCCCCAGGTCCACCCCTGTGTGGGGGAGTATGGATGAGGGAAAGCCTAGTTATCCAACAGAGCTAAGGACAAGACAGTGACATCTGGTCATATCAGGAAGGCTTCCGGTAAATACTGTAGACCACTGTTAATTGTTTCATCATCTTAAGTAACCATACAAGGTTGGGGCAATGGCAGAAGATATCTATGATAATGTATAAAGGGCTGATGGTAAATATTTCACTTAATTCTAGAGACACTCCTTTGTAGCACACACTCAAGCTCTCAGCTACCCTACACCAGCATGTCTTACAAGTCCTCAGTATGGGTGTAGATTTGTCCTAGCCCAAGTCTTTTGTTATCAAGATTAGGAGCTCCCCTTGTGGGTGTCAGTGAAGAGGCCTGGACAATTTATGGGGCCCTGGGCAGTAGATCAGTACTTGTCCTTGCCATACAAATGGACTTTCGGTGCCCATCCCACAATGAAGAATGCTCTCTCAGCCTGGACTCTTGGAGAAGGGCCCATGCTGTTCCCTGAAAGAAATGGCAGACCCTGGATGTCCCCTATGTGGAAGGGAGTGGGTATAGGGTGGGAGGCTGAGGGGGAGCTGCTAAGGGGGTGTAGGAGGAAGGGAGGGAGATGGAGCTGGGATTGACATGTGAAGCAAGCTTGTTTTTAATTTTAAAAATATAATAAACAATAATAATAAATTAAAAAATAATAGGAGCCATTTCCCACTGAGGCCAGGCCACCAGGCAGTAATCAGCCAACATCAAAAAGACAAAAGAAATTCTAAGCTCTCAGAACTTGTGGCCTAGTGGATCATATTTCCAAAACATTATGTGGTTCCCCAAAAATTTCCCCTACTTAAATTAATAAAGTAATACCCGTGCTTCTGCAATAGGACAGATGTCTGTGCCTATCTTAGATGGCCCTCCTCAACCTATCAGTGTTTACCTGTCTTTGAATCAAGCATTTTGTCATGCATGCTCTGTCTTAGGTCACCTGGAGATAAGAAGGCTTTACCTGTTCCTTGTGAAGCAGCCTCTGTAACAAAGAACATTAGAGGATTGGAGCATAGTCTAATGCCAAACATCTGTGAGCCAATTTTTCAGTGAGAGCTCACCATCAAGCTTGACAAATGCCAAGCAACATTTGTGCTTTCACAGCTGTTACAATCTCCTGCAAAAGGTGCAGTTGAACCAAGTTAAAATGACACTTTGAAATTTGTGTGGGAATGTCTTGAGTGCCTCTGGCTATATCAAAGTCTCAGTCTGACTTTCTAACCACACTGTACCCAAAGACTTAGAAGCTTTAAATCACTTTCCTGTCAGAATGAGTTCTTACCTCTTACATCCATAAACACTTTCATAGCATAGCGAAGGTTACAAACATTAGTAATTCCAGTATGAGTAGTAACAATAAACATACAAACTACCTGGGTTACAATTCTCATAATTTCAATTCAATCAAAGGACAATAAAATGTTCTCATGACAGGTGGAGTATGAACAACTCCACAATTCTGAGCTGTTTCTATTCCCTATCTAAATTCTAATGCTCTGTGCACTATTTCTTTTTCTTTGTCTAGAGTCCAATATTCTGCTGGTTGTTAAATTCTGAAATCCAGTAAGAAATATCACACTCCTTGAGTGTTAACAGCAAAACTTTTTTGTCTAAGTCCTGTTCAAATATTAATGAGGTGCTTTTGCCTCCCATCGTTTGTAATAATGTTCCCTCGTTCTAAATGAGTCCTTTTTCCCCAAAGGGAAAAACTGGCAAAAATGAGTTCTGTGTCTCAAAGGTGTGGTAAGGGCAAACTGCTAGTCATTCAGTTCTTTGTCGGCTATGGGATGAAAACTCATGGGTTTGGGAAGTCGATGCAGCAGGCCTGTTGAGAAACTGGAAAACTGGAACGAACTATTTCCTTTCTTTCTTGGACTATAGATTCAATCACATCAAGGATCAAGAATACAGCTCAGTTGGTGTCACTGGAACTCGTTTGGATGGGCTCCCTCGGTTTCAGGTCTGGTTTTTCTCTGCTCCACGCATCTCACCAATCATTCTGGTAGCCACGGAGCTTCATTTTCAATCTGTGAGAAAACACAAACCTGTCCTCGACCCCAAATTAGGACAGGATCAGATCATCTCCATTGGCTAATGCATGCATTTCACCACTTGACATGAGCAAAGGAAGCTCGAGTTCCATCATGCAAGAATCTGTCTGCGGCAGATTACTCACTGGCATCCATATTCAAAATTTTAAAATGAAGAGTGCATGGTTTAATGCATTATGTGGAGTCCTGGGACATAACTCCCCTCTCAATTTTTTGAAGTTGCTATTTCAAGGAGCTAAGAAAATGCTCCATAAGTCGTTGGGGATTATAAGGAATTCCTGTTTTGTGATCAATTTTCCATTGAGCACAAAATTCCTGAAATGCCTTACTAGTTTATTCAGATCCATTGTATGTTTTTATCACTTTTGAAACTCCCATGTAAGCAAAACATTTTTTTTCAGTTTAAATTTAGATAAGAAACAAGGTTGCTTCACAAGTCAGTTACAGGTCCCTCTCCCTTTCCCTCCCCTCCTCCATTGCCCTCCTCCCAAACCCCCATTATCGCCTCATTTCCCCAGAGAGGGTGAGGCCCTCCATGGGGGTGTCCATAGTCTGTCATTTCATATAGGGCAGGGCCTAGACCCTTCCCCAAGAGTTCAGGGTGAGGGTGCACCTCACATTGTTGTATGGGAGTCCAAAGTCCGTGTGTATACTCGGGATGGGTACTGATCTGCTGCTAAGGCTCAATAGATTACCTAGGCCTCCTCACTGACACTCACATTCAGGGGGTCTTGATCAGTCCCATGGTGGATTCCCAGGCTGATGCCTGGGATTCAAGAGTTAACCTTTGTCAGGGCAGCTGTTTCTGGGGGTTAAACCAGCCCAGTCTTATTCCCTTTGGTCAACAGTCCTCCTTCTCTGTTACTGGCTTTCTTGAGTTCAGCTCAGTACTTAACCGAGGGGAGTCTGCCTCTTCTTCGAACAGCCGCTAAATGAAGTTTCTGTTTCCCAGACTCTCTGGCCATAGGATTGTAGGCTGGCACTTCGCAGATCTATGCCTAAAATCCATATATGAGAGAGTACATGACATGTTTCTTTTTTATGACTGGGTTACCTCACTCAGGATGGTTTCTTCTAGTATCATCCATTTGCCTGCGAATCTCAGGATTCCATTGTTTTTTTTTTCTGCTGAATAGTACTCCACTGTGTAAATGTACCACATTTTCTCTATCCACTCTTCGGTTGAGGGACATCTAGGTTGCTTCCAAGTTCTGGCTATTACAAATAATGCTGCTATGAACATAGTGGAACAGACATCTTTGTTGTATGAATGGGCATCTTTTGGATATATGCCTAAGAGTGGAGTTGCTGGGTCTTGTGGTAGGTTTATTCCCATTTTTCTTAGGAATCTCCATACTGATTTCCAAAGTGGCTGAACCAGTTGGCACTCCCACCAGCAATGGAAGAGTGTTCCCCTTTCACCACATCCTCTCCAGCATAAATTGTTGTTGGTGTTTTTGATTTTAGCCATTCTGACAGGAATGAGATGGTATCTCAGAGTTGTTTTGATTTGCATTTCCCGGATGGCTAAGGATGTTGAGCATTTTCTTAAGTGCCTCTCAGCCATTTTAGACTCCTCTATTGAAAATTCTCTATTTAGTTCTGCAGCCCACGTTTTAATTGGGTCCTTTGAAGTTTTGGAGACTTGCTTCTTGAGTTCCTGTAAATTTTGGAGATCAACCTTCTGTCAGATGTGGGATTAGTGAATATTTTTTCCCATTCTGTGGGCTGCCTTTTTTGTCTTGCTGACTGTGTCCTTTGCCTTACAGAAGCTTCTCAGTTTCAGGAGGTCCCATTTATTAATTGTTGATCTAACTGTCTGTGCTAGTGGTATTATGTTCAGGAAGCTGTCTCCTGTACCAATTCTTTCAAGGGTGCCACCCACTTTCTCTTCTACGAGGTTCACTGTAGCTGGATTTATGTTGAGGTCTTTGATCCATTTGGACTTCAGTTTTGTGCATGGCGATAAACATGGATCAATCGCATTCTTCTGCATGCCACCCTCCAGTTATGCCAGCACCCTTTGTTGAAGATGCTTTCTTTATTCCATTGTATATTTTTACCTTCTTTGTCAAAGATCAGATGTTCGTACGTACGTGTGTGGGTTAATATCCGGGTTTTCAATTCGATTCCATTGGTCTACCTGTCTATTTTTGTGCCAATACCAAGCTGTTTTCAGGACTATAGCTCTATAATAGAGCTTGAGGTGAGGGATGGTGATGCCTCTGGATGTTGGAGAAAGGGGAACACTCCTCCACTGAAGGTGGGAGTGCAAATTCATACAGCCACTTTGGAAAACAGTATGGTGATTCCTCAGGAAATGAGAATCAGCCTACCTCAAGATCCAG